>NC_137880.1:26293209-26633209 GCF_963924005.1 Protomyctophum bolini
CTGCTGTTGATGGCTCAGTTGATAGCAATTAGTCCTAATGATCTCTTAGTTCAGTTTCAGAGATACAGTCTGATTAGTGTGCTAACTAAAACACAGACAGAAGACAAAACAGATAGTACAAAAATAAAGAAAGGAAATGGATAGAAAAGTTCAGAGTGTATGTGCTCACTTACTGTGTACCAGAGTGCAGGTTAACAAGCAAGTGCAGAGTCAGACCGTTAGTCAGAGAGTCTGTGAAAGTGGGGCCTATATATAGGCCTGAAAGAGATTTTCTACAAAAGTAGGTGGAGCTAATAGTTCAAATGAGCTGCTGTTGATGGCTCAGTTGATAGCAATTAGTCCTAATGATCTCTTAGTTCAGTTTCAGAGATACAGTCTGATTAGTGTGCTAACTAAAACACAGACAGAAGACAAAACAGATAGTACAAAAATAAAGAAAGGAAATGGATAGAAAAGTTCAGAGTGTATGTGCTCACTTACTGTGTACCAGAGTGCAGGTTAACAAGCAAGTGCAGAGTCAGACCGTTAGTCAATCCCTCACATGCTGTATGGCTGCAGTGTACCTTTATTTAAATCCCACTTACTTCTGCCAGTGACCTTTATGCCGTCACTGAGAGTCTTGGTGTGAGACTCGGTGTAGATGTGTTCAGTGAACTTGTTGGCCTGTTCAACAAAGTCTGGATCCAGTTGATCATCAGTCACTTCCTCCATTCGTTGCATTATCTTAGGCTTGGCCGGTCTCTCAAACACAAAACAATGGCGAGGCAAGAAGAATTTACGTAGGCAGGCACGGGGTTCGTTGTACTGCGACATCCCACCTTTGGCAAAATGAAACACACACAGAACACAATATACCTTTTAAGTTTAAAGACCTTCTGATGCTTATAGTTTAAATGATTGAAATCTCAATTATATTCAAATAATTTTCAGCAGTTCATGAAACCTTTAATCTCCTTGAGACCGTGTTCCAGGTATTCGTCGGATGAACAGGGTTTCCCATCAATCTCCAGGAGGAGTGAAAAGTCTCGCACAGCCCACACAAACGAGGGAAGGTAACGTACCATTGTACGATCATCATCCTTCTCCTCCGATTTAATTTTGATATTCTTTGTCAGTTCTGTCACATAGCTGTAAGGGGTGGTGTTAAGGACGTCCCACAACAACACTGGGTTTGTAAACCGTTTTACAGGAGGGTAGACTGAGCAGGGATATACTTAGAAACTGTACTGTACTTTTAGGACAGAAATATGAATATCTAAAATTGTCCTCCCAATATTGTGATATTGATTAGTTAGTACTAATAGTAGTAAGCTACCCATTGTCGTGGACAGACAAGTGGACAAGTTGCAAAGTTGCAGTCAGTGTTTTACTGTTTGAAGGAGGCAAGATTCATGTACTTATTGGCCAGTTTATGACACAAAAGAATCTTGTAAGATTTTGGAATTTTTGCCTTTATAGTCATTTCATCAGTTACATATATCGTAATATATCGTTGATTAAATCTCTTGGAATATATTGAATATTGCATTATATTATCATTATCGATATCGTATCGTGAGGTCAGGTACCCATGTCGTCCCACCCCTAGTTTTCAGTAACTAGCACAACACTGATGAGCTAAAGTGTGTGTGAAGGATACTGAAGGTTCTCCATGGATTTATTATCAATGGTACCCATGCTGTTGTAGACCAGGGTGCTGCTGAGCAGAACTGCCATGGCAAAGATCCAGTTGTCATTCTTCGTATCTCCCTGAAACCACAAAACATTGTTTCGATTTACTCTGATCACCTGTAGTTCATAGTTTGCCACCCTTTAGTTTCACATTCATTCATCATTCAATGTTTTTTTAACAGACAGCCAAAAAATAAGTTTCATTCATTCATGCATTCATTGAACAATTTAGCCAATTTGTATAATCCTGGGTGCAGTCGAAGATTTACCTTTTGACCTGTGTCCTACAATGATACATTGTGTAATATTTTTGGGGGCGTTTTCATGTGTGTAGAACATGGTCGTGAGTTAAATAAAATGAATGATGATAATCCATTTCTGATGTTTGTGGGTCAATCTCAACTCTCAATCTGTTTGACGTTTATATCTTTTCAATACAAGGTCAATATGAGTATCAAAACCACCAACTTGCGACGGGCATTGTCCCCCTTCAATAAAACATTAACTATTTCAAAGTAAATAATAAAGTTGTTTTAATTTTTTCAGGACAATTATAATGTACTGTAGGCATATACAAGGCTTATTAGCCAGGGATCTTAGACACTTTGCTGAATACAGATAACTTTTAATTAGAGCAATCGTTGACAATTGCAGGACACAATATATTAATTCATTACTGTGTCCTGGCACCCACACAATCCTCAAATGCCTCCCCGGCATCCTCCATGTGGAAAGACATCGCTTCTCATTGCTTCAACATCTCATATCTGTTCATGTATGTATTGCAGCAGCAAGCTTCACTAGAGCAAACAAGGGGTCCATTTGGTTCCAAACCATCATTTAGCTGGGGACCCCCTGTCCATGCCCCACCCGGCTATGCAATACCCGTTGTACCTGTGTCAGAGTAACCGTACCACCCATCTGTGTCCCTTTTCTGGACACATATGGAGATGTCTGTATCTGTCTCTCCGTGTTCCTTTATTCTTATATATGGAGTTATGTGCCAGGCATACCCAAATATGGAGTGTTGTGATGTCAGAACTGGACAGCTCCATATATGGACCCTGGGACCCTGTCCAGTGTCCAGAGCCCTGGCAGAGGCTTTTGTGGCGGTTCTGAACACTCCCTGTGGGGGTGCGGAACACGTGTGTCGAATTTGAAGTCGTTGGGGCGAATGGTTCTCGAGTTACGTGGATTATAGCCGTACACACGTACAGACAGAGACATGGTGCATTTATAAATCAGATAAAATGCAACATGATTTGAACATGAAACAAATGGTGTCTCACCTTCTCAACATCTCCCAGTCCCTCTGTATCCAGCAGCACCAGAGTGTGGTCAGTCTTTCTGGGGTGAGGTACACACCACATCCAGATGCCCTTTGTCTTGGATTGGATGGTGGATCCCAGAGGGAATCCTTGACAATAACAACAAACCAAATTACATTCAAAAGATATTTCAACCATACTGTCCATATTTATTGTTCGTAAAGAAAGAACATGCATGTCTCATTAATTACTAATGGTTGCAGCCTGGGGATTTTTCACTTTCATTTATACGGTAGTCATGGGTGTTGATGCGTCGAACAATTTGATTCCAAGTCATTCTTGCAGATTTTCAGATGGAAAAGTAACTATATGACCAGCAATGTATCTAACATCAGCATTATATTTATTTAAAACCTCTAAAAACACATTGAGGGTGAGCCCTCAACTACTGGTTCTATACTGGAGGTGCTAGGGACTCGTAGGGAGATGCTAATATTGATATTAAAATGTGCATTTATCCAAGGTGCTTTACATGAGTAGATTGTGCATTACATTCACCCATTCACACACACACATTCATACACCAATGCAAGGAACCAACCTGCATATCAGGAGCAATTAAGGGTTGCTCGAGGACACTTCCACACTAACCCTGGGGGAGCCCGGGTTCGAACTGACCAGACCACTCTACCCCTGAGCCACTGCTGCCCCATTACACTACATGTACTGTACCTTATAATGAAAAAGCTCACCTTTGTTTGTCCCAGCCAGCTTGTTCATGAGGTAGGACTTTCCGGTTCGGTACATGCCCACTACTGACACCACAACCACTTTCTGCTCAATCTGCTGTAAAATCTCCAGGGCACTGGGAACCACACGGAGACTCCCTTTACTGTCACTCTCTATCAGACATACTGGCTCCTCCATGCTGCAGGCTGCCATGACGGTCACTGCTAGTGGAGAAAACACAACATAATTAAAAAAAACACAGAGAGACAGTATAATACGTACACTACTACCTAATGATTGTGGAATTAATGCTTTATTTTAAAAGGGAAACAACAACATATTATTGTATTGTGTTTGCCAGGATGTCATGAGTTGTGGCCATGGCCATCAGAACCCATGCAGGCAATTTGCAGGGAATATCGTTAGATACAATCATACACAACATGCCATTCAAATATGGGGTTTGATGTTCATGATCAAGTCACACAATTAAAAACTGGAGTTAATCCAAAGTGCTCTCCAATCAAGAAAGCCACTGCCACAGAGTGAAAGTGAAACAAATAATGACAAATCACAGAATTTGCAGGGTTGATCGTTAGAGGACCCACAACATGCCATTCAAATATGGAGTTAACAGGCTACAATTGTGAATTGAACCGTCAAACAATAAATGGGTCTCCTTATATTGAACAAAAAGATCAATCAAAAGGCAATAATTTTGTACATGCAGGTACCATACAAGAAACTTTCCTAATGTTTCTTTTGTAAAAATACAAAAGAGCATTGTGAACTGTGTCAATCAATGTGATCAATCAATCTCTGGTTTATGAATCCATGTCACACTGCCCTATAAAAATCACAATGAAACATGCAACTTACGGTAATTCATAATCATGGTAGACAAGTGTCTCTCACTGTATGTCATGTCACTGCACTATATCTTATCTATCATCAGCGCTATCATGGTAAAACAGTATAAATGAGGCCTTCCCAGACATGCTTATTGTCTGACTACACAAGGCTAACCTGTACCAGCCCCATTCAACACATAGACATGTAAAGTACATCATCATACTGATGATAAAACATGCTCAACTACACATTCACAATTCAAAATGTGTGCCTCATTTGACTGCAGCGTTTATGACAGGAAGACTAGAATGAAATAAAGACAATGTGCTCTCCAATACCCCAAAGTTCTCTGAGCGCCTCGTACACCACCCCTCCAAACACTAATCTACTGTAAGTATTTTAATTCACCACCAGGTCTTACCTACTGTGACGGAGAGGTGGAGTGTTGAGACTCAGGAGCCTTTAGGTTCTTCAAGTGGGGAGATGGGTTGGAAAAGGCTTCATATACTGTACACGCACAGTCGCACACTTGCAGGTGGATTCATTCGTGACCAATCAAATGATGGCTTTTCATTGTGAAGTGCTCAGTGCAACAATTTCAGTTTCAGTTTGACGAGATCAAACTATCCTTGTGTGGAAAGGGCAGAGTCATAAAAAAACTAAACATTGTACTGTTCCTCTCTCTTGAACAGTACAGGGTACAGTCAAGCACATAGGACAGCACTGAAGAAAGACCTTGCAGTCTTGTTTCCATTCGGATCCTATGTATTCATTCACAATAACAACAATTGAAACATTAAAAACATTAAATCTATGTACAGGTTGGAGTAGAAATACATTTGAGGGGGGGGGGGGATAAAGACGTGGGGCAATCACCTTCTCTGCTTTTGACTTGATGAGTGACAGGTGTTAAGACCTGGTCAAGCAAAACACATCCAAATTTCAGTAGTAGTGAAACACCCAAAAGGCGCCTTTTCAGTGTAATAAATATCCATGGGAGCAGTGTACAGACTCTTTTTCTGTTTTCATGTGTTCTTCTGTCCAGCACCTGGTCCGTTATCGTTTGCATATAGTTCATGTGAGATGCCATAAAAAACATAACCAAACCAGTTACGAGAAATAGGCTATTCTTTTTTTTACATTATACTTCTGACTATGTTTTATATACAGCAATGCAGGATTTCATGACTTTATACAGTAAGTGTCAGTCAATTCGATAAACTACATTGCATTATATTTTGTCCTCTTTCTTTCACAATTCATAGGGAGCTCTTCTTCACTTTAGGTGTAATTTTAAGCATTAACTCGTTCAAAACATTCTTCTGAGTTGTTTGGTGCACCCCAAAGGCACATTTGATTGAATTTCTGGATGGACTATCCTTAAGCCACTTCAGTAGGCACTGTTCCTGTGGAGAGTGGAGACGGGCATAATTGACTATTAATTCAGAAACATATGTGCGCACGCACATACAAAAACATATGAAACAGACAGATCTCACAATTCACTAGTCAACAGCACTCACTTCAATAAATCTCTGTGAGTTTGGAAGGAATTTATATTCCATATACTCAGAAATCTGGCTGGCTGGGGCAAGCACATGGAGGTGCAGGTGATCTACTGATGTGTATGGGGGTTGGTGGAAGCCCAGCCTGTGTTGATACATTGATGAAATTGTCAACTAGTTATCGATAGATAACAGATAGACATGAGACAATAAATATAACAGAGATATATAGGGTGATATTTAGGATGGTGTGCCATAATGATCCAGAGAATGTCACAGTTATGGTGAATCATGCAAACTGAATGTTTGAGTCATCAGGTACCTTATATCCTTCATGTCGGTGATCCCTTGCTCACGTAATGCACATTTCCCCATATCTGCCATCCTTTCAACTGTTGCATTAATCAATGCATCAATTACGAATACATTATTACATAGAAGAGAGGCTATTACTTTCCAACAGTGTTGACTTGTGTTTTGATGACATACTCACCCAGGCCAACATGTTCTTTGTCAAGGGACAAGCAGCTGAGTATGTGTTCTCTAGGTATAACCAGGTAGTGGTGCGGGGCAGCAGGGTAGATGTCCCGGAAGCAGACCAGCTTATCATTCTGATGGGAATATGAGGTGTATTCTGTAGCTATATTATTCAATTAGGCTAGTCAAGTCACTCAACCATTACATTTACCCGTGTAAATTTCAATATAATATAATAATTAATATAATGTAATTTAGTGTATGACATGTTTTCAAAAGACACAACTTTCTCGTTTACAATAGCTAATTCCATAATGGCAAAACAGGAAGAAAACCCTGATTTAAAGGTTTATTTTAGGATAGTTTCTACAATTAATTTAACCAGCAACCAAATATTGATTATACAAAATAATACAAACTTGAACTTGAACTACATATGAACAGTAGACTAGACTTCCGTATAGAGGCCTATCAGAGCCATAGATGTAAAACAAGTAACACTTCTATCAGTTCTATGGCTCTGAGGCCCATATCTAGCCTACCTGTAGAATGATTTCAGTGTCTTTGTCTCGATCGCTCGCTATTGTGCAGAACATACAACTTTTGGGGGTTTCTTCCATATTTACAAATGTTCGTCGACCGATGTTTCCGTGTCTGTCTGTTATACGCTCCCCCAACAAGCGGATTGCTTTCGGGACCGACCGGGTATCAACGGACAACGGTTGAACTGAGGTCATGTCGCACGTGGGTGAAAAGTGAAAACAGCCCCCACGTTGCAAATCTCTCTCTCTCTCTCTCTGCTATGCCAGCCTAACCCTAGGCTAAACTGATTTCTAACCTTTTTCTCAGTAAACAGACAAGAATACAAGAACCGCCCCATTGAGTAATCTGAGTTCCCAGAAGTTTTATTTCTCGCCACTAGGGGGGCACCGCACCCACTGAGTGGTCGTCGTGCGGTCGGCGGAAAATAACGTTTAGGTAGTACCTCTCTTTCGCTCGCGCGCGCACACACACACACACACACACACACACGATTTTGGCCATAAAGTATTTGCTACTCTAAAATTGTCTAAATTTAAACTATCGACAGTGTAACTAAAGTTCCAGGTCTGTACTGAAACAACAGGGGTCTCTGGGGTGTTCAAAAGAGTCTGCAATGAGTGACTATATAATGAGTGACTATATATTCTGAATACCTTTTTGTGTGGTGTTTATAAACTACATTTTCTGAGTAACTATAGCAAACTATATTCTGTAGCAGGTGTTGCTGTTGTTCAACATCAGTGGGATGTTTGAGTGGGAAATGATTATTTCTGGGTAAAGTGTAAGATGATCACCCAGACATTGCACAGATTTACATCAGATGTAATTCGATTGGAGTAACAAAAAAAAAAAAGGCATTGGTGTATATTAGCATTTATTTAGCTTTAAATGTGATAGCATTGACAACACAATAAATAGTTCCTCAGTGATATAGAGTAGGGCAGTTTTGGATTCACAGGAAATAATACTTTGAGCATTCACAGTCAAACACTTAAAAGGACACAAGTCATGTTCACATGAATAGATAGTGAATAGCGTGGGAGATGCCATAGCAATGATGAATGTTTTTCAATATTGCATACCGTATTCCATGCACCACTACCACCCAGTGAAAGGTTGATGTGTAAAACACAGGATATTAATGACCTTTTTTTCTATGCTAGCTGGTAAACTGGGCTTAAAGTGCATAAAAACTGCAGATTTTCCCTTTTGGTCTTGTGTATTGAATGAATAAACAGCTTACCTTATGTAGAGGTAGACAAACCACGTTCAGTAACATTACATTTTAGAAATGCTTTAACCACTTTAACCCTATACTTCGTTGACCGGGGCAGGGTCCTCCAGGGGTCTATCCTTGGACTTCTTTTTTGTCCTCGATATCAAATCAAGGAAATAACTCATCTAAAATCTCACAATACACCACAACACTAACATGTTGTGAGCTTGTAGATCTGTAACTCTCACCGAATATACACCTTTTACAATATGCCCAGAATAGAGTCGCTATAACGTTTAAGTGGTTAAGTTAAACACTTGAACAACATTGAGTTACATTAAGACAAAAACTGCCTATCTACAAGCTCACAAGGCATTGCAATGTGACGCGATGCGAGCTTGTAGATAAGCTATTTTTGGGAAAGGGAACCGGTGTAGACGGAAAAAAGCGGTCCAAGTACAGAGTCGACTGAGGTCCTGTTTACTAGTCTAGAAAGTAAGTGGTTAACTACAAAGGCCAAGTCTTATCCATAGAAGCAGTGAAATGTTCCTACCTCCCGCAGTGCCATTGGTGCTACACTAATACTGGCTATAGCCCTTTTCTAACAATGACCACACAAAAACTGTACTGTAAGTACTGTTATATAGAATTGGTTCAACTGAGATAAGAATTCAATACTGACACTGGATGTTTTTTTGTTGTTTTGTCTCATGTATTGCTTGTAGGGATACTTTTTTTTAATTTTTTTGTATTCAAATGTTTTGGATGGTAAAATAAAGAAACATGGACAGTCACATTCAGCATAACATACATAATAATAATAAAAAGACGATGAGAACTTAAAACCATTAAAAAAGCGAAAACAAATTGTGTAAAAATATAATTTTAAAATCTTGTATAAAATATGATGAACAGAAAAAAGGTAAATCATTTAAAATAAAACTTTTGGTCGTTGCAAACATTTCCCTTTGCACGTTACCCATCTGGCGAACCAGTTGTTTTATATTGTGAAAGGGACATGATATGAAAATGATATACAATGGGGAAATGCAATGGAACATTCTGTCAAAACTATGGCTCAAAATATGAGAACACTAAGGGATCGGCTTCTGAGGAAAGTACACCATTCCTCACTGTAAACATTTAACTCCTCTGTCTGCTTTTAAAGTGGGTTTAAATTGGAGGGTATGCAGATCATTGAAATCACAAATGCATCAACGCCTCCTACACACAGTAGGGGGGGGGGGGGGGAATCCCGTTTTTGCCAACTGTACATATTCCCAATTATACACATTACAACAATCCGTTTTGCACAAAGGAACCTACATTACTGGACACCCTTTTTTGATACAGATTATAAAGCCAGCTTTTTTCATATAACTTCAACAGTAACATAAGCATACAGGGGTCCTTTGGCCCTCAGTCATAGGGTTAACACACACCCTTATATTCCCTTACCTTTCGGTACGTAGTGGTAAGGCAGTCCTGCATGCTGGGATAATTGGAGGCATTGTGGAATGTCTAAGGCAGCATACAAAGTGAGAGGAAATAACAGCAGTGACATTTCACACTTCCTCTCTTCATGGGACAACAAGCCAGACCTTCAGTAAGCTGGCCAACCCACCTGGGGCACAACCACCCAAAACTCAGACCTCAGCAGTTGATATCCACATCCTCCAAACACTGTCCAAATAATAATTTCAGACTGGCGAGCGCTTCCAAATAAGAGCAATCCAGAAGGCCATCTTATCCATTTAATTCACTTCGTATAAGAAATAGACAAACCCTGACTATTTCCTCATTATTCACCTTGACACACACAAAAAGTTTAGTTTTTATGTGGGTGGCTAGTGATGCCTCATAGTGGTAAATAAGATACAGTACATATGCAGACTTGGGATTTGAAGGTTTCAGAGGGGCAGGGTGTGACTGCGGATGTGGCAGCATCGAGCAAAGCTACTCAAAGGCCCAGACCTCTACACTGTGGATGTTGAAGTCCTGCTGAGCAGCAAGGGGTTGATTGTTGAAGGTAGCACAGCAGGTGGTGGTGCCCCGGTACAGCTCAGCATCCAACCACAACCCCAACTGACCACTGCACAGGATGGAGGGTGTAAAGGAACAGTAGAGTGAATAGAGGAAATCAGTAGTTTGGACGCAGCAATATATTAGGCTTTTTCATGCGTGTGTGTGTGGCATGGGGTTTGAACATTTGAAGCTCATCCTGGAGTCCAGGATTGCATTTGGAATTAATTCACATACAATCACAGGACACGGCTCCCAACTGAAGTTGTCACTGAACATTACTCTGCAGTTTATAATAGCTATACAAAAATTACCAACTCACTTAATGCTCTCAAACCTCTTTAGCAAATGTACTGTGAACACCTATCAGGCTGACGACTGACAGGTTATGTAGGCTACTGCATATCTACTTACCCTCCTCCTCCCATCTGGAGAGAGTCAGTAGAGCCTTTCACAAAGTACGAGTTCTCCCCTGTCCAGCGATACACCTGCCGAAGAAATAGCAAACCATGTCAGAATGGACCACTTGAATCATCTTTCAAGACAGATTTGCAATTTGCTTTGAAAAGACAATTTACCCAAACCAAACTGTAAACATTATGTAAACTTCGTACAAACCTTGATCTCAGGACAGAAGCTGTAGAGGAACGTCTCTCCAGTGCCATAGCAGTACTCGCTCACTTTGAAAGGATGAGTAGAGAATGCCCCAAACACCTGAGTGAAAGAAGGATAATTAAAGTACAGGATCGAATACATTAACAGTAAACTGACTATTTCCTCATATGCACATTTTACTGATCTGCATGTTAGAGAAAGTTGCATACCAGTTGAATAAATGATTAGTGAAGAATTATCAAACCACTATAAGTTGCACTGGAAATGCTCTGCCAATTTAACCTCATGCCTTGAGTTACTAGTCAAGGGCTATTTGAAGTGTTTCGTTAGATTAAGGCCTGTACGCACTGCACAATCCTTTATTATCGTTCACGTCCTACCATGTCAGACTATCAGATTAAATTGGAATACATTTTTGCCATTTTTTTCTCTTGAGACTGGGCACACTACACGGTTTTCACATTACCCGATATATTCACGCCAGGGGACACTTTCTCGAAATATATTGTAATCGGGAGTCCGCAGCGCCCGGGCAGCTGTTCCCACACACACACGCATACCCAAGTTGTTTGTTAGGCTATAGTGCGTACCAAAATATCTTAATAACCAAAATAGTACTTAAATATGCACTTCCACCGGCATGGACAGCTATATAAAACAGATTAAACAATTCACTCACATTAAATTCACTACTAATAACGATAAGTAATCGTTTTTTCGGGCTTAAAATCAGCCTTTATCCGCAAACATCACCATCTGGATACATGTATGCATGTGCATGCACATCACAATCACGAGGTTCAATCAAATTCAATAACTTTATTTTCATTGCAGGTGCAACAAATTTTCAATTTGCAAGTCCAACGCAGGAGAAAATGAAAATACTGTATACCTGGCTGTCCATGTCTTTGATGACCAGCAGCACAGGACTGTCCACATCCAGCAGCATCCTGTACAGGGTCTTCAGGCTGGTACCGTGCAACAAATTGCTGTAGACCAGTCTCCAAGGGTAACCCTGCACTCGGGCTGGTAAGCGGCATGCAAGCTAAATGGCAGTCAACCAATCAAGACAGAGAGAGAGACTGGTCTGTTTGTGTTTGGGATTACGTGAAGCATCTAGCAACAAGTAAAGCTTAATTTATACTCTGTTGTACGATGGTGGAGTGTCGCTTGCCGTCTCAGAGCCGATTTATATGACTTTCCTTGCATATCTCTCCGCTCTTCTCGGCAAGTGACATGGTTGTACGACACGACAGAATGAAAATCAGGCTTACCTTTTCAATGTGTGTGTCCTCAAGTAGAGCACTGATATCAGTGAGGATGGGCAGTGCTTCCATTGTCAAGTCTCCGTCATAGCTGCCGAAACTCTGCCTGCGCTTTGCCTCATTGATGGTGATGATCTGGGAACAACGAGCACAGTTCAAACACATGGTTATTCAAATAGTTAGATGGTGAATAAATAAAGTGACTAGGACTCACTAAAGTTTAGATTGATTAGTTTATGACTTGTAGTTGGATGAAGAGCATTAGCTTGAAAACATCACTACTGGTGGATTGTCAATAAATGACACTACAGTGTGCAGACTCTTTTATCTTTCATTATTGTCTATCCTGCCCGCCCAGGATGACGTTGTGCCGGTCACCATCTTTGTGTCTCACTGAGTGACAACAGTTATAAATAAGGAAGCACTGTGTCAATAATATGATAAAGCCACCGTCCCTTGAGTGTAATATTGCGTTCCCATCAGAATAAAACACCAGCAGTCTTTAAAGGTATATTCAGTGATTTACTTAATTCAAATATCACTTTTCTTTTGTTTTGTTGTGATAATACTCCCTACTATAGTGTGCTGACCAGTTAACCCCTGGGGGTAAAAAAAAAAGTGCACATCTTGTTACCGGGGGCGGACCGGTTTTTTTTCCAAATCACTGAATGCTCCTTTAAACTTTAAATAAAACATATAAAATAAACAAATAAAATACTACAATGTTGTAGAGTCTACAGCATTGTCTCAAGACAAGTATTTTATTTAGAGAGTGATAACAACTGCATGGCCTCCCTGTCTAACCTTCAAAGATACTTATTATTTGTGCCACAATGCAATGTTTAGTGCCAAAGCACAGACTGGCTACATGTGTTCTAGTGTGGATGGTCTATGCCTATTGGCTAAATGGAAATTGCAACCTTTATAAATACTTCACCAGGAATGTCAGGCTTCAAGGACGTCATGCACATAGTGGAATATGCTGTTATTGGTCTACTTTTGAGTGGACAGACATGCATACCAATACAGACAGACAAGCCTAGCTTTAAATACTGTGACCTGTGTGCAGCGTAAATACTGCCTATTCCTACTGAGCTTACCTCCCAGCTACAAGATGCGGGATCACTGAAGAAGTTATCAACCATATCCAACTCATCCTTCTCCACTACCACGAATCCCTGCTCCCGAGCATCCTTCCCATACGCATCCGGAGACCACTGGACAAAGAATGCATACAGGTCGTTGACCCTGGAGCGGACAGACATTGCACCAGGAAGAAGCACATCAATGAAGACACACATACAAAACAAACAGATGTTTGGTTAACCCTTTCAGTGAAACCCATGTCTAGAATGCATTATAAATACTTTTTCATGTATTAGAATCTCATTATGACTTGAAAGGATAGCCCCTTGAGATGCAGCATCTCATTTTAGAGGGGGTCCCGTACACAGGGAAAAACATTACATACAGTACAGTGCAGTTACACAAATAGACAGTGCACAATAGACAATACAGACATGTACAGATACAGTTAGCTTGCTCATCCACACAAAGCATTTTATAATCACATCAAGTCAAATTTCATGTGCTGGTCAGTCGTTTGCCAGGATTGTAGTACATTATAATTCTTATAGTTTCCATACATAATGCATTAATAACATTTGTAATGGTAATTTGTAAAGTGGTCATTTGGTGCTTTAAGTGAAGAAAAAATAAGCATTAAATCTATAGTATGCAAGAACACACAAACAGTCTACACTTCCAGGAATGCCATTAATTAAATGCTTTACAATGAGTTATGATTATTGAAATGACGCAATATAACATTAGACTCCATTTGTCCAAGAGGGACATGGGTATAAGGAAAATACATGTATATATGACTGCTTATAACTTATATATTATAAGCAGATTATAATGCATTATAAATACAGGTATGTTTACAATGCATTATAAACATGGCCTTCATACAAAGTGTTTTTGTATTTCAGGTAGGCTTAAGCAGAAATCATGTTGATTGGCTGTTCTCTCACCTTTCCTGTGGCACAGCAAACCAGTACTCTGGCTGCTTTCCCTTCCCCCCGAACCAGTGGGCAGGGGAAGAGCTCAACCCTGTGGCGAACGACTTCCTCATTGGCTTCCCCACTTTGAAGCACAGGAACATGGGAGGAGTCTTGCTCTTCTCCTCAGAGGAGCGAAGCATGTCTAGCAACAGAAGAAAATGAAAAGATCTTTTCAGTTTTCAAGCAAATGAATGCTGTGATATGCACTTTTGCAGCATTATCTGAAATGATCCCGACAGCAAATGAAAATAAATAAAAATAAAGGCTGGATGACCAACAATGAGCGCACGCGCACACACACACACACACACACACACACACACACACACACACACACACACACACACACACACACAAAATGTTTAAAACTTAAATGCTTCCTCATCCAGCTCCACCATTGACCATGATGTGAAATGACACATTTGATGTAATTTGGTTCAAGTCAACATTTTGCCAAGAAATTAAAGATACAGAGAATACAAATGGTCTTCTCTCACACATGTGATGTAGTTAGATTCAGATTAGTAGTAGAAGTCAGCTAAGAATCCAAATCCAGGATCAGCGTTATTGTCACATCAAATGAAGTAAATAAAAAGCACACCCGTGTGAAGTGAGGGGCGCTCTTATCATCATACATCATCATGACGTAAAGTAGACACTATGGCTATTTGCTCAGACACGATGTTGTAAAATTCTCCATTAATTGTCAAATGGAATTTAATGTTTGTTAAAGACGAAGTTTGTGGACAGTAACTAAAAGCTGGATGTGGGAGGGGCTAGCACCCTTCAAAAAGTGGGTGAACTGTGTTTTTGTGCATAGTTCCCATCGTGTTATTTTTCCAAGAAAACAAAGAAAGGGAAGAAGAGAGAGGGGGTGGTGTAGGAGGATCAATGCAGGAAAGAAGAAAGTTTGAGTGATTTTACCACAAAAAGTACAAGTAAAGGGTTTCAGATATTTAGAGGGTTTCAGATATTTAGAAGCTTGTTTCACAAACGGTCCCTCTTATCTTATTTACAATACAAGTAAGGGGTTTTAAGATATTTACAGCTAGTTTCACAGATGGCACAATAGTAGGGTCTTTCTTAGCCAATTATCAGGCTGTACGGCTAAGAAAAGACAATAAGCTAAGAAAGACCCTTTAAAGGCTTAGTTCAGATTTTTGGCCATTAATATAGTGGCTGCAACTTGCAAATACTTGCCTTAATCCCGTGGTGGGAGTTCTGGTCTGGTTTTGGTGAATATTAAGTAGTTCTGGTCATTTGGTGGGAGTCTGGAGGCCACTCATTAAAAATAAATGAATCCACAAAACTAGTAACTGTATTGTTGACATATTTGAACATTCGTTCAACATTAAGTCTATGGGATTTATTTTCTAATGCAACACTTATGATGTAAATAGTTTGCCAGCTAAGTCTATGGACTTTAATGTTTGTTTTCAGGACACTAAATGACGACGTAAGACGTCATGTGGCCAATAAATAGTAAATACAGTGGCGTCCCTCACTTCACATGAGTGTGATCTTTTTGTGTCCAGTATCACTACACCAGCACAAAATAATTGTTCCAAAAGGGGTCAAAGTTGAACGAAAGTTGTGGTAGAACCACTATATTAATGGCAATTATTTCCTACAGCTTTAAGTCCAGAAATCTGAATGAACCCTTTAAGAGACCGGTTATGAGAAAGAACCCTTACCTTCTATGGGTGCCTGCATCCTCTGCAATAGCCAAGTCTTCATCTCTGCCTCATAGTTCCTCTTCTGTCTCTCCGTCTCGCTCAGTCCTCCGTCTGCTGTTGGTCCATTCTGCAGCTCCAAATCAAGACATTGGTCCTTAGGGCTGTTGCTGCCAATGATATCATGTACACCGTTCACCAAGTCTGCAGTCCCTTTAGATCTGAGGTCTTTGGTTTTCAATGCTTCCATGTCTGTAGGTATGTCATTGACGTTGTTGACGTCAACCCGTTTTTCAGTTCCTGAGGAAGATTGCTGTGATTCTCCATCCTTTACCGAGCTGTTCTGAGGCACGCCCTCGTCCTCTTCCTCATCCAGCTTCACTTTGGTCTGACAGAGCATTGGCGTCAGAGGAGAGTCTTTCTGTTCAGAGTCGGCAGGTCTCAGAAGCTCCGGTTGATCTTTCTGTTCAGAGTCGGCAGGTCTCAGAAGCTC
Source organism: Protomyctophum bolini (assembly GCF_963924005.1). Classification (NCBI taxonomy): domain Eukaryota; kingdom Metazoa; phylum Chordata; class Actinopteri; order Myctophiformes; family Myctophidae; genus Protomyctophum; species Protomyctophum bolini. The sequence goes on from NC_137880.1 coordinate 26,309,605, forward strand.
CGGTTGATCTTCCTGTTCAGAGTCGGCAGGTCTCAGAAGCTCCGGTTGATCCCTGCTGATGGTGCTATGTGCTTTGGGAGACATCACCCCAGATTCCTCAGCGCTCCCGTTGACTGTGGGCTCCAGCTCTGTGAAGCCCTCATCTGACGGAGACTTCTCCGTCTGCTCGCCCCCTCCACTCCCTGCCATTCAGAATATTACTTACTCTTCAGTCAATTAGCATTAACAATTCAATTTGCAGCTCATCAAGAACAAATAATTTCATTACGGATGCTTGTTGCACAATCGAGTTCACGCTCAACAGTTAACAGCAATTCTAGAATGGATTCAGCTGCCACACAATACAAAATGACCTGAATGGATCGTGCTAGTTTGGCTTTGGTGTTACCAGATTCTGAGAGGGCTGAGTCGATGTTGTCCAGTATAATGGGGATCTTGGGATCCAGAGCCTCATAGCGGCTGAAGGGGTTGAGATCACGCTCAGAGGGCAGCTGTTCCCATTCCCCGGGCCTGTACACAGGACACAGATCCTGGGGTAGGTCTCTGTGGCATTACAGAGCGCCATACACACACACACACACCGCAAACCGCGATTGGGGGGGGAGGGAGGGGGGATGAAAAAGAAATATCGAACAAAAATGAACATGATGCAATTTAACTGAAAAATAACTGAACAAATTGTGAGGCTTTTAAATTGTAAAGTAATTCAAAATGGCAAGAATGAAACAAATGACAAATAATATAACATATAAACAACTTAAAACAAACAAATTATGTATTCTTTAAATAAAAAAAATTAGCATTCCTTGAAATTGTGGGTTGGAAGGGGAGAGTGAGTGAGAAAGTAGCATAGAAACACATAGGGCCTGATACAAGCAGTTCCTATTTTAGACACCAGCAGTATATGTATATGCAATGTATTCAGACATTGAAGGGAAGAACAAGAATTTTAGGCTGAGAAAGTCTGAGATCCAAACAAAGACACACACACACACACGAGAAAGACCCTTACGACGGGAGGGCATCCTTGAGCTTCATGCGAGACACGTCGTCATAGAGTGCCACAGAGAGCACCTCCTCCATAGGACAGATCAGGCCGTACTCCTCGCAGCCATGCTCGATCACCAGGGGGTCGGACTTGTGGGGGTCAAACATGATGTTGTTTGGCGTCACAATCATCACTCCACCCACCACACCCTGCCAGATCAACATGAACACAAACAAGACAGGAAACGGCACGTGTTACTGTAGATCAATAACATAAGGGTCTTGGTCAAAATCAACTACCTGTATGGATGGTAAATGCCAGTGATAGTTAATGAACAAATAAATAAACCAAGAAACATTGGTTTTGCTCACCATGCCATCTGTGAAGTATTTGCAGCTCATCTTGATGAATTTAACCGTTGATGGGCTGTCATCCTCCGAGGGTGGAGATAACTGACGTCGTAGAGGTTTTGCTGAACAGCTGTTTGAAACACCGTCCTGGAAGCCAGTACAAAGCCAGATCAGACACATCCTACAGGTCTTGTTCGCGTCAATCTATTAATTAACCCATTCAGGACGGGAACCCCTTTTGGTGTTTTTAGCATTGTTATACTTTAGCTATATATAACACCGAGCTACGAGCTTGTAGATCTGCTATTTTTTTTAAACGTGAAAATGTGGCGACTCAGTTAAGCAAAGACACGCCCCCGCCTGTCTCTGATTGGCCAGAGCTCTTTGCTCGAACCACCTCACATGGGCGGACCGTGTAAAATATCTCTCAAAACCGACCCTGCTTTTTGATCTCATCTAAAATCCGTCTCACATTTTGTTATTGGGATTAAGGTTAGGGTTATATATTTTTTTCTACGTTTTTATCCCACGATTGTGTAACCCATTTTTACCCAGTGTCAATTATCTAATGTAATCTTGGGCGCTACAGTACACTTCCTCTGCCAACCTGGGGAGGCAGCGGACTGACCCCATGCTTCCTTCTATGCATGAGGAGTCCAAGCTGCTTCTTTTCACCTGACAGGGGAGAGTTTCCCCGGCCGTAGTGTGTGGAAGGAACACGTTATTCCAACCAGTTCCTTTCCCCTCCATCAGGAGCCCCGGCTGGTCAGGGGGAGGTAGTTTAGAGAAAAGGATTACTGCATGTTTTTGTGAGGGTACAGTCTGTAAAGGTCTGTCTTTTTGCATGAAACAAAACAGTAAATGCCTAGAAGGCACCAGCAAGCCATCTCTAAAAGTGTTGTCTGCGTGTTTGTCTGTGTGCATTTTTAGGGAGCTACAGTAATCTAAAAAAAACAACAACTGCTGATATACTTATTACCGACTAAACACACATTTTCTAATTGAAGTCAATGAAATCCGGATGGGGCTGAAACCTTGCCTTGACTGACCACATGAACAATATGAATGTTAGGCTATTCTTCGTAGTTCAACAGACAAAAGGCACCCTTTACCAACTTGTAGGATTCGCTAGGGTATCTAATCCCTGTACGGCTTGGCCAATTGTGTTTGTTGGAACGCCTAGGCAAGTGAATGCAGCGGTTGTGGGCAAGAACTTTACCCCATGTCTGAGCGCCCCCAATATACATGATTTGGACATAATGTTTGGATGGATGTGCTATGTGTAAATATGTAGATACCTCGTTTGTTTTTTTATTCCTTCTTTTTGTCCTTTACCTTGTTTGGTTTTTTATTCCTTCTTTTTGTCGTCGTCCCCCCCTTCAAACAGACTTGTAAAGTGTATTATAAGTAACTTACATGCGATGCTTCCTGTGGTCGTCCATTTGTGGAGGAAGGATCACAGGAACACTCCGATTTTGTCTCGGATTCCGACAGGCTAACATCAGGGACAAACAGTTTCTGAAAGTGTGACGGAGACGACTGCATTATTCACTAGTCGAACAAAGACATACAGGGTTATTCTGCAGAATGTGGCTCAGTCCAAAGCCCTACCTGACCAGGGTAAAGACTGCGAGAGAAGAGCTTGTTCAGCTGGACCAGTTTGTTTGGTGTGACGTTGAATTTAAGCGCAGTGCTGTTTAGGGTATCAGTGGATCCAACCTGCAACATGTTTCACATGAATACAGGGCTCAACATAGTATGAGAATTCATATAATCTTCAGGAGGTGTCAGAGTTACAACAGCCTATGACTGTAAAATGAACTACTTACAATGAATTCGACTGTTCCTGGGGGCCTCTTTTTCTCTCTCTTGGCCTGGCTTTTACTCTTACCGACATCTGTGAGAGAGATATACAGGTAGAGTGAGCAAGAGAATAAAAGAGATTGTTATGAATGTAATACATGTATAAGAGCTCTCTATGATGACAAAGGATAGGTTCTCTATATTTGACAATTATTGCATCAGTCCCAGGACGTTATTACAACAACATATACTAAAACCATTGTTCAATACAAATAAGAGCAGCTATTCGCAGGTGCCTTTTCATCAGCAAGATATTCAGCACTATCATTTAAAAAAAAGTTTTAGCTATGAGGTTTTCAACAGACAAACATTTCTAAATGAGGACAGGACAAGCACGCTGCACGCAGTAGCTATTTGTGAGTTGGTCGCTTTATGCCCTTCCGTCTGAGGAAGAGCATTGTGCTCGAAACGTCACAGTCATCAATTTTTGCAAATAAAGGCACTAAAGGCATCGGAGCCCACAGTGTGTGAGCGTCTTCATTTTTGATCTTTCTATACTACTCACCGCTCGGCACCTGACCAAATTTGGGTTGGATGTGCATGTCTTTGTACTCTTTTCGTTGGTCGCTTTATGACTCATTGTCGGCCAACGTGCTGCCTCATCATTATCTAGAAACAGTGGTTCCCAAACTTCAGATCGAGAGATATAGGCATTATTTGCAAACTAGTGAAAATAGCAGCTCTACAAAGCAGATCTACTTGTAGATCAGTTATTTTCACTACATTTTAATTATGAATTTTCTTAGATTAGTTTGTTTTAAAATGTAGGGTTAGGGTTTTGTTTTATTTAAAAAGTGTGTATGTATATATGTATGTATGTATGTATGTATACGTATGTATGTACTGTATGTGAGATAGTGTTCTTTTTACTATAGTTGTGACTCATAAAATAGTTGTGACCCATAACAACAGGTCTGTGACCCACAAATGGCTCCCATTGTTTTGGAAACGGTGATCTAAAACACCACCCCACATACAGTATACACAGACGCAGTGCATCGTGGGAGGGGAGCTCCCCCCTCCAGGTAATACATGAGACGCTGTGTGGCTAAAGCGGATAGTATCATCAGGGACATTCACCACCCCAGCCACAGCCTGTTCAGGCCGCTGCCACACCCACGGCCAGGCAAGCGATTGAGGAGCATCGGGAGCAGTACTACCAGACTCTTGAACAGCTTTTACAGTACTTGTCAGCAATCAGACTGCTGAACAAGAGCCAAGTTTTGTGGGACAGTCTGAACTGATTCATGCTCTAATAGGGACTTTTTTATAGCCTAGTCGTACATACATGCACCCATGATGAACTTTTATTTATTATGCACTCACAATTGTCATGTTATGCACTTTATGCTCTTCTCTCTCTACCTTTTAACTGCAATTAATTAATTATGAGCCTGCACAACCAAGTTTTTCACACACCTTACTTGTAATGTGATGTGACAATAAAGATTGATTCTGAATAGCCATTTGTAATAGTAGATGATCCTAGTCAGCATTTTCTTGTTGCTAGAAGTTATTAGTCCAACACTCCCAAGCACCATCCTTCCAGGCACTTCCTCATCCTTTCTGGAAAGCGTGGGCATGACTAAGCATTAGAGGAACCAGACTGCACTACTGCCTTGTGTGGGTGTGTGTGTCTGTGTGTGTACACTGGACCTCTCTTGATCCCACACACACAGTGGGTATCATAATTCTGAATAAACTGAAAGGCAGCAGTAAATGCGTATTTTGGAGAACTGTAATGGCTCCTGACTGAGAGCTGGTTGATGTTTAATTTGATGTCCATGTCGTGCTACAGGAAACAATGGTCTTTATGAAAACGACATACTGTAGGGTTTACACAGCTGCTGACAGCCGGTGTGCTGATAATAGTTGTCCATTAACACCGTCAACATGGACGTGATGTGCAGTCTACATACAACACCCTACACAAACCTAAGTTAACAGCTGCTCATGAGAAACACTATAAAAAAAAGGCTACACAAAAATACAAAAACAATGTGAAAGCACCCACCCACTCAAATGTAGGTTCACTGCAGAAGGTATATTCAAATTTAGGCCACAATGTAATTTTTTTTGTAGGGATAGGTACCAATTGCATCTACCTTCAACAACTCAAAGTAAACTGGAGTGTGTTGGTAACAATTATTGCAAAACTGCCTCACCTTAAAAGAGAAGAAATTTAAGATTTAAGATCCCTAGCTAATAAGCCTTATATGCCTTAATGCATTATAATGGCCCTATAAAACTAAACTTTAAAAGACCTAAAATATTTTACAAATAGTTCATTTTTCACTCAATAGGGACCACCTCCTGTCGCAAGTTGATGATTGTCCATGTGTGATCCAGCCCTATAGAATATATGGAATGCATGTGTTTTCTCTGCTTGCTCTCAATGAAGGTGGTCACATTTCTGAGATGCAAGGAGGGGAAGCTAGTGGCGGTGCACACAGTTGCAGCGGCTCAGTGTACTCCCAGCACATCACAATTTCGTTGTACTTGTACCTGTTACAATGACAATAAAGATCTATCTACAGTAAGGTATCATGATATCTGGCTAGGTGGTCATTGTCGGGAGATAATTCACCGAAAGGGAGTTTAACCACAGAGCGGTTAATCACCCTGACAGTATCCATACATACTGTCCCTACCATCTGTTTTACTAGCCTAACTGGAGCAAAGGTCTGACTGTGTTTTCCTTTTAAATGTTCCCGTGTTACAAATCAAATCAAAGTTAGTCCACTTGTTGCCTTTGTCTATATTATTGACTTTATGGAGGAGGCACCACTTCCGCTTTATCGCTTACTCATGATAGAGCTTCCATTGCTCCATGCTCGTATGACGGAAGCATTTGAAAATTGCGTAATAAACTGAAATGTTAGTCCAAAAAAATTACTCCCTCCCCTCTATTTTAAAATTAAACTTAATGCATTATCATGGATTACCTGAGCCAGCAGATGGATTTGCTGTGATTTTCTCTCCGTCTGTATTTTCATTCTTGTACTCAGGGTTGGTGACAATCAAGGTATCTGAACAGGAGATGATGGGCAACGTCAGGGGTGAATTAGCTGGACTCTGCTCCACCACACTCTTCTCTGATTGGCTCTGATTGAGCTGTCTCCGCCTCTTCAACCTGAGGAGAAAAAATTCAGGAGTGAGAATAAGAATTTGTTTACTTCCACTCGACTAGAAGGCTAACAAAGCCAAATTATCTCACTTACATGAATAACTAAGTCAATGTTAGCTAAACATCATTGCACAGTTAATACTGTAAGTCATGGATGTTTTGAATTTAGTTTGTAAATCTTTTCTCCAGGTAGTATTTGCTGCGAGGCATTTCAAATCAATCCATGCTTTAAAACACAAAGATAATAAATTACTGCACAAGTGCATATGTACTGTATAGTATGTTATTCACTTATTAGATTAAGGATAAAACTCATAATAAGTACTCATAAAGTTAATCATGGAAATTGGTAATTGAATCAAATCCATGATACCAGACTGTCGTCTGTCTCACTTTACTTGGCTTAGATGTCTGTTCTTCTTATCCAGTCTTGCCATAAATAGGCATTAATTAACATGGGATTGAATTATGTAATAGAGTTAGGCTTCATTAACTTAATTCAGCCTAAATGACAGTTCAGTGGATCCACAGGTTCCCTGTGCACTAAAATAATCATGCAACGGCGGTATGCTCAAAAACTAGCCCTTTGTGTGAGAATGAGTCCATTTTGAGAGCCTTCATAGCCTGGGGCAAGGAGGAATAAAGATGATGTGAGAGAGAAATATCCTAAGTGCGTTAGGGTCCTAATGGATGGGCAGCAGTCGGTCGATAAGACTGCAGACATGCAGTGTGTCGTCATCGTCGTCCGCACGCACACTCTTAAATGCTCAGTGTTCATTTAACTGAGAGTGTACACGGTCCATTTGGTTACAGTACACTCTCAGAGTTACAAATAGATAAATTAACACAGTAAGGACACTGCTGTTTCACTTCAGCACTCTCCAGCAGAGGAATGTGGTTACTTTCTATAGGTTTGCACATCTGTCTTATTGCTTTTCTGTTCTATCTTTCTCCGACTGTACCACGGAGACTCCCCGGCCTAATAATGCAAACAAGTGTTCCAGACAAACTCCTCTTCCCTTTCAGTAGCTTGGCTCTTTTGTGTTTCCGTCACAAACAGCACGAAGCACAGAAAGATTTCTATGATAGGCTAAACAAACAGCACGCTCTTATAATGGCCATGGTGACAGTTTCTTCCATTGAAAACAAGTAATTTGCATAAATGTGGCAAGTAGTTGCCGTCATAGTTAGTATCCGTGTGCATTTGTAAGTGTTCCGTGTTCCAGGAAGACCTTTGGTCTGTGTTGTACAGAAAGGAAGAAAGGGAACATATGGTGGAAATGAGCTTGGAGCTGCAGACGCATGCAGTAACTAACCGTGTCTGTTCAGAGATAAGGCTTGTTTTTCCTGACAAAATGTTCACTATCTCTTTTCCATACAGGCCCAGTCAGCAATGGTTGACTTCCTGAATTGGAGCCTAAAGCCTGTATTATACTTGGTTGCGTACCATCATGTGGCACACCAAGACCTGATCTACAAGTTCTCAGCAAATTGCAGCTCACACCCTTATGTCCTAACCAAGAAGTCCTATTTTGGAACTGGAAACCATGGCCTCTTAGTTGATGCAATGCAATACCATAAAGTGTTAAATTCTTTCCATACATTTCAATCAGTTACTAAAATAGATCAATATATTATCAAATAAGAATGTCAAATCACATTATTGGTGTGTGCCACAAGCATCTTATGGCATAGCACAAGCTGCTAATGTGAGTAATATATAGGGCTGCAACTATCGATTATCTTCTTAGCAAAAATAAAAAGGTTTTACATGAAATTCACTTATTAGTTCAATGAACTAATAACCTTAGTAATAAGCAATGTGAACCAGCTACAATGTATTTATTAATCCATCACAAGCACATTTTCAACAGCTTTGATATAATAGTTTCACAATCACAACCAGCACTTAATTCCTGCTCTTCTATGGCTCATGTTTTGGCTGGCTTGGGGTCAGTCACAGCATTTGGTGTTCTTTATTTTCACATAAGCATTGCTACCAATTACACCACTTACATATATATATAAATAAACACACTGCCAGTCCTGTATGTTCTTCAGTAAACGGATTACATGTGTAATGTGAAGGGCTGCTGTTGTGTGTTGTGTGTGTGTGTGTGATATTCCATCTATGTAGCATCAGTCGTGTATGGAATAAAATCCTAGTAGGATACTACAAAACGTAGGCAGGTCATTCGAGTGCTCCCACTTTTATCACCTTAAATGAGTCCATTATGGTTAGATCAGTCAAAGACTCGTCTCAGACAAACCTTATGTCACTTGAACCCTTGCAAGTAAATTACGGTACTTTCAGATAATCAGATTTCATATCTAGGGAGATTGGGGAAATCTAATAAGCTGGATAAAAAGTAAATTAATGGTAAATACAAATGGAGGCCAATAATGCTACAGAGGTATTCGTTTTGCTGCACAAGCAATACAACAAAACTGGACTATCCGACTGCCCCTCACCTCGAGAAATAGCTCTGCTTCCTTTCCCTTTTCTCCATCTGGCCAGTAGGGTTCTAGAAATGCATGCAGCCAAACTGTGCCCAAGAAGACACCAGACACGGCTTTGAGAAGAGATCACCTCTCCTCTCACGCTGTGCTCTCGGTCGCCCTCCTAATCCTGTTGGAGGAGGAAAGAAAAGAAGGGTTTAGCAGGCTAACCGTGTTACTTCTGTTCACTGTAAGAGCACAGTGATTGATTATGAGGCTGAGGAGGCCGCCGGTCATCAGCCTAAGTGGAGGTCGATGATAAGAACAAGAGCCACTCTAATGTTGTAGTAGCTGACCAATCTGGGAACAGATTTCAGTAAAGAGTAAGACATTTAAATGTTAAATATGTCTTGAGAATTTATAGATGACCAATAAGGAGAAATGTGCAACACAGAAAATAGCTGCTCGCCAAGCCAAATATCTTACTACTGTACGTCTGATATTGTTACACACACCACAACAGTATTTCTATTATTAGAGTAAGCTGCCTGCATCGGCATGTCAGTTAATCCAAATAATATGTAAATGTCTAACATCATGGAATCATAGAAGAACAGCAAATACATTTAAATTGAAAATATGTCTTGAGAGATAGATGACCAATAAAAATGAGAAATGCGCAACACAGAAAATAGCTACTCGCCAAATATCTACTATGTCTGATATTAATTGTTATATACACAACCAAACAGTATTTATATTATTATTATTAGAGTAATCTGCTTGCACAGGCATGGCAATTCATCCAAATAATATCATGTAACATCATGTAATTATCGAAGAAGAAAAATCTGACCATAACCATTTAAATCACTTGTAAATCATTTGGTCTGATGAAAACAGTATTTGTGCCAACAACAAACAGTATCGATTTATGATTTCCTATAAACTCAGTAGGCTGTGTTCCCCAGTAAAATCCCTGCAATCCATGATCGCAACTCCGACCCGATAATGTACAAATGGAATAAATCAAATGGATCCGATTTGATAGTAAAATAAATACGTTCAACAGTTGTATAATTGAATGTATACAGACAATATCCACGGTGAATTTAGCAGTCAGATGGCTAACCTACAGTGCTAAGAGGCCAAATCAAAACACAACCTACGTGATTCAGTCTCCACTGTCTCCAGCTCTCTCTGAGGGGAAGGGATTCCCGTTCAGCATCAGCGTCGACCCTACCTTCTTTCACTTCAAGCGGCGTGAAAGTCAACCAAATGATAATACAATGTTACAGATAATACAGTAGTTACAGATAACAAACGATGTTACAGATAACCTGCTGCTGCACTGCATTGAAGAAGAGAACTAGAGAAGGCGAAGAGCAAACACGCAGCTGCTGAAGGTACAAGGTTCAGCTGATGCTAGTTAGCAGGCTAGCCAGCCACTGTGTTTACTAGAAGACAATAGCAACCTGGCTGGAGCTGCTGTCTGGGGGGGGGGGGGGGGGTTCATTACCGCGTCAAAAGCTTCTCTTTACTCGAAAATGAAAGTTGAACACCTCCTGCAGAGCGGGCCGACGATAAGGGAACGCAAATGCACACATGCATTTCTATGTAAAAGTCAATGTTATGCTATACTCGTTATTGCTGACATACCTTTTCTGCATCCTTTTAACGACTATATGTCAAGAATCGACGTCCAACTACGCCACCTTGTGGTCTTTCTTTTCGCAGATAAGTAAGCCTGGGACCGAGGCTTAGAGCTAGGCTACCTTGTGGTAGGAAGGTCGGTAACTGGAAGGGGGAGAACATTCGCTATTCAATGTTTCGGGGGAAATGTCATTGGCCCAGAGTTTAGCAAGATTTATCTGCCATTCAGACATTTTAGACGGCCCAACAACCGACAACTCATTGCAGTTTAACATATCAAAACCAAGTCTATTGAGAAGTGTATTGTAAATATCAAATTACAATAATGCTTGTAGCGGGATATCTTTCCCTGGTGGTCTAGTGGTTAGGATTCGGCGCTCTCACCGCCGCGGCCCGGGTTCGATTCCCGGTCAGGGAACTGACATTTTTTACATACCGGTAAGTGTTTTTTGGCCTGGGTTCGATTCTGGGGTGAACTGTGTTTTTCACAACATCATTAGTTAAGACTGTTAAGTTGAATAACAATTTATTGCAAAAAAATACATGTGCTGGTCACGTGAAAGGATAATGAAAATGTTGCCTTTATAGGTTGACTATAGTGTGCCATGGTATACAAAAATTGCCATAACTTTTTTTTCGCTGTGTTTGCGGCAGAGCAGGCCTCTCATTCTGTGGACCTTAATGACCAAATTAATAGAGAAAACACAATTTAAAAAGTACGGCATGACATCACAGGTTAAACTCTATTCCTTGAGCTTTTGGGCCTGTGGCCCCCGGATATGACTATATCATCATCATCATCCTATCGTCATCATCATCCTATCATCAATGGACAGTGTGAATATTACATTAGGCTAGTAGTAGGCTACTTTGTAAGTTGTAACCGACCAACTTTACCACTAGATGGCACACTCTGCCATACAGTTACAGTAACAACAAAGGTCTGCAGAATGTCGAAAAGGATTTGGCATTAGATCAATTGATTGGATAATCTCTCAATCTCTTCTTGAAGTGCAGTGAAATAGTTTATTAGGGATTGGAACCAGCAACGTTTCGGCCTATACAGCCTTCATCAGGCTATCTTTTTTCAGAGACAAAAATGTTTCAGAACAGCTAGCCTGGTCCCTAGCTGAACCATTCAAAAACCTGTTCTACTAGACTACTACTGACACTTTTTTAAGGGTCATGGAAAAAGGATGTTCTCTGTTAAATTGCATAAATTGGCTATTTTTTATAATTATAATATGCATTATTTGTACGGCATGAGAGAGAGAGAGACCTCTAAAGGTGGAAGGAGACAGGCTCAGACATCAGGCCTGCTGATTGGCCAGCCCAGGTTTTAACCAGTTTCTGCCTGGCTATGTGTCTTGGCAGTTATTTTGACAGCGCTATCAGAGAGAGAGAGATAAGCTGTCTTAGGAATCACCATGGCGCCGGTGTGTCCCTTCTCCAGCCTGCTCAGATATTCACCCCCCTGGCCGAAGCAAGGGATTGTGGGTGACTTTTGTTTGGGAGCAGGGTTTGTGTTGGCAGGAACCCCACAGTTCTGGGTAGCATCGTTCCCTTCAAGGGTTACCCCTGCCCTGCCTGAAACAGCCATCCAGCTTGCCCCCGGGACCACAAACTGTCCACACCCAAACCAAAAACATCACTAAATCTTTCTTTCCCTGCCCTACCTCTCATCTGTCCGTTCTTTAATTCATCTTTTTTCTTACAAACACTCTTTCCATTTAAAATGCCTTTCTTTTCCATAGGCCTATGGAATGGCGGTCACAGTGAATAGATGGATGGGCAGAACATGGAAACGAGAAGAGGCAGACAGAACAGTATAGTCTGACTGAACCGTAAGCAAAAAAAGCACTAAAAATAAAACCAAAGATGAACTCCGGTAAACTTTTGACTCTTTGCAGAGTAATGTTTTCAAGATGTGTCTTCCATAGAGCACCATCCAATAGTTAAAGCGCATCACCCTATGGTGTCCCTGGGTTCTGCGTCTCTAGCATTTCTGCAGCAGGGTCATATAAGATCTGTATACAGGTAGTCCTGTCTCAGACTCTGATATTAGAATTTTTATGGTACTATTCCGTCAGGGCCCACAAACAGCATGGTGCCATTACAGAGGCTGTTTTTTGTTTTAAGATTATTGCTACAGGGGAGTACAGTATGAGATCAAAGACACACACACAGGCATGTGCGCGTGCACACACACACACACACACACACACACACACACACACACACACACACACACACACACACACACACACACAGAAAGAGAGAGAGAATGGAATTTATGTTGCAGAAGAGGAGCAGGGGTTGCATAAGGAGAACCAGAGGGACAAAAGGGCAGATGAAGCATCTTTATGCAGGGTTTTGTGTCTATGAGTAAGAGAGTGAGGGCCAACAGTGTGTCTTGAAAAATAATATTTAATATTGTATACCTACTGTAATAGCAGATAATGAAGAAGATTGATAGAGTCCTGTGAACAACACAAAGCCATGTGCTTTATTATTATCAGGTCATCAAAGGTATAGAATAAAGAAATAATATATGTAAAGAAGAGTGATGGGGGGCTGCGTTCAAAGCCTTATCACATCATTGACTTTAAGAGCCTCTGTTGAGATGGTGCAAGCCCGATGTTTTGTGTTCTTTTTAAGACATTTTTTTGGCAAATTCTGCTTTATTAGATAGCAGAGTGTGGAGAGACAGGTAACCGAGGTCAGAGAGAGGAAAACATGACGGGAGTTGGATTCAAACTCCATGGAGCATGTGGTCCATGAACTAACCAGCTGAGCCACCAGGCACGCTTGTTTTTTAAATTATTATCATTTAACACAAACTATTGTAATAACAACGGTCTGACCCAGGACAGGCCTTGGAGATGGATTAAAATCATTTTCTGTCAGACGTCACACACTCGCAGCTTAGACTAGCGCCACTGATAACTTCAAGTACATTGTGACAGAAAGAAGCCGCAAAACCTAAACAAGGAAAAAGGATCATGTCACACACACAGACGATAACTGATAGGACATTTTCAGGGGGTCAGGCGTAAACTTTAACCCACCACCAAACTGCTCTATTAAGCTCTATTCTGATTGATATTTCATTTTTCATCTTTCTGTTTATAAGCTGACAAAGATATGCTGAAAGAATGCTGTGCAGCAAACTAATTAGCAAAGGAAATATCTGACCCATGTAATGATGCTGATGATAGTGACTTTTTGTTGCCAGATCTTCTCTGAGGAAACTCATTCACAAACCTAAACAGCAAATGTTGACAGATTTACAAGCTCTGCTTGAGATGAAGAGGGAGTGAGCAAAGGCGAGGGAAAGAGAAATGGCATGGCACAGAATGAAGGGGAAAAGTCAAAGACAAAGGTCAGAAGAAATGTTTAAGAAAGCACAGTGCAAAAGGCACTAAATCACAGCTCAGATAACTAATTGGGAATAAAGAATGTAAGAATCTGGTTGGGTAACAACAAGCTAGCACTTTAAGGAGAAATAACTTGGGAGGTTAAAGAATTGCATGGAATCAACAAAGATACGGTTGCTACTTGTCTGCTGGAGTGGGAAATATAATTTTACATCATTCCGTACCCGTCGTTGGATGGTGTGTGTGTGTGTGTGTGTGTGTGTGTGTGTGTGGCCTGTAACAGATCATAATCTGTAATGGTTTGGTAATGTGCCATAGTGCTGTGGTTTTGAACAGAGATACGAGTCTCTCCATTGGTGGTCTGGGAGAGTTCAGTGTGACTGATAGAGGGACACCACCTGGATTAGCCATCAGGTTAATGACAGCTGCAACAAGTACACACACATGCACGCATGCGCGCGCACACACACACACACACACACACACACACACACACACACACACACACACACACACACACGTATGAACATGCACAGAGAGATAGAGAGATTGAAAGTGAAGTGTACATGCAGGTTTGATGCCTGGAGACTGAGACAAGATCAGATGACAAGAGTACATACCAAAAACCCAGTCAGATACAAGCCTACTTTATCCCATCCAGTACCACCACGCCCAGCGTCAGCCTGCCAATCAGCATCCAGTACAACCACGCCCAGCGTCAGCCTGCCAATCAGCATATACCACCACGCCCAGCGTCAGCCTGCCAATCAGCATCCAGTACCACCACGCCCAGCGTCAGCCTGCCAATCAGCATCCAGTACCACCACGCCCAGCGTCAGCCTGCCAATCAGCATCCAGTACCACCACGCCCAGCGTCAGCCTGCCAATCAGCATCCAGTACCACCACGCCCAGCGCCAGCCTGCCAATCAGCATCCAGTACCACAACGCCCAGCATCAGCCTGGCAATCAGTCGAGACACAGTCCATGACCTTTGACCCAGGAACTGAACAGGAGACTTTAAAGGTTATCAGTGAAACAATTGAAGTTCTTAAATCTGATGTCCAAAGAAATCTATCGCATTGGACAGAGCATACACCTTGGGCTTACGGAATGTCTGGCAAAAATAGCAGATCTACAAACTCACATGGAAGCGTTGTGAGGTTGTAGATCGGCTATTTTTGGTGGAGATTTGGTATAGAGGGAAAACAGGAGGGGCCTATTAGACCCCTGGGAGACTCCGGTCAACAAGGCATGGGTTTAAATGGTTTGTAGGCTAACGGTTTGCAACTCAGGTGAATATATGAAAGACAGAGGGACATAATAATTGGCTGTTGGTTTGGTAAAAATTGCCAAGGAAAGTGCACTAAGTGAAAGAAAGACAGGACTCCTCTTCCAACACACCCTCATCACATGACCATGGTAGAGGAGCAAATACTGTGTGGTCTGTTTACCCTGCTTATCGGTTTATGTTGTAACATGTAGAGGCACACACAGGTTGACCCCTAAACACACACACACGCACACACACACACTCAGAATCACAATCAGAAACATACCTTGGTCAAATGCAAAAACCTACATAACCACTTGAACCCCAACATCCAATTCTGGGGGGAACATTAGCTAAAAATGGCAGATACAGGCTATTTTTGACGAAGATATTTGGTGTACACAGGAAAAAGTACAGACCCAACTCTGTCCAGTTTACTAAGTCTAGACTAGAAGGTTTAAGTGGTTAAGAAAAGCTTTAAACCTGAGGCCGATTCTAAGAAATATTTTAAATCCTGACCCAAGTTTTCTGAAAAACTTGTGCTTTAATGTATGTGTAATATATAATGTTACTATTATTCTGTGCTGCTGCTTTTTTCACTTTCTGCATTACTGGAATTTATTCTGAACTATAATCATAAAGGTCATAGTTCATTTTGCAGAGGCTAACACTTGAATACAAAAGAAAAAACCTGCGGTAATTAATACGTTATTAACTATTAGTTATTAGCCAACCGTGATATATCTCTTCCTAAGGAGATTTTTCAACTATCTTTTGATCTCATCTCCCATAAAAAGGGGCTTGTCCCGTACAGTAATGTACACTTTTCAGACATAAAAAGGTCCAGTACCTGTTGAACTCATGGCTAAAAACTACTAACCACAGGACAATAAATAACAGTCATAAATTCCTGCCAAGGATATATGAGTAATGGCTTTGGCTTTCTATTTATGATGCCACGATAAGTCATCTTTTCATGTACTGTGAAGGTAATATTCCTGTGCGAGGCAAGATATAAGGTAGAGAGTTAAATTTGACATGAGTGTGTGTAGTGTGTCTGAGTGTCTGCTTGTGTATGACTTTTGATGTGTGTGTGTGTGTGTGTGTGTGTGTGTGTGTGTGTGTGTGTGTGTGTGTGTGTGTGTGTGTGCGTGCGTGCGTGCGGGGGCGTGTGCGTGTGTGTGTGTGTGTGTGTGTGTGTTTGATGAATTCACATGTACTCCCACTCACACACTCAGACGCTGGTTAGTCCAAAGCAGCGCCACATCAGTCCATCATCACAGATATGGCTTGTGGCTAGATAGCAGGTCTGACGGCACACAAGACATTTTGTCCACTCTGTCATGTTTACTTACAATGATAAGATTTGATGGATTCTCCACAAGCTATAGGCAGACACACACACACACACACACACACACACACACACACACACACACACTTCATTGTTGCAGATGTCTAATACACGTGCGTGTACACAGTCACAACTGAAAAGCAATACATTTCGATTTCACCCTATTGCTCATTATTTGGAACAAGACAATCTTTGAAAAGGTAAATTAATATTCTGCACACAGCCAATCACAATAATATATTATCTATAACAATAACAGCCATTGAATACATAGTCTCTATTTTTATCATGACACAACGCACAGCAATGGCGGTTCAATCAACATACAACTACTGAGCGAGCGGTGCCTAACCACCCCAGTCAGTCAGTCAGTCAGTCAGTCAGTCAGTCAGTCAGTCAGTCAGTCAGTCAGTCAGTCAGTCAGTCAGTCAGTCTGTCTGTCTGTAGCACTATAACTGCAGCCAGTTGGATGAAAACAGGGGAAAGGGCTGTTGCAGTAAACCCCCAGTTTTGGTTAAGTTGAATCAAATCCAGTTATCTTTTGTTGAATGTGATGAGCTGCACTCTGTGATCTGTTTTTTAGCCTGCACAGTGTTCCACACTGGAACCGTTTACTTTTGTCTGGAACGCGGCCAGGCAGGGGTCTGGCATCTGACCACTGATTGGACTGCTTCAACTATATTCTGAACCAATTAAAAAGACTAATGAGGCCCTCTGCTTCTCATATCACCCAGAGGGCTAGGGGGGCACTAAGGCAGGCAGCATGGCATGTTACCAAGAGGGAGGAAAAGAGAGGATGACTTCTCGACGCTCCTTGTGTCCTCTGAGCACAGGTCCTTGCCAGGCTGGGTTGCCTACCCAGGGCCAAACTGTTGTCTACATCATGGTCACATGCCCCCAGAGAGTTCGGTGAGCGCACTGTGCACAATAATTGAAGACCTACGACCAACGGTTCAAGATTTATAAAATGGGGTGGAGATTCTTCCTTGGCCTATATTCTACTGTGTGAGTGAGTGTGCATGCAAAGGTTTGTGCAAAATGAGCCACTACTGCCAAGTTTAGATGCTAATCATAGCCAATCAGAATGCAATATGAGAAATCTGTCAGATACATCTTGATCACATAAAATAAGTTGTACAGAATTTCATGAGATTTGGAAAAATCTGTGTGAACTGAGTGGTGCAACTCCGTGTGGGGTTTCCCTGGCGTCTCCTCTGGGGAGGGGGTGGGGGTCCCTCTACTGTACTGTCACTGTACTGTACTGTCACACCCGAAATCATCATATATACAGTTAATGTGTGTGTGTGTGTGTGTGTGTGTGTGTGTGTGTGTGTGTGTGTGTGTCTGTGTGTGTGTGTGTGTTAGGCTGTGCAACAGTGACACTTGGTTGGTTGTGAAAACCAACCAAACGCTATTTTCGTGCTCGGACAAAGCCAGCGACGGACCCAGGGACACATATAGCTCCGTATAGGAGTGGTTGCACCACTCAAAAATCTGTATGGAATAGTAAGAAGAAAGTAACATTAATTTAGCTAAATTTGGCCTCATGCTATAACAGGACAATTTGATCGGTCCAGCGGTGCTGCAGCTTGTGGTACTTCATGCAAAATGGGCCCTACCCGCAAACTTTGGAAGCCAATCGTGTACTAGTCAATCAGCATGGAGTCCGTAGTAGAGTATAGTTAAAGTGTGTTTTGGAAAGAAAAGCAACAAAAAAGGTAAATATTAGGTTGTGTAATGATGCAAAGAATCCAGGAGAAATCTATTTTGATTGTATAACCTACAATTTATTGTGACCATATAGGTTCCGTCCGTCCGTTAGTTAGTTCCCACGCCATATGGTCACGCCTCGTGACATCAAACCTCCATATATGGTCACGCCTTGTGACATCACACCTCCTCCATATATGGTCACACCTCGTGACACGTCACTCCACCATATATGGCCATCTCCATATATGAAGATATACACTGACCTCATCTAACCCTGACCTCATCTAACTTTACATAGTTACTGCACTTTGGCTTCGTAGGGCAGTGAGGTAAGTATGGGGAATCAATCAATCCATTTCACTATTTCACTTGTCTATGTAGGCCTTGTTGTTTTGAGCAGCCAGATTTCGTGACAGATTGAATGCAGTTTATTCTATGTAGTTTTTTTTGTTTATTGACCTTGTTGTCATTCAGGGCTCTGCGCCACCAGTCCAGCATACACAAGCATTTACACAGTGCACCTCATGCACACCTCTGATGTCTACCCTTGCTCCACCACTCACCTCCCCTCCCCTGATTCTCTCACTCCTTCCATTATTTACACCCAAGGCCGCCGTGGCCACTGGAGAAATTTAGGGAGTGAGAATCTGACAAAGCAAGTTAGGAGGAGAGCAAGCGAGAGGGGTGAGCCGGAGGGGAGACGAGTGATTCAGAGACAACCATCTCCTTCTCTCGTTGCTTCTTAAGCCTGATTTATACTCTGTTGTATTACAGCGGAATTACACACCAAAATAGCAGATCTACAAGCTCACAATGCATTTTAATGCAACACATTGTGAGCTTGTAGATAGTCTATTCTTGGAAATATATGAGCCCCCCCCCCCCATTCCCCCAACTGCGCCTCTCTCTCTCTCTCTCTCTCTCTCTCTCTCTGCCTCTCTTTCAAGGCCACACTTCTCTTCCTCCTACTTGCCTGAGGAGAGGTCAGAGTTAGAGAAGGACACACAAATGTTACAAATCTTCTCCGCCTTATCGGGAACAACACAAAGATAACTGCGTCTCCACTCCCCATCCGACAGATCCATCTCCGAAAACATCTCTCACACGCACACACGGTCAGACGCGGTCACACGCACACGCACACACACACACACACACTGACACACACACACACACACACACACACACTGACACACACACACACACACACACACACACACGCACACACACATGCACACATGCACACATGCACGCACGCGCACTCGTGTTTGCAACAGATGCAATGTTGATGGATGTTTCATTTACTCCCCTTTCAGCTGAGAAAAGGAGACTGGAATATCATGCAGTATACAGTAGTATAATAAAGCCAAAGGGATCTTTGAATAGAGTTCAGTACAAATGTTATTATGCATGGGGGCATTTACAGTATGCAAGAGGAGACACACATTCAAAAATAGCATGATATGTAAAAACATACATGTTTTGTGTGCATGTATAAAGATACATGTTTTGTGTGCATGTATCTGTGCATGCACTATACTGTATGTAGCCTATGAATATCTTGGGAGTGCTGCACCTGCAAACAGTAATCAAACATGCACCTGTTTAATCATTGCTCCAATACACATAAACACACATGCATACATGGCATGCAAATACATTTCTCAGTGATTTTCTAAAGTGACAATAGCCATTCCAGCACTCAGGGCTAAGTGCCTCCTTAACCTAGTCTCAGATAGTAGATATTATTTATGTCCTGATTAGTCCCTGGTGAATTTATGTCTCACAGAGCAATTCTGGCACTGACTTCACAGCTCGTTATGCCCCAGTAGGCACACTAGTCATTTATGGAGATGCATGGGCCAAAATAAGGACCTGTCTTTGTTATCAACCTAAATGATGATGTCTTTAAAACCTCAATAGTGACTTTATCGTTATGATGGTAATGATTGTACGCGCATGCTTGTGTATATGTGTGTGGTCTGGGGTGGGGAAGGGGCTTTAGGGAAGGGGTGTGGAGGAATGTAAACCTTAGTTCTCCTTAATGGTGAACTTGAATGTATTTTTGTTGAAGTGAATGTAAATTAGGTTGGTGAACCAATAGGAAGATGGCGTTGGCTTCCAGCACTAGTTTGATCCGCCGCTCTATGCCCAGAAAAGCATAGGGTTCTTTCTAGTTTGATCTGCCCCTCTATGCCCAGAAAAGCATAGGGTTCTTTCTAGTTTGTTCTGCCGCTCTATGCCCAGAAAAGCATAGGGTTCTTTCTAGTTTGATCTGCCCCTCTATGCCCAGAAAAGCATAGGGTTCTTTCTAGTTTGATCTGCCCCTCTATGCACAGAAAAGCATAGGGTTCTTTCTAGTTTGATCTGCCCCTCTATGCCCAGAAAAGCATAGGGTTCTTTCTAAGTTTGATCTGCCCCTCTATGCCCAGAAAAGCATAGGGTTCTTTCTAGTTTGATCTGCCCCTCTATGCCCAGAAAAGCATAGGGTTCTTTCTAGTTTGATCTGCCCCTCTATGCCCAGAAAAGCATAGGGTTCTTTCTAGTTTGATCTGCCCCTCTATGCCCAGAAAAGCATAGGGTTCTTTCTAGTTTGATCTGCCCCTCTATGCCCAGAAAAGCATGGGGTTCTTTCTAGTTTGATCTGCCCCTCTATGCCCAGAAAAGCATGGGGTTCTTTCTAGTTTGATCTGCCCCTCTATGCCCAGAAAAGCATAGGGTTCTTTCTAGTTTGATCTGCCCCTCTATGCACAGAAAAGCATAGGGTTCTTTCTAGTTTGATCTGCCCCTCTATGCACAGAAAAGCATGGGGTTCTTTCTAGTTTGATCTGCCCCTCTATGCACAGAAAAGCATGGGGTTCTTTCCGGCTAGCTCTGAAACTACCGAATGCTGATAAATAGACAGGAAGGAACAGTGGCATTTGTGCAACCTTTTGATGATTGGCCGATTGACAGCATGTGACCTTGTCCGCTGGAAATCGGCTGAACACGGCTGCAGCCAGCGGACGGAACAGAAATGGATAGGTCACCATCACATTTGGCGCAACAGTCGGTGCCTTTCACACCTAAAGTCCTCTAAAAAGCTCTGGTCAGTTCAAGAACCTGACACGTGCTCAAACAGGCTGTTCAGAGCATTTCTAGGGAAATCACTTCATTGCCATAGTCGTTTGAGGAAGTGTGGAGAATGAGGTCTGTGTGTTAATCTCGTGGCGAAGTATGCCATGTGGTGTGCGCCCTATAACCATTCAGCTATCAGGTCACCCCAAGTGAAAGTAAATTCAAGTGATAGATGGCGTAGTGGTGGACCAAGTATGGGATGTACTGCAGGCTATCTGAGGGAAGAATTATGTGCTATTTGTACAGGGCAAGTGGATGAAAGACTCTTTATTTTGAAATGTTAAGCCGTTTGGAACAGAGATATGAGAGCTCATTAACTGTACTGTACATTGTAAGCAGGGTTTGATTTGTAAAAAAAAAAAGAAAGAAAAAAGAAAAGATAGTTGTACTATTCTTTTAAATTAAAAAGTAGTATAATTTTGAAATATTCAGATTTTTTTCCTATTTGCCCAAAATAGGAACACAAGAGATTAACATCATTGTTTTATTACATTATTAAAGTGCGATAGTCTACCGCTCCCAAATTGAAAAGCATGTATATTCAGTTTGCAAATTTAAATCCAGTAGACCCAGAAGCTGGGATAAAACAAATGAATGACCAGAGGGGGATACTGACCCTCCACTCAGGATCTTGTTGTATTAGTGTTTGTGTGTGCATGTGTCCATGCTGTACATGTGTGTGTAGGTGTCAGCCCCTGTGCCGATGCGTGCGTAAGGAGGACGTGTAGGGCCAGTGGGTCGAGGTGGGCCGGGCCCGTGGTTCCCACAGCCTGTGCAGAGGCAGTCTCTGCTGTGCTATCAGCCTCCGTCTCCGGCCCCCCTCCCCTCCCCTCCAGCAAATGTGGGCCCCCTGACGTCACCCCTGGCCTGATAAGGGGGTCCGACCACAAGCTGGGGGAGGGGGGGGGGGGGGGGTTGGGGAATGGGGTGGAAGGAGAGAGGCAGGGAGGGTTGGGGGGAAAGAGAGAGGGGTTACACTAACAGAGCCAGTCCTGGATAAGGCCCTTCAGACAGATAAGAGAGAAGAGTGTGGAGCCTCTTTTGTTTTCCACTGAACTCCTCCTGTCCAGTCAGTGCACAGTGATATTACGGCTCCATTTTCACTCACACTCGGGTTCAATGACAATGAACATTCTGGATTGTACATTGTGCGTTCTCCTTTCCTTTTCTCTCCTGCTAATTATTTTGCAGTTTTTGTCGTTCTTCTTAAAATTGCCATGAGACCCAACCAATTTGTTCTAGTTTTCTTCTCTCTAAAGCGCCTATCATCCTGGTCTCTTTCTCTCTCTTTTCCCTTCTGTCTGTCTGTCCAAACAGGACCATTCATACCGTTATCAGGCTCATGCTGTCCAGTGACGGTGTCTGGATTGAGGCGACTTTCTCCTCTCGTTTCCTCATTGTGTTTTTGTTCTCTTTTACAGTGTTTGGAGAGAGGGAGGGGCAGCGCTATGACTGACAGGAGGACAGTTTATTTTATGTTGACAAACATTGGGCTGCTCGGGCAGTGATTCTCTTTCTTCCTATTACTGTGATTGCGATAGTGACTGTGGCATCAATTCAGCAGGGTTGTGGCAAGTTTACCTGATGACATCATCAACATCAATGGCCTTTACACTAGCAATAGCCTATTCTACCAACTCAACTCACACATTTACACGTCACATGTAACATATAACTAGGTCAACCAATGTGCTAAACAAAGCAATGAAATATAAACAACCACTAGCATATCATACCAATGAAGTGAAAACAAAAACTAAACTAAACATTAGCACCAGTAAGGGGAAATCAAAGTATGTCAGGTTCAGCTGTCACCAAAGGCCAGGAAGAAGAAATTTGTCTTTAACATCAACTGACTTGGAAGCTCTGATATTCAAGACACATATCGTATACAAACTAACATTCCATGGTGGCCAAAGCATCTTATATAGGTAATATGAAAATATATAAAAAATAACTTTTACAAAAATGGCATGGAACTTTAAAGACAGTAGAGGTCTGCATACATAGGTTGAGACAACTTAACTTAAACTATAAGCTTTCAAATGGAGTCTCACCTTACTAGGATGCTAATTTATGTAGGTTACACAATGAGTAATTAAATCAATAATTGATATTCTCTCTGATAAGCGACATTCAGCACCATGGACAGCGTAAGGGTCAGAGAGCAGAACACAGAGAGAATTCACACACAGTTGTGATGACTGTTTCAGGTGAATTGATTGATTGATTGATTGAAGTATTTCAAAACTGTTAACTGTGGACGACACCATAGCATTACACTTGTTTACAATAGGGTTCACCATGTTCAATTCATCATAACATTTAGATACGTACAAATATACACTTCTATATAGCCAAAAACTGGAAATCTGGAAAACTGGAGGAGGTAAAAAGGGGGAAAAAAACATATACAGTGAGGGGAAAAGGGGGTGGGTGGGGGATTCAGATTTTACTGGGGCCAGTTTCGAATTGCAGCCGCCCGTCCGTATAGGTTCCCTTTGAGAGCGGTTTTGAAGGAGTCAAGGGATTTGTATGCCTTAATGACTGTTGGTAGGGTGTTCCACATTTTGGTGGCATAGGAGCGAAATTAATTTAGTCCCTTGTTTGTGCCGGATCTGGGTTGCACATGGTTTGTTGAACTCCCTCTGGTGTTGTGGGTGTGGACTTCATTGACATTATCAATGAATCAGATTAAACATAGCACGGACCGCCTGTCTTGACAACGAACTTAATCGAGTTTACAGTTTCCCTCCATACTATGCCACAACATCACTCAAACAGACAAGATCGCCAGACAAACGCAACACATACTGACAGAATCAAAGATGAGTAAGCCAGACCAGAGTAAAGATATGAGCTTATAATACTAATAAAGGTATAAATAGAGCATGCACATCCACTCTAGCCCAGGTGCTGGACAAATGGCAGTACAAGAGAAAGAAATAGAGTGCGCAACACTAAGGAATAACTCAGCTCCACTGGTTTATTAATGCAACGTTTCGATCACTGGAATCTTCTTCAGGAATTCCTGAAGAAGAAACTGGACCCTGTAAAAAGTCCCCCCCTATATTTCTTGTTTTCCCTAGCGTTTTCTAACTGCATGTGCATATGATGATTTCTATCAGTTTTTTGAATAGAAGTTCTGATGAATTGAAAACGGAGGACCTTTATGTAAACAAGTCTTAGTGCTTTTTCTAGTTTTATTCTCTTGGCAGATCACATTTCCCTTTTAGTATTGACCTGTACTTTCCTTGTGCTCATTCTGGAAACTGTTAATACAATTTATAATCAATCAATCAAAAGCTCCCCCCCATGCTCATTCCTTCCCATAAACATGCACCTTTGCATGCCATCCTGACTAGACTGATATCTCTTTAAACCTATGAACTCTGCTTGAACTCTCAGTGACACCGGGGCCATTGTTTTGGTGATGTCATCTTACCTTTGACTAACCTGGAGCCTGCTTCTTCCCAGACTTGCACCTTTACTCACTTTGTCTTCCACATCCCCTCTGCCTACTTTAAGTTTATAAGTAATATAGTCCTACATGTAAAGTATAGGCATAGGGCCAATAGCTATATTATTAGCTATTCGCTGTGTGCGTGCCTATGTGCGTGCTTGTGTGCGTATCTTGTGTGTGTGCGTGCATGCTTTCGTGCATGTGTTGTTGTTGTGTGAGGGCGTGCGACCGCGCATTCTCTATTTGCTCTTTAGGCCCTGACTAGCCTGCAGACTTTGGCCACTGCTTATCATTGGTCCTGGGATCCCTGAGTCTCAATGGATAAAAATACACTCAATAACACACACACACACACAGTCACACAGTCACACACACACACACACACACACACACACACACACACACACACACACTATCGTGGAAACACCCTGCCATGTCTTTTGTGATTGGCAGCAGCTGTCAATCCAATATAAGCTCGCCATGTGATGTGACTCGGTTTTGGAACTAAGTGTGGATGATGTTACAACATATTAGATGTTTTTATTATGCCCATTTTAAATTGTAGAGCGATAGATGTCCAAGCAACACCCATGGGTGCCGAATTTCAAATATTGGCGTACAAGCGTAAAAGAAACATTTGAACCTTTTGAGTGCATGGGTATAGCTTTCCAAACAGTGGAGGTTGTTCGTAGAAAAGAGGGTTTTGATAATTGAATTCTTATCATCGGTAATTCACCGTGGTGTGATGTGTGTTTGCTCTGCTCTTCAAACATTGTCCAGTTCAGCACCTCGCCCCATCACGTATGACATCCTGCAGCTCAGATGTTAATAATTTATTCCAGCACACACTCCTAGTTAATTAATATGTGTGTGTGTGTGTGTGTGTGTGTGTGTGTGTGTGTGTGTGTGTGTGTGTGTGTGTGTGTGTGTGGTGAATGTGTGTGTGTGTGTGTGTGTGTGTGTGTGTGTGTGTGTGTGTGTGTGTGTGGTGAATGTGATTGCGTGTGCATGTGCATGTGCGTATGTGCATGTGTTATCTTCTGCTGAAGACCAGGTGTCGAGCCCGGTACGGTACCTCGTCGTACGACGGTTTCCCGTGGTGACCATATAGCCGATGCACAAGCCCATAACGTCACGCGGATGTGACGTGCTGTGGGCTTGTACGTCGGCGGTGGCCACTGCGGGACACCGTCATACGATGAAGCATAAATTACACGTAAATTGTGTCTCTGCTGTGTGACTCCTTGACCCTGCCTGCTCAAACAAACCTAATCCACAAGCATAGCACAGATACCTTGTAATAACACACAATAACACACAAATATAATGCTTGTGCACGCACGCACACACGCACGCACGGTGGTATAGGGTATATTTTTATGATAAAAACAAAAAGGTTAAAGATATTGTGATAGTAAGTGTTTGTTCAGTAACAGCGCCCCACCACCCCTAGGTGACACATTTTTAGCCAATCAGGAGAGAGTATACCATTTATGATCAGCTTAATCTTTTATAGTGTTCCCATTCCAATTTAGTCAGTTCATGTATTTGTTATCACTTCCAATTTCACTTGTTTAATCATATCCTGACTGAGTTCTCTATCTTGATTGGATCAAATTGATATCCCAACCTGATAAAAGAGACATGGGGTATAGCTATTTAACACTTATTTTAACCAAAGAAAATCACTTAAATACTACTCACTAATAAAATACTATACTACCGGTAATACAATAAATCAGCTACAACAGCAACAAACCAAGACATGCTATAGCGCTCAAAATGTATCTTTCTTTCTCTGAGGTTATTTTGAGCCCATTTTACCAGAGGAGCTATCTGATTCATTGACTAGACATAAGTAACGCGCATGCACGCACGCACACAGGTCTGACATCGATTAGCACTCTGTTGTTATCTCTAATAAACATCCATAGTGATCAATGAGCAGAGAGAACGTGTTCTAAAAACAGGTGAGGTGAGGTCAGCAGAGCTAGAACAGATAACCTGCAGGTGGTTCTTTATGTGAAAAGAACCAACCAGAACATCTGTGTCTGTGTCTGTGTCATGTGTCTGTGTCTGTGTCATGTGTCTGTGTCTGTGTCTTTGTGCGCGTGCGTGTCTGGCCTCTGCTCTACAGCCTACATTGACAACATGCTCTGTCCTGTGTTTTTGTTTTCCTGTGCCTACATTTTGAAGTCTTCTTCCTGGAGCCAGAGGTTCCTATAGGTCTACCACAGGTCTGTGTGTGTGTGTGTGTGTGTGTGTGTGTGTGTGTGTGTGTGTGTGTGTGTGTGTGTGTGTGTGTGTGTGTGTGTGTGTGTGTGTGGTTGGGGTGGGGGCTGGAGGGGTGGGACATAGGGCCATAGTGAGTCACCAACCCCAAGGGACACAGTCTCCAAGACGGGAGACGATTTCCTGGTGCCTGGTATGGATAGACACAGGCATGCACGTTGCACGCACACGCACAGTTGCACACGCATACGCTCACTCTCACACACACACACACACACACACACACACACACACACACACACACACACACACACACACACACACACACACACACGTACGCACGCACGCACACACATACACACACGCACACACACACCAATCTTTGGCAGATAAGTGCTTAAACAGTAAACACTTCAAAGGCAACATGAAGAGTTAGGCTTCATACGTATGTTTTAAAGTAAACAGAATTTTACACAAACACACAGCATGTATCAATAAACAACCACTTTTTGTACATATATCATACAAAAGTTAAAGAATATATTAAACTGATGTCATTTTAATTAAACTACCGGTAAGTGACATATAATTTATCATATAATGTAGTTTTGTATATACCATCTGTAATAACTTTTTAATTGCATTTTGATCATATTCATGTGATCATTTACAATTACAATTAAAATGTAGGCATTTAGCAGACACTATATCCAGAACAACTTACGAAGTGCAAGATAAACACAACAGTAAGTGGTTGAATAAACAGAAGTTTCAGATAGACAGTAGCAATAGACACCTAACATCTGTCTTAATAACATACACAGCGCCTATGACTATGAACAAGTAAACACGTCTATCTAAACAAAATCTAAATAGTCAACATACAGTATGGAGAACCATCTTCCCTTACTAAAAATGAAGGTTTCCCTACTACTGTAGCCTACTACAGTACGACAATATGCACATACATACACTGTCAAAATATTAATGTTTATTCATCCCTGTAACTCAGAGAATGTACAAATGTAACCGTGAATGGTCCATTTGGTTACATTTCTACACATTCAGAGTTAAATTTACACGAACACAAGCACATGCATAAACAGACTCTTGACTGCCCTTCTACATACACCCAGTCCCAGCAAACCTTTCTCGCCTGACCTCACAAACCGGCATCCCTATCTAGGTCCTCACCAGACACCTCATTCATATAGTCATACACACACTGACAGGAGAGACACCCACAAACACACATGCACAGTTGCATACAATCCCTAAAAGTGTGAATATGCAATAATGGCAAAAACTTGCATTGACAATTTGACATAGACACTAGACACACGCACACACGCACGCACGTGCACATACCAGTATATAGAGTAGGCTATAGTAGTTCAAGAAAGACATTCACCAAAATTCTGTCTACAATTATTTCTTATCAGAATGATGTCAGATATATGCCAAGAGAAGGCCACAGTGGTTCATCTCCGGGGTCATGGCCACGTCTCAGCTTTATCTGATTGTATAGTTCATTCTAAACTATCCCTTAACGATATATCTTTCGCATCTAAGTCTGACTTGGGTGCGGTCTGACAAGTAAAATGTATTTAACTGACTGGAGTGTTTTAATCCATTCTATTAATACCAAATTGATTCAGTTTAAATGGAGAATGTGTACATACACTCTCTCTGTTGCAACATTTTGATAGTAACAATCCTGATTCAACATGTATTAATAAGAAAGCACACTATTATTGAACTATCTATGGAGCTGCCCAAAGATGTTGCATTTCTGTCATGTTTTATCAGAGAGTTACAATGAGACAGAGAGAGAGAGGAAACAAGGGAGAGAGTTAGGGAAGGACATGCAGCAAAGAGCCTCAGGACAGATATGAACCCTGCCCGGCTGTGATTTAATGCTTTGCACTTTAACACATTTTGAGCGGGAACCCCTTTTGGTGGTTACATACATTATGTTATAATTTAGCTATTGAAAAATAGCAGATCTACAAGCTCATAGCGCGGCACCAAGTACCGTGCTATGAACTTGTAGGTCTGCTATTTTTGAAAAATCGTTAAAATGTGCCTCAAATCTTTCAGAAAATTGTCATGATTTAGACGTCAGGCCTGAATGGGTGGTGACAGTGGTGAGCCACTGTGGCGCCTTGATTCAAACTATAAACTGCTATCATTATAGGGACATTTTGTTGAATGTCTAGAAGGTCGCCTTGGAAGAGTTTCGATGACCACTTACTTATTTATATTTAACGTATTACTATTAATTATGACAGTTACACAGAATTGCAGGGTTATTCATTTTTATTCTTATGTTTAATTGTTTACTTTTCTGTCTAGTTTATATTCAAATACTGCAATACGGTATATATTTCAATTTTTATTTGTTATCATTTATTTAATTTTTAACACCTAATAAAGATAATTTAAATTGATATATATGCGTATATAAAATAATTATATCATAAACTTACACTAAGGATAATCTTCGCTGTCCGGCAGAAACTTCATTGTTCTTTTTTCCCCCTATAAATCAATGTATTTGAACACTCTTTACGTCTGTGCGTTGAACCAAGAAAACTATTAAAAGGTGCTTCTGGAAAAAACAGATAACCCCATTGTTTGGACCCTCAAACTGTCTGCTAAAGCAGCTACTCCACCCCGTCCCCCTCTCATGCAAGTATCTGACCATTTATAAAATCACAATACCAACTTCGATGAGGCACTATTACTTTGTTTTAACAATATACGGTTTTCAAAAATAATTTCCTGAAAATATAAAATTTTAGGTTTCTGCCCGACAGCCGAGATATGAAAAAGAGCCATAATTATAGTAAGCATTTTATTTTTTATATATCTTGACTGGCCTTTCCATCAAACACCTTCTTCCCCTCCCTGTATGGCAGCCTGTGCATTATACATATGTTCAGAGAAACAATAAAGCCAAGCCCATGACTCATTGCCAACTAAGCTTCCCCCGTGTATACATTAACATCATGTCCTTACAGGTTAATGGCCCCACGCCTCAATATTAGCCAGCAATTGTGGTTTCTTTATCAGCACCTAGAGTTACACATTGATGATAGTTCCCCATTTCCATTGCATGCAGCGCTATTGCTCTATTTGCCTTGACTTGTCCAATGGAGGGGCCAAGGCCTGAGAATCAATATTGTACCATGCAAGTGAACTACCACGGGCACATTCTGACCTGTACAATCTGTCAAATATCAACACAAAACAGAGAACGAGGGAAGAAAAGATGGATGGATAGATAGATAGATAGATAGATAGATAGATAGATAGATAGATAGATAGATAGATAGATAGATAGATAGATAGATAGATAGATAGATAGAGGATGGGTGGATGGAGGATGGGTGGATGGATGCTGGGAGGGATGGATGCTGGGATGGGTGGATGGATGGATGGAACAAACACTTCTCATCACTATATATTCCTTGTTCCTGCCTACTGTTGTTATAACTGGGTTTCAACCTCTCTGATGCAGCATTCATCCTGATTCCTAGCCTGAGACAAGGACCTCTAGGGTTGTTGGTGAACTTGACCCTTGGGGAGAGGAAGCCCTGTGCGATATGGAGGCGGATTTCTGGTTTGTTGCATGCTCTGTTTAACTGCAGGTCACCTTTCCCTGCATATACGAATTACAATGACAGACATTCTGTCTGGCGAGCATCCAGATGGCAGTGAGGACACAGCCTGCCACTCACTGGCTCACTATAGCTCACTCACTCAGTTTCAGACACAACACACACACACACACACACACACACACACACACACACACACACACACACACACACACACACACACACACACACACACACACACACACACACACACATACGTATACAGGTTGTGTTATAGAAACGCCAATATGTATATTTTAGCCTTATAATATTTGATATTTCATGTATTTGGAAAGAAAAAATATACACCCCTTGAAAGCATTCAATTTGTCTGTTATTCTGCTAAATTAAACGTACGTTCCATATTGCATTCTCTCTTCTTTTTTTTGCTAGTGTGTGCTATTTCTGCTATATTTGCTATTTGCAAATGACCAATTTGAACAACTATATACATTACAACCATTAAGGATCAGGTCCAAAAAGATAGGCATAGCCTCATATAGATAAACGAACATGCAAACATCGGCCTCTATTGGCATGCTAGGGTGTGCAGAACAGCATAATTCAACATGCATGGGTCCGCGTCAGGTCCGCGTCTGTCAGAGGGAAGTGGCCGGACAATGAAGTGGTCTCGTGTGTTTACGTTCACAAGTGTTGATGACAGGTATAAATCTGTCTGCGAGAACAACAACCGCTCGAGACTTCCGACGCGAACGGCTGAAGACTGCATGGCGTCGACACACATTCGGCGACCGTCCAGCCCTCTCCATCATTTTGACAAATTCTTGTCAGGAAATATTATCATATACTCAACTCAGCCTAGCTGCATGCATGGCCTAAATTATAGACTATAGCATTTCATTGCCAGGCCTATACTAGCATGGTCATAGCCATTGAGCTATATACTGAATAATGTGACAGCAGTCTTGAACAGGTCGCGGGTTAAAAATGAACTAGCTTTGATTAGGCCATTTCAGCCGCAATTAGTCTCTACGCCATTAGGCTATAAAAACAGAAATACAATTTTATACTGATCATTTTAATATTCAATAACGGACTGTGTATAGCCTGCTTTTTAATTGTTATATTTCATTTATTGTAGAATCCATTTGGGAGAGTAGGCCTATATTCACTCTTTCATTTCGATGTCAAGGCTTGCAAGATTGACGGAAAAATGTCGTCTGATAATTGGGGGCCGTTTCGTAAAACTAGGCTATACATATATATATATATATATATATATATATATATATATATATATATATATATATATATATATATAGCCTATATGTATATGTATTATTTTTTATTTATTTTTAATATTTTTATATATATTTTTGTATTGTGTTTGTGTGTGTGTGTGTGTGTGTGTGTGTGTGTGTGTGTGTGTACGCGCGCTATGTAATGTATAGGCCGAAATGTAAGCTGATTTTAATTAGGCCATTATGCAAATTAGGGTTTTAATCATGCTATTATGCAAATTAGCCAAATAGCCAAAAGTTTTCTATATAGTCAAGATTTTATTGGCACCTATCAATACCATTATAAAACGTTGTGTGTTTGCTTCCAAAGAATCCGTTCTTCCTAGAATGCAAAATGCAGGAATGGATCATTTGCCTAAAAAAATCAAAGGTGACGCATTCGGCTTGAACTTTAACATTAATTGGCGTGCGTGGTCCAAAATAAAATAAAAACATCGGTTTACATCCAGACTAAACTAACTGATAGATTTCTGGAATAAACAATAAACAAAGATAAGCAAATTAGATCAACTAAAAACAAAACGTGTGACTGAGTTCGTTTTAAAACTTTACGTTGTAATTTTCCTGCTCAATACATTTTTTAAATAAAATAAAATCTATATAAAGCTAAGTTAAGTTAGGCTAAAGAAGTAAGGTGTGTGTGTGTGTGTGTGTGTGTGTGTGTGTGTGTGTGCGTGCGCGCGTGCGTGTGTGAGTGAGCAGTGGCGATAACGTGAACAGAAATCTTGATCACAAGGTAGCTTCTCCCTCAGTTCACCACTCCTCTCTCTGATAGTCATTCTATCTCAGTTTATCCTCAACTTGCTGACTGCGACTTTGGTCATAATTTTTTACAAATATTTTCGCGTTAAAAGATATCTCCAATTTGAGAGGACAAGGAAGATATTCGATTGGATTTAAACCGTAACTAGTTATTTTGTGCGTTAATTGCCATTATCATATTCCGGATCGGCAACACGAATGTTCCCCCTCAAGGAGTGGATATGTACCAGGGCATAATGACAACCAGCCACGGACCTTCGTATGAGGCCGGATTCCTTCACAATGCCGCCGCGGTAGGGACGTCGCCGGTTTACGTGCCAACCACCCGGGTGACCCCCATGATCCCCGCCCTGCCTTACCTCCAGACGCACGGCGCGTCGCAGCAGGGCAGCCCGGCGTCCAGTCACTCTGCGTGGGCGCAGCCGGGCGCTGAGTCGGTGTCGTACACGAGCAGCGCGCACCATTCTCCCGTGTCTCCCCGTTTCACCTTCTCCACCAGCCCGCCTCTGTCCACGGCGGCCAGGGAGACCGCCTCGTATAACAGCCCACTGAACATCTCCGCCAACGGGAGGGATCACTACAGCAGCCGAGGCCTCAGCGGCACATATCACAGCCCCTACCCGGCCTATGTGAGCCCGAACATGGGTGGGACGTGGCCGACGTCTCCCTTTGACAGCCCCGTCCTGCATGGCCTTCAAACCGGAGCGCCAGGCACCACACGGCACCCAAATCTAGGTGAGAAACATGGAGAATTAGCTTGCATTATGCGCTCTGAAATCTGAATATTTTGTTTAAGGTGCTGAAGAGAAACTTCTATAAATTCAGTGAGGAACGTTGCATGTCCGTTGAAATTATCGGAAACCCTGAAACCTTATTACTTTTACAATGACAGTTGCCTACTGCACATGCACGTTATTGTGCGGAACGACATGCATGGATCATGATATCAACGATTTATTAGTTTCCTGCATTAAAGTGCACCACTGTAAAACAGATGGCTGCCTGATGAAGTTGCAGGCCATGAGTCATATAGGCTGCTGCTTGTGATAGGCAAGCTGCTTGTGATATAAAAATAGCGCAATTATTATTATTCGATGCCAGCAGTTTTCTGGGCAGGTTTATAAATTATGATCAATCCAATATTTGTTCTAATCAAACAAATTGGTGTACCCAATTAAGCCCTAGCTGCCTGTTTGTTTTTTGTTGTTGTTTTTCTTTATCACATTGTGAATCCTTGGAATGTGAGAGTGAAACAAATAGCCTGACCTTGACGAACTAAAACCTAAAATATTTTAATTTTCTTCGTGAGCTATTTTTTGACAAAATAACATTCACAGTTTCACTTTCACACATGGGCTACTAATATATTTAATTAAACTGGAGAAAAGAATAAGTAACTTTAAATTATGTAGTCAATGGATGAAGCAGTCGTCAAATACAACTCAAATTTAAATGCAATAGACTTCTGTAACAAACAAAAAAGTTAAATAAAGAAAAGAAAAGCAATGTAAGCATATAGCATGCAATATAGTGTTTATCTGCTCAGACATTATCAATGAGCCAGTGTCAATATGGTTGGATTTGTAGTTTGCTTTTTACAGTGTAGAGCCACAGGTGGTCTACGATCAGAAGTTCACACCCTCACTGGAATAACTCAGGAATTAAAGTGCACTCCACACTTTCCTATTTATTGGGTGATTGTATAATTTTTTTAACCAACAATTACAAAAAAATCTATCTATCTAATCTAATCTAAAATAATATTATGATATATTGTATGTATGCATTAAGATGTAAAATCCTGGGCTATACCAAAAATGTATAGGCCTATATAATAATTCGTTTTAGCTGTTTTAATACCCTTATTTTTCCTTAAAATGACTAAGACTATAGAGGCTGCTTTTTTCTCAACACATTGTTACCTTATTCTGGACATTGTGGGTGCATTTTAATTGATGATCTTGAAGCATCATATAGTTGACAAAATATAATTAACCACTAGTGTTTACAAAGATGTGTTTCAAAACAATAAACAATCTGAACACACAATACAATCCAGAGTATGAAAGTGTAAAAATTGGTCTATTTTTACAAGTTCAGATTTTTTTTTTACTGCACTGAAATTACATTTATTTGTGAAAAAACATAACCAATAAGCTGTATCCTCATTAAAACCATTGTTTTATAATGAACTCTGATAGAGTAACTTATCTTCACAGTGAATCTTATCACGCTGATGGATAAGGATCAGGTTTAGTCACTGGTTGCAGTGTACTCTGAACACTCAATATCACCATACAGGATCATACAGGTTTCGTAACACATTGATTTTGCTTGCCGTGTCAATTTTCCATGGCCACATTTGTTGCTTGCATGTGGACAACAACAATGGCTGCTATTTGATCCCAATTTCCCATTGTCAATACATGCACACTATCATGGATGTCATGCTGGGAGATATTATTTTCAATAGTTAACTATACTGTATAGGCACTAACCTAAACCTACCAATTATATATTGACGGTTAATAAAAATGACTGCCCTTGATTATTTTATCAGCCATTGCGCATGATCTAGTTGTTGATTATAATGCAAACAGCCAATAATCACATCACACATCCCTTTAACAATACCCTGTGAGTAAGTAAAGAAGATCAGTCCCAGAACAGTGCAAAAGATAAGATTGATTCAATCTAACATCCACCTCCGTCTGACCATAATCACTCAGAACAGGAGCATCCAGGTGTAGCCCATATGTTCTAGGTGTAACGTAAAACATTTTAATATACAACTCTCATGGTTTTACAAGTGTGAGTTCTTATAGCATTCAGCCATAGAGAGGGAAAGTCTATTGTTCTGATGGTGCATATCGAAGGGAAACTACCTTTTCCTTGCGGAACAGAAAGTCCAAACATTTTGGAAGATATTTTGTGTGATTGATGATATTCCTGAAATTCTAATTTGCTGCTGTCCTATAAAAGCCCATAAATAGCTGCTTTTGGAATTACAAATAACATATAATCCCGATTTGGGTTAGTACAAGCAACAGTTACTGTGCAAATCAATTGAACGATTTGGCTTAAATCTGATTCAGGCACAGCATAGTCAGACTGAGACACCTCACTGAGATGTATAAAATACATTGACGCACTGCTTAGAGTATAGCTGTAGCTGTTGACACTGGTCTCTCTGACAATGAATATGTAGGAATCTTACCCTCAAGGAAAGAAAGTATATACATACCACATTATGAACGCTTTCCATTGTCATTTTGTATAAACTATCACTTCCAATAAAGAAATACTAAACCCAGTATAATTTATTTTATATGGGGTGTGTGAGTAGGTGGGTGCATGGGTTGCAGCGTAGTCCATTTGTGGATATGAATTTTGCAATTTAAAAGAAAATATTTATATTGTGTTGAGTCTGGCATAGAGGATAGCACCTGTGCCAGATATTTTTCAATACATTTCAATAACATAGAAATAATTATTATAATTAAATGTACCCAAGGAAATGTAAACATAATATAGAAATTCATCATCTTCTCATGAAAGGAGAAACATGTATATATTGTGTAGACTAGCGTGAAGGCTCTTTAAATAACATCATCTATACTATCACAAGCCATTGAATAAGAAATAGTCGTGCCATTAAAAAAAACACTATTATGCAGGTTATGATAGCAGAGTTGATTATAGAGAGACTTTTATATCCATTAGATAGTTCATCATAGATATGTGCTGTCCAAATAATATTTAGAGTGTTTCCCCTCTTGGCCTTGTATAACATAAGCCATGATAGTGGTGTGTTTTTAAATTATACTCCACTGAGATAAAGATACACTGTGACATTTAGCCTTTATAGAGGAATAAATGCACCTCCTCTGATAGGCATGGAAGGCCTATAAGCACTTCTTTTCTGTATTGTCTTGTGCTTCTGGGTTGTGTCGGCTACTGCCTGGCCCAAGGTTAGATTGCCCCGTTACACGCACAGTACTGTCATTATTTTGCCCTCAACCTTGGAGGAAGTCTGCCTACAGTATGTGTCCAGATCCAGAGCCTATACACATTCCAAAGTTACGTCCCACAGTGACTGAAGAAAGGAAAGATATATGGACACATCATCTGAAGCAGAGTAATTATGCTGTGCTGAACTCAAAGACACACAAGAAAACAACAACATATGTTGAATGCCTTTGTGCACTTCCAGTATCAGCTTCAAATCAACACAAGTTACATTTCCCATAGCCCGGAGTGAGCTGGAGTGATTCACTATACATTTTATTTTCCTTTTCTTTATTTGCTGTAGTTAAGAACAAAAGGCACAGCAATGCAGAAGAACTGTAAGCAGTGCAAATATCGCACACAATTCATGTTGTTCAGTATTAAACGACTAATCACATCTTGTTTGGTCCTTGCTATAGTGAATGACTGTAACCTACTGCTGACTGATTACTTGTTGTTGAGCACTGAAACGGGATTTTACAAACCATGATACATTGGTGCACTGCCCCTCAGATATGTTGATTTAGAAACACGGTCAGATAATCAAAGAGAAAGTGGAGCTGTCACGCGCGTGCCCCCCCATCCCCCCCCGCACACGCACACACACACACACACACACACACACACACACACACACACACACACACAGCAGAATTATGTCTCCTCATTCCCCTGAACAGCTAAGTGGTTCTTGGGAGATACTCATGTTTGAGAAGAGCGAGAGTGAAGATCACATTAATCAAAAGTCATGCTATCTAAGAGGGAGAGAAGGACTGAGAGAATGAGACAGAGACAGATGTTAGAGACATAGAGTCTCCATTTCAATGTGATGGAGTTCTATTCTGTCTCTATTTCCAGCCTGACTCAGTGACTCTTTATCTCGGGGAGGGAGCTGTTAGATAAGAAGGGATTCCAAGCTGCTGCTGCTGTGTGGGCCTGCAGTCTAGCAGACAGGATAGCTACACCTTCCACTGGTTTAAAAGTGTCATTACGCAAGATGACAATCGAGCACAAAGAGCGCCTATCAGTGCTAGGGATGATTAAAAATGTATACGTGACTGAAAGCTTCGTCCCTTTATTTTCAAGCTACAGTATACAGTACAACACACAGCCTTGCTGGAAGGGCATATCAGTAAGAATCACAGAAATGTTGCCTTGGGAGAAATTCAATGACGTATAGTAGTCAGCTATGGAAACTATAACCTGGGCCAAATACTATTTGTATCAGCTTTGTATGGGTTGTTTTGTCATTTTCAGGGGGCCTAATGTGTGGGTATAGGGGTTTTGAAAGTCACATTTCTGTGACTGACAACTCTCCTGGCATTAGCTGAGTGGTCCTGAAGAGACAATTAAACCCTGCTTAAAACAAACACACAAATAATTATTGAATATGACTCATTTATGTTAGAATATATCATTCCTGAATACAAAATGCTCAGTGACGTGACTTGAGTTTTCCCTTCTCTTCCAACTATTCAGACATGTTTGATGACTTTGCTGAGGGTCGTGAATGTGTGAACTGTGGTGCCATGTCGACTCCGCTGTGGAGGCGAGACGGTACGGGCCACTACCTCTGCAACGCCTGCGGACTGTACCACAAGATGAATGGCATCAACAGACCTCTCATCAAGCCCCAGAGGAGACTGGTGGGTGACAGACGCCGGACACTCTTAAAATAATGAATGAAATAGTAAACAGTCTACAACAGTAACAAATACTAATTTATGAATAATGTATTAGTATTGTTTTGTTGTTGAGGTTTCTGTAGGCTATTTGTGTTTTAACAACCTTTGTCTTATATCCCTTAAAACATTATACTTGCCCTCTAACAACTTCAATATTTTATTTATCCTATACATAGTACGTTTTTCACGGGAGAGTCTTTTTTGCAGAACCTGGGTGTTGATGGTCGCTGAGGGGGCGCTTGATTTACAGGTTAGGGTTAGGTTTCTGGTTTAAGGACTTCAGTGTTTTGTACCATACAATTGTAAGTACAGAACAAAGAATGTTTGCTTTCGCCATCTTTGTTGAAGAAGAGTCTGGGCAATTATGTTTTAGTTTCTTTTATGCCAGTATTAATTTTTAGTTGGCTAAGACTAGATTAAAACTAAATAGTAGGCAGGCCTAAAGTTCAATGGTGTGTTCAAAGACTGAGTTTAAATCAAAATTTGCTACTAAAAGTAAGTTTAGCTTAAATTGCTAAAATACTTTTAGTCTTACTAGAATTACTAAAAGTTTCTAAATCTTATGTTACATTTAGTCTCTGAGGCTTAATACACAGTGAAACCTCTGGAGCTAATTCGTAAAAAGAATTTAATACATTTTTATCCCACGATTTTGTAACCCATTTTTCCCCCCAGTGTCAATGTAGCGCGTAGAAGGAACACGTTATTCCGACCAGTTCCTTTCCCCTCCTTCAGGCGTCCTGGCTGGCCAGGGGGAGGTAGTTTTGAGACCAGGATTACTGCATGTTTTTTGTGAGGGTACCTCACATTTGTAACTCAGAGAGCGTACAAATGTAACTCTATGGTCTACGGTTATACCATAATGTACTCCCACTGATCTACCTCACTGTTCCTTGTGATTATAGTCTGCATCCAGAAGGGTGGGTCTGTCCTGTACCAACTGTCACACTACCACCACCACACTGTGGCGACGGAATGCAGAGGGAGAGCCGGTCTGCAACGCCTGTGGTCTCTACATGAAACTCCACGGGGTGAGAGAGAGAAGTCTGAGTCGAGATTATGTTTTCGACCCCGTTTGTCTGTGTGTCTGTATGTGCACTGCTAATCTCGGTAGCAATAGAGCATTGCAGTCCCGCCCCCTTTCATGACGACGCCAGGCCCAGGAATTGAATCCCAATGCATTTTTCCCATAGACATTTCAAAACATCTTTATTTAAAGACCTTTTAAGCGTCGTACGAAGCCAACTCTTGCCGTCACAAATCATGACAACACACACAGTATTTTGGACCAAACAAATAATTACAAAGAAGAAAAACCACAAAAAAGGGTTGTAACCTGCAGTTTTTGTTTGTTGTCATGATTTGTCACGACAAGAGTTGGCTTTGTCTGTGGCGTAAACGTCTTTAAATAAATACTTTCTGAAAAGTCTATGAGGAAAATGAACGGGGATTTCTTTTACGGGTCTCTGGAGGGGGCGGGACTGCGACGCTCTATAGAGGGTATGTGCGTGACATCATCATCATACCTGGAAGTTATGCGAGATCGCCTACTGAGTGGCAAAAAACTACTTTCTGGCCTTGACAGCCACTACAACCACACAGAAAAGTCTGATCATTAAATGACATTAAACAATGTTAAACTCACTTTGCTATACTCACTTGGCCACTCGATTTGCCATTCACTTTATGCATGTGCATATACCTTCTATCGGTGTCAAGGTCAGGTTGCATTTGGTCGCGTTTTGGTCTTATGTATTATTGTTAGTTTTTTTATGATCTGTATTCTGTATTTTGTTTAGGCCCATAGGGGGCATCACAAATCCACAAATGTCACTGTTTGTTGCAGAAACATTATGTTGGGAGTCATGTACCAAATCAAATAGGGTTTTAATATGCCATTAGGTTTGCCTGTAATTGGATGGAATTAGTGGTAGTGGTAGCCTATTTATTTTATTTTCGAGTATTATAGAACATCACAGTCCAGCCCTTTCAGAACGACAAGCGGCCCCATAGACGTTTAAAAAACTATTGATTTAAAGACCTTTAAGCCTTGGACAAAGCCAACTCGGCTCCTGACAAATAAATGACAACGTCTATGGGCAATTCTCTTCTGGTCTGCTTGTCGGGGGCAGGACTGCAACGCTCTATTAACTAAGCAAGAAAAGGACTGATTCCATCACAAAACTTTACAGGATAGCAATGGTATTATAGTTTCTACTCAAATCAGTTGTGCTGAAACGTAAGTCTGTCTTTGGTGTCTCAACAGGTCCCACGACCTTTGGCAATGAAGAAAGATGGCATCCAAACTCGCAAACGTAAACCCAAGAACCTCAACAAGCCCCTAACTGGTCAGCTTCACAACATTTTGTATATGTTTCTGTATGTCATGTACAGACAGTATATGTAGGCTACATATACAGTAAGAGAGTAAAATGTTACTAGGCCTATACTCTTTTTCATATATCCATTTGTAACTCCAAGTCAAAGAGTGTACAAATGAAACCAAATGGAGTTAAAAGAGCATTTTATTACACTCTTAATTGTGTAAATTGTTGGTACTGGGTTCTGCAGGTACTCCAGGCAGTGGGTCACCAGTGACACCCAGCAGCGGTAACCGCATCCTCAACAGCACAGAGGAGACTCGTCAGATCAAGACAGAGCCCGACACCACCAGCCTCTACACACACCACAGCACACACACACAGGTAGGCTGAAAGGCACGCGCACACACACGCACATGCACACCTATATTTCAAATCAAATATTTTGATATCATCATGCAAAACTTCAATGGCTGACTATATTTCCCTCCAGATTTCTGCCCTTCCTGCTTACATGACAGCCCAAGCAGGGGCCATTCCTCTCAAGATGCCCCCTGGAGCTCACAGTGGATCCTCAAGTTCCAAGGCTGAGCCCTGGAACAGCTTAATTCTAGCCTAGAGAACACATAACTTCTGCATCTCTTCCTCAGCTATATAGTATATGCAGGGAAAGGGTTCACCTGAAAACATTATTTGCTGTGGCTATGTGAGAGCCACTGACAGAGCACAGTGTATTCATTTCAATGCTCTTGGACTACAGTATACTGTTGAAACAGCACCACGTTGCTCAGACAACCCACACACAAGTCATGTTAAGACAAACTGCTGAGAATAGGGGGCAGTCATACATTGTATAGTGCCTGTGGAACTGTCCAACATATGCACAGAAAGTTAATACCCTCCTTTAGAGGTAAGTAGCCTATGAAATGTTCCAATTTTAAGCCAAAATGTGATAATCATTCACTGATTTGGTCATTCATCAATCATTGAATAGACAAAGACATCTGGTTAGCCAGTGGGTGTTGATGCCCACCGTGAGGTCAAATCCTGGCATTGCATCTATATAGAAGTTGAGTATAGGTTACCCCCTTGCCCCTTCCCACCACCCCACTCCCATGCACAGTACAGTACAGGCGGTCAGTCACCTACTGTAACATATTAGCCAAACACCAGCTCAGTTTCATACCATAACTGCAGGTAATCCTACAAGCTAGGATCACTTTTAGTTTAGGTAAGCTGAAATGGGAGTCATCACTCCTTTAGTCAACCTGTGGCATAGCCTTACTATACAGTAGAAAAAGTGCCTGGTGACTAATTATTTCTGAATTACCTTTTCTGTAAGTTCAAACGTAATCTATTTTATTTTGATTTTATGTACATACATACATTTCAGTATTTCTTTGACCTAAAACTATTTGAGAAACTACCTATGTGGCTAATAAGCTGCACCTGATGAATGTGATATGGATGGAATGACTGGCACATGGCGCCCTCTGCTGACACATATAGGTCATGCATCCACAAGCTGGAGTGGGTCTTGACTTTATTTTTTATCAATCAACTAACTTTATGACTAATGTTTTGGGAACCTGTATAAAGAAGTTAGGCTAGAATTGCTAGTATTTATTCAACAGTCAACCTAAAAGCTTGGATTCTCATGTTATCTTTTTTAATGTTCATTGAATGCCTTGTGTTGCCTTGTGCATTACTGCATTATGCAATACTTCCAATACTGTATTCTCCACTTTAGTAATACCAAATACTTTCATTTTTCTTGTGACAAGCACAAGGGAGAAATATTGAAATATAATAATGCCACATTTAATAACCGTAATGACAAATACATATGTTAAAAAACATCACTCCAGTATAATTGTTTAATAGTACCATTGTGATATATTGTAAGTAAATACAAATGACACAGTGAGAGACAAACACGTACGTATGTATGGACAATCTCGATGTGCACTAACACTGTACTACTTGATGCCCTTCCTCTGTGTGCCCCTGTAGCTCAACTGAGGAAATTAATAAAGAAAAGCATTTTGACATTATGTAAATTTACTGTCATTCGACTGGTGTTGTACTCAGAACATTAAAGCTGCACTATATGTAACTTTCCTCTTCTACCTCAGATTTTAATCCGGTTTCCTGAGCAAGTGCTGAGATATTTTTTTTACCATTGAGCTAATAGAGCCTGCCTGCTTGCTCACGGGATATCTTGACCATCAGGTCAAAGTTTGTGTCAGATCCTGTGTCTAGGTGAGACATGACCATTGACCTTTGACCACCCCAATTGTATAAGTTATATAGTATTAACATACTCATTAGTCATCACCCATAACAGATTGGACAAAATAACA
Organism: Protomyctophum bolini; assembly: GCF_963924005.1. Taxonomy (NCBI): domain Eukaryota; kingdom Metazoa; phylum Chordata; class Actinopteri; order Myctophiformes; family Myctophidae; genus Protomyctophum; species Protomyctophum bolini. The sequence goes on from NC_137880.1 coordinate 26,352,615, forward strand.
TATAAATAACATTTTATTCTTGAATAAGGTTACATAGTGCCACTTTAACTGATTCTACCTGAAATGCAAAGATACATTTAAATTTACTTTTTGCTTTTACCCCAGTAAGTTTGACATTCAATGTACTGTAAGTATTGGGTTATGGCTTATGCTGGGGACACTGAAATTCTGAATCTTCTCCTGAAAACATTTTTTTTGTGTGAACAAAAAGTCTAAAACTTTTAGGTTTATACAACTATGCTTCATATTGTGTAATTTCAATACTCTAAAAAGATATGATGAGATACTGACATTGTATGAAGCCATGGATGAAAAGGAACACTGGTCACCATACTGTAGGCCTACAATCTACATGATCAACACTGATCATTGTAAGCCTACAGTAAGCCTTCTCCATAATATGTTTTAAGTTTACATTCATCATAAATTACGTGAAGAGACAACGATAGATTGCTGAATGCAACATTGGTCCTATCCTGCTTTATACATATTTAGATATCCATTTGTGATGCTGCTTATCAGAGGTTTTTCCTCTCAGTCACCATTGGGGATATCCTCCCCATCCTCCCTGCAATCTACACCCCTGATCTTGCCTATTTGTACATAGCCTTGTGTGAACCTTGCAATATCTTTGTTAAAAAGATGGAGGGCGCACCGATTGAAGTTTTCAGTCAATTGTTCTCTGATAAATTCTGCATATTTGCTTTGTACCATGTCTCTCCAACACTGGTGAAATGTCAGTTTGAGCTTATTGTGGACGGTGTCACATATTTGTGAGCTGAAAACATAATCAAGTGCAAATATCTGACCTTTTTCTATGTATTCCTCCAAACATGCATTTTCCTCTAAAAACTGTGCTTGCACAACTTCAATCATGGTGTCAATCTCTTGTGTGAAGAGTTCTCTTTTGTCTTGTGTTTCACACTCTAAAACAGTAGTGTACATATTATTGAAGTGACTTTTCCTATCCTGCTCTTGCATGGAGGTGATCAAATTAAATTTCAAGTTCAGTTGACGTGACCTAAAGAATTGCTTGATAGCGGAATAGAGACCTTCGCTTAACACATAATCCTGTGTTGTATCCGTGTGATTTTGTGTCAACTTTACATAACTGTCATGATCATTGCTCAGATCTACACAGTGTAAATGCCTAAAGCTGATGTCCCGGAATAGATTTTCTTTAGTTCCTTTGAAACCCCAGCATTTTACATAGCCAACATGTGTTTTCACTCCATAGAGAGAGTGCCATTCGTAAGCCTTCTGGACCAGGTTTAGCATGCATGGATCAGCGTTTCTCGCCAAACAGGGGCTATTCAGGGTAAAGACATATACATTCCAATAATCTGAGACACCCTTTGATGCCAGAAGTTCCTGAGTTTGTTTTATGATAACGTCTTCACTGTGCACCCCGTTGATATAATCAGGATAGTAGGGTCCGTACATAAGAATCTCTTCCTGTTTCTCTATCACTGCCCATGAGTGTTGCTTGTCCTCAACCCCACATTCGTCTCTGATATCATGATGGAATTCCAGAAACTTCTTGTTAATGGAGTCTTTGAGGTAGACGTTGTCGATGGCATGTCCAAACTTGAAATGTCTGAAAACTTTGTTTACAGAGTACTGTGTGTCAGTCCAGGACAATATTTGATCAAGAACGTTTTTTGTTCCTGATAGATCCTCTTCCCCTCCATTCATACATGTTTTATTTGCAAATGGAGTTTGGTGGCTGTAGTTAAGTCTGTAAAACAAAAACATATCACTTTAACAAGATTATGATTGTTTTTATTTTATGTAAGAGGCCAAATAAACACAATGGTAATTTAGCAACTTTGAATTGATGTGGAAACCACACTGCTAACATGTTTGTTGTTAGATGGATTTTATTTTATATAAAGTGTCATAGTACCACTACTACCACATGATATCATTAGTTTTGTCTCTAGCTTTTTACTCTGAGAATCCAGATTCTAATCTAGAACAAATGTATAGCAAACTTTTTAAGTATTACGGTATGAAACACACGTTCACACTTCAAAACCACATTACATTATATTAACGTTTGCTTTTATTGACGCCAATACAATTATTCGATTCTATTCTACAACACAATGTTCAAAACTATAACTAAAAAGTATTATTATTATCGATAGAATGTACTTACTTTGTTGTGCCAATGATCCTCTTCTCTTGATCTGTGACTTTTTTAAACCCATAGCCCAGCAGACAATTCAAACTTGCTAAAGTTTTCTTTGTGTACAATTGAGGCTCTTCTTCAAATTCATCAAATAGGTGTCGTTTACGTTTCAGTCTAGATAAAGAAAATTGACTGTGATACATTTCTGATCAGACAGTCGTTGCCGTCGGTGTACAGTAGCAATGGGGAAATGTTACTGTATATAAAGTATCCAGTTCCCACAAAAGGTGATCTGAGGTAAACCACTGTCTACCGCTTCCGAAAAGCAGGAGAACGTGTTTGACAATGTATCTGGTTTTTTTAACCAATGCATGAAACATTGCGCATGGACTACAAAGAGGGACTCATTAGAGCACAAATCTCCACCAGGAGGCATGCCCTACCTTTCTTCATATCGTGCAAGAAAAGGAATGCATTAGCACTGCAAGACTGCATGGGGCAATGAGTGAAATATACATTATTAGGACTGTCGTATATGAATATAGTGCAAACAGACTGTATCAAATCTTTGGACAGTGAACACCTCAAAAAAGTAGTGTGGCATGTTGTCATGACAAGGTTACAATACAATATACAGTAGTCTACTCTACTCTAATACATTGCAATATGTGTGCACAACCCTGCAGCTCCAATTTCAGTGAGATCATGCATGTAATTCTGAACAGAAAGACTTTCAATTCAATGTTCTGTGCAAGGTGTGATAGATAAAGCTGTAATCCCTAACTTTATATCCTACCCAGGATATGAAACATGGTGTCAGGAATTCCTCTATTGCCAAATTCCTACCACTCCTCCAGGGGCAGTCCCTGCTTGGCCATGGGAGATACCGTATTGCACAAATAAGCTTCAAGCAGAAGGCCTACTTGTTAAATAGTGTACACAACACGAGGGTTGAAAGTATATAAAACTAGGGTAACAACCTCCAACCACTGCAGTTGTACTAGTTATATTGTACAGTTGAGTATTAACATATATAGATTGGTTATACTTTTTAATCCAAAATTATGGAATTGTTTGTATCACCAGTAAATCAAAGATTGCAATTTGAAATGTGTCAGGTTTTCGTGGCCCTCTGTCTTACAGGAAGTAAGCTCTAGTCTATAGTGTTATATATTTTGTTATATTGAATTTTGTTGTTATTGTCATGTTTTGTGTAGGAATTGAATACATAGGACCCGAATGGAAACATTGGTCCTGACTGGTCCTATCCTGTTGTTAGACCAAGTGTTGCTGTTTGCATTTCTGTCTAATAATTAAAGTATTCAATCAATCAATAATCAATGCAATGTCATTGAGATTATAGCTTGACAGGCAATTGAACATGAAACTGAAAGAGGCAAAACATTACCTCACAAGGTCTTATACGCCATGCTGCTCCATACACCAAGCTGCTCCATACTGCTCCTACTCCAACTGATGCCATCCTTGTTGATTGTCATGTATTTTTTGGCCAGTGGGTGACACTAGAGGAAAGATTATGGGATCAATGAAACTGTTATTGTTCCTCCTCCTCCATGGCACATGAATGCACCAGGCAATTTAACGTTAATCCACATATTACATTTTGTCTTGTGTACAAAATTGTCTTAATTTAGAATAAGGGTGTAGCTAGAGGAAAGGGCCATGGAGCCAACTAAATCAGTACGGTCATCCTCTGGGGCGCAGTAGTTTGAGATCTTGTCTGTGACCAAAGTGAATGAACCAACATCGCCATTCCACTAGCTAGAATCATATCTCTATACTACTCATTTCCAGGAGGAGAAAAGACAGCTGACAAGTACTGGATAAAATGAAACCTAAACAACATTACAACAATTAAAAACAAAATGTTAAAAGAAATAAAAGTAAAAGCCAACTACCTGTGTGCGTGTCTGTGTGTCTGTGTGTGTGTGTGTGTGTGTGTGTGTGTGTGTGTGTGTGTGTGTGTGTGTGACAGAAAAGAGTTGGCTTTGTGGACATCTTCTGTTGTATATACCTGTATACCTGCTAATGAGATACTAAGCTCAGGGAGCTCGGCTTAGCTCACTCTGTCCCAGATTCTGTGTCAATAGGCTTTAGTCTAGGGAGTCAATTACAGAGTCAGAGGGTTGACTTGGGTTGTTCCTTAAGTACAATTTTGAGGTATTTGTATTTGAGAGTATTTCCGATTTCCAGCACTTTAACTTCTACTCCACTACATTTATTTGAAAACTTTCGTTTTTGAATATTTGGAAATAGACGATCTACAAGCTCACAATGCATTGCGATGTGATTCATTGTGATCTTGTAGATGTTCTATTTTCAAAATATTTGGATACATTCTGAACTTGTGAAATGGGACATTCTGCATGCATAGTACTTTTACTTTTAGTACATTTTGATGTCAATACTTTTACTAAAGTCAATTTTGATTACAGTACTTTTACTTGTAACAGTAGTTCTACATTGAAGTATTGATACTTTTACTTAAGTAAAACATTTGAGTACTTTCCCCACCAATGTTAGTAACCATGAAACTATATGAATAAAAATGGAAATGATAGGCCTATTATTGTCCAAGACATTGCTTATTTAAATATAAAACCCATAACAATATTATGTCAATGTAACACATTTTGCATCCAGTGTTTACTGAGACAATACTTTTGTAAATATATCTTAATATTGTTTTTAGTGTTGTGTTGTTATCATGATGGTGAACCGTACAATGGACCACAATGGAAATCAAACAACAAGCCGTCTTCTTTGTGTTATTCTTTTTGGCATAGTTTTTACTGTACTGCTGTAGGGCCAGGCTATTGTTTCAAACCACTATTAAAGTATTAAATCAACCAATAAATAGGAATGTTTCTTTTTTTTGTCTTTTTTCACAGCACAAACAACAAGAACAGAAAATAGGGATGTATACTATACGGTATTACTATATGCTACCTGGTGGTGACATAACTTCTTCCACTGCTTCCTATCCAGTGGTTGGTTACAGTTTCACTCTCATTTCACTAGGATGGCGCCGTGTGACGCAAGGAACCAATCAAATGCCTTATTTGACTGAAAGTGTGTCGGGGCGGGGCATCACACCAGACGCTCTGCTCATTGAGTGGCCAGTGAACACTGACCCCATACACTCACCAGCCAATAGCAAGCGTCAGTCGATCTGACGACGTTTGTAATTGAAGGGATTGTTTAGCATGGAAATGCATTTCTCTCACACTACTCCAATGTAGAAATATTACCCGGGTTCTCATCCGCACCTGAGTAAAGCACACACTGACACGTCAAAACAAGACAGAATCCTAAGCGTCCGCGCAGGCAAACAGAATCCGCCATGGACATCTTGAAGTCGATAGGGCATCCGGAGGAAATACTCAACCTGCTCAAATTTAAGATAGGAGGATGTCGAAGTGTAATGCCCAAGTTGGACTATGTGAGTACTCGTCTCAAATACATTCACCGCGGAAATATATGACACCAAACTGTCAAATAATCATATATGTAGGCTATAGATGTCAAGCCGAATGGCAGACTTTGAATGAGCACTTTTGCAAAACGAAGGTATATCGGAGACGGAGATTTGGAGAGCACATGATGTTCCCTTCTCTACATTCACAGCATCATTCAGGAACTGTAGCCTAACATTGCACAGTCTATGACCTGCACCCCGGCGAATGGCGACAGACAACATCCATTCCATACAGACATCAGATCATATGCAAATCAGCAAATGCATATAATAGGCTATGCATATTATGCGCGCATCTAACGGATATTGTTTGCATCACAGTAAGTAGTGATGTGGCTGCATGCCTGCATCGACTCTGTGTGTTGGTAAGCAGCAGCAGCCAGCAGAGATACAATAATATTGTATTATGTACTTGCTGGCCCGGGGGATCATAATGAGCTTTAACTAAGGGTTCACTGGGAGAAGAGATGTCTGCGCATGTTTGGGCTGGCGGGCAGTAGCGGCTAATTCCACAATCTACAAACACCGAGTTGACCAGAACGGAGAATACCAATTAGCCACGATTGTTCATCAAATCGTTGCTATGGCTGCCTGGCCCCGTTGATGCAAGTAAGTCTGCTCAGACTCAGAGTGCTCTGCTGCAATAAGATGTTGTTGCAGAAGCTAGTCAACACTCGAGAAACACCACCGGGAAGTTAGCACCCCATTTATTCCCCATATGATGAACACTGGTGTCATTCTTTACTGGATTTGTGCTGAGCAGCGCTGAATTTTGCCGTAAATTTCATGAAAATGCTTGTTCGAAAAACAAATAGAAATACGATGTCCTTCCGATTCCCTGCCACTAGATGTCAGTAGAATAGTTAACCAGTGTGCAGTATAAACTTCCTAGTTTCTTATTGACATTTATAGTTTGTTTTCTGCAGTGCAAGTGCGCAAAACATAAAAGATAGTAATGTATACTTTGGTCAGGTCTGAGGTCTGTATTGTTTAATTTCATTCGAGCATCCGATTGGCGGATATTTACAATGTTTAGAATAAATGCTAAATGTATTTGCAATGATCACAGCCTGCGCTGCGCATATTGATTGTCGTTTAAATAGTAGTTGGGTTTACTTCTGTTCCTTTGCATTATTGTGACAGATTTAGCTGCTGTGTTTTGTTTTAGTGGGAGGAGTGGTTCATCTGTCAACAAACTTCCCCTAGCATGCTGCTGAAATAGTGCTGATCTAAAAAGCATGCGGATAAGTTCAGCGCAATTCGAGACAATCTACGTACCAGTCGCTAGATCTGTTTTGAGATCAGCGAACAGACCCGCAACTACACAACCACTTCAACGTACTCCGCAAAGTTCTCACCTCCCCAGAACTCTGTTGTCCTCTGCTGACTTGCTGCGGTGGTTCTTCAAAGCGTAAAGCAATGGATCGCGCAGTAAGTTATTATAGCAGGGGGAAGGCTGCGCTTTGATGGCCGGAGCTTGTTGCAAATGTTCATTCTCTCTGTCGGTGTTCAAACGCTCTCTCTGCGTTGCCCAGCGCAGCACCGGTGGCTCGGGCACCACTACTTCACGGTCCCTCGCCCTCAGCGGGGGCAGACTCGGGGAGCGGGGCTTGCACACGGGCTGTTGTTGGGCTGCGCGTCCCAGCGCGCTCCGGGCCGTGTTATCCTACCGACAGCCCGACTTTCTCTGTTTCTCTTGCCAGGAGGCCATGACCGAGAGCCTGCGGACTTGTTACGTGTATCTGAACCAAACCAGCAGAAGTTTCGCAGCTGTTATTCAAGCACTAGACGGAGAGTTACGGTAAGAAAAAGAAGAGGAGGAGGAGGAGGAATAAAAGGCTGTTTTCCATGCTTGCTCTGTCTCAGGTGAGGGGCGTGTCTGGTGTCTGGTGTCACAGTGAAAGCGGGCATCATGCCATGTTTCTGAAGTTGTAAACAAAAAGGGTTCCTAGGCTCAGTCAAAGGGGAAGTGTGAGTTACAACAACAACAACAACAACATTATTTTGTAATATGATAAAGAATATCATATTAAAAAGACTTGAGATACTAGCTCTGGTCCATATCCTTCTGCTTTGATTCTGCCCCATATGCAGGGCAGAATCAAAACAGTAAGGCTATGGACCAGAGCTATATACTGTAGGTTTGAATTTGATATACCGGTAGGCTGAGAGATTAGTAGCGCTCAGCCATATAAAGTTTAGGAAACTGATGAAACTGTAATGCAATCCTACGGTACCTGACCCAGAGGTGAAATTCATGTGGTGTAATAATAATCTATTGCTGCTCAATATCTATTTGAAGCCCCCAGTCTGGTTGACAGCTGTGTTTGTAAAGCCAAAACTCAAGTGTGACTGTGCATATGCATACAGTTGTTGTGTCCTTGCTTAAAGGGCATTGTAGGCTACATTATTTATAGGCTAAACTTGACTGGCTAAGTGCTTGACATACTGTTCTAGTCACTTAGATCATGACAAAGCAACTTTACAAATACAAGTCATCATGTCATCTTATGAGAGGTGGTGGTGTTCTGCTGCCGTTGTGCGCACGCATGCTGTTGCTTATCAGTGTGACGTATGTTGCTATTCTTTTTTCTTCTTCTTCTTTTTTACAATTTTGTTTATACATTTTCAGGTTTAAAGACAAGACATACTTTATTTGTGATGGTACATGGCATAAGAACATTTAGAGGATTAATTGATTTTTTTGTTGCCAAACTTATTAAATTGTGTACATGTGAGTGGCAGTGCTCATAACAAAACTATAAAATGCAGCATAGTGGGCTGAAAACAAGACTATGGCATAGAGCCGGGCGATATGACTTCAAATGAATATGATTTAAAACTTTTACCTAGATTTGATTAATGAACGAAAATATTTGAAATAACCAATCTACAAGCTCGTTAAGAGCTTGTTCAAAAATGTTGTACAATGAAGTAGATTATAAAATTAGATGCGCAGAGTTCGTTCATATGAGAAATATAGAACAATTATCGCAAGAAACCCTGCTTCTCGGTTAATCGATTAGCCTGCATGAGCAAGACTAAACTAGACTAGAGTTCAAAAAAATATCTTTTGTATATATTTTTGGTAAATTGCCCAGCCCTACGATGGCAGTTTTGAAAGTCCTTCTCCTGTCTCCATTCAGACATGCTGTGTGTATCTTCTATCTGGTGCTGCGGGCTCTGGACACAGTGGAGGATGACATGACTATACCGCTGGAGAAGAAGGTGCCCATGCTGAAGGACTTCCACACCTATCTGTACCAGGCGGACTGGTGCTTCACAGAGAGCCAGGAGAAAGACCGCCAGGTTCTGGCGGATTTCCCCACGGTCAGTTAAAACCTGATTGATTGATAGGCTCTGGTTCAAATGGCTCAAACCTTTTCATGTCGAGGACTCTCAGATTATGTGTATTTGGCCACTGACTCCCATCTGATAATATTTTGTGTTGGGGACCCCAGAAGAGAAGTTTGGTGTTTTGTTGTGAGCTTGTGGATCTGCTATGATGAAGTAGGCAGGGCATTAATTTACGGAACATAAAAAGTTGAAATATGGAAATACAAGGTATCTGACTGCCAGACAGTGTCAGCATCAGCAATGCAGTGAAACTTAATATCTGACCTCTATCTGAACTCGCATTCAACAGTTTTGTTACAGCACCACCACACGACGGACACAAAGAAAACTGCAACAGTGCAGTGAAAATGTGCCAGTTTTACTGACGGTACAGTAGTTTAGTTTATTTGCACATACGAAAAAAAGACTATGGTACTTTTAAATGAAAGGAAAGAAAAATCTAAATCAAAACGTGATGTGCCAGAAAGGGTACAGGGCTTGTCGAGTGGCCTTCCTAAAATCTATAATTAAACTTGAATGAAGTTGTCAATAAAGATATATGGGGACGATATAACAACAAAAGTAGTAAATAGTAATAACAATAGTACTATAATATACTAGTTTATAATCAATACTAGAGCCTGACCGATGCCAGAATGTCAGAATGTTTGGAGTGGACTGATGCCAATCCCAATTTAGGAGAGGCCTATACTGTCTAAGTAAACATTTATGGTGAGAACTCAAATAATATAATTACTTTAGAGTCCTCTCTCTCTAACAACAGCTATAATGTTTTGTGAGATCTGCATCTGGGCTTGAGGACATGGAATTTACTACATGTAGCCTACTGGCCAGAGAGTAGCTGTGACAGCTGTAGAGTCAAGATCTGACCCATGTCCAGTTTTCACCCTTTATTGTCAGATGACCCTTGGAGGCAGCGCCACAGCAGTGTTGAGTTTAGTTGAGTCAGACAGGGTTGCCTTTTCCTTTGCATTGTACGTTGGCCCTGTACTTGAGTAAAATCACTTATACTTTGCAGTCTGAAGTCTTGTCTTTGCCTCTTTGACCCCTTTTCCACCGGTTGGTTACTTCCCAATGGGAACCGGTTCAGTTATTTTTGGTTTTTAGTCCATGAGCCAGAGCTCCAAAATTGGTGGGAAAACTATACCCTATATTAAATTGTTTATAGGATCAATACAAGTAAATTAATACATGATAACCCTTCCACAGTAGTAGCTTTATCATATTTTCAACTATTTTGCATATTTTCCTACATAATGCCTCATTTGCATATGTAAAAATTGTAATACAATAAATCATTGTCTTCGTGTAAGTACTCAATTGGGGAAATTTCATGGTGATAATAATCTAATATAGGTGTGGTTTTTCACACTCAATTCATAATTACCGTTTCAATTTTGGAGCTCTGGCTCATGGACTAAAAACCAAAAAGAACTGAACCGGTTCTCATTGGGAACCAACCGGTGGAAAAGGGGCCATTGTGTGTCTAATCTATGTTTTTGAGTACCCACTACAGATTCTGGCATTTGCGCAGTTTGCGGATGCTCTTTTTCCTCAGTACACAATAGTTGAATAAAATATATATATCCTGTATTTTCATGCATAATATCTCTTCATTTTATTTCCAGATCTCCCTGGAATTCAGAAACCTTGGTCAGGAGTACAGGGATGTCATCTCAGACATCTGCCACCGTATGGGGGTGGGAATGGCCGAATTCCTGGAAAAGAAAGTGGGATCAATGAAGGAGTGGGACAAGGTTAGTACATTGTATAGCTATTTACATGCCAGTGTTGTGCATTGAAAATAGAATATCTGCAAGCTCACAACGTGTTGTGGTGTGCGTTTCGTGAACCTGTAGAGCTGCTATTTGTGGTGTGCGACACAATGTGAAACCAAGTATAAATCAGGCAAAAGTATGTCACAATGAAAACAGCACCCATAAATGTTAGGAACATTACACATATTTGGCAGCACGACTTATCTTTATTCTCCTCCGTCATATTGTACAACTAGAAAGGTCGCAATTTTTCAAAATTGCAAAGTGTGGTTGCCACAGTCACTTACATAGGCCCCTCCCACTAATATTGCCAGCCAATTACAATGTCACGTCACCCCTGTGATCATGCATAACTACTTCAGAGGATATTTATCTTCCAAAAATCATGTTTTTGCGACAAACGGTAAAACGGTAAAGGGCCTATACGGCCTGTTTTGAAACCGAATATACAAAAGATATTTTGACACTACTTTTCTTTCACTTAAAGGAGGAAACTGATGACAAAAAGATACAAAAAGAGAGAACTATTTCAACTTCATGTTGACATATCCGTGGTGCAGTAGATCATATCATGGAGATGTGGTCCGGTCCCATTTAGACCTGAAGACATTTCTGCAAATGTCAGTTTTCTGAAAACCCTATGTTTCTATGTCAGTCATTCTTAAAGTTTTTCATGTCAAGGACCCCAAAAATATATGTAATTGGCCGCCGACCCCCATCTGAAAATATGTTGTTCCAGGGACCCCCCATGAAGCAAAGATTGAGTTAAAAAACGATTGCTCTGACAGAATATATATTCAAAGATTTGCAACACATTTTCACGATTTTTCAAAAATAGCAGACCTACAAGCTCGTAGCGTGGCACTCGGTGCCTCGTTATGAGCTTGTAGATCTGCTACTTTTCAATAGCTAAAGTATAACATACTTCTTAAAACACCAATATACTGTACAGTACTATGCTGCATGAATAAACATACAATTTGATAGCATACAGTAGAATAGATCACCCAGGTTTTATGGTTTTTCAATCCTCACACATGTTCGTGCGTGTATGTAAGTGTTGCAACACTTAAAATGTAGAATATGACATTTTAACGGTAATATGGTATATCGTATCGATATCGCAATATTTGGCATAAAAACAGAGATTTTAAATACGGAAGTTTACGGAATGTATTGTAGTCGATAGGGCTCGCGTGAGTACATGACCACGTGACCGGGCTGTTTTCTGCGCCCTCAATGTCGCAACTCTGTCTATACTCTATGGCTCTGTTGTAATCCAAACGTACACGTGTGTGGGTAAAGGGATAGGGTGGCCTGGCTGGGTGTATGACTTGACTACGCGGCCTGAATGATTCAGCCCTGCAACGAGATATGATCTGGACAACAGATGTCAATATGAAGTTGAGGATAACATTGACCACTTCTGTGTCTTAGTCATACTTCTCTCTCCTTTCTTTTGTAATCTTTTTTGTCATCAGACGGACAGCTTGGTCATATACTTCTCTCTTTGTTGACGTTTTGTTAACTCCGCCGTTAACCCAGTGGTGGAAAGTAAATAATAGCGCCACCATGAGGCCGACTGATGTAATTCCTTTTCAATTAATTTTCATAATTATTATGAACCTCCCTCCCAAGTCTTGTAAATATGGCGCTTACAGTCTCCACTCTCCAATGGAAAAAAATACTTGCATTTAGTCTTCGATTTCCCCATTATAAGTCTATGGAGAACTAATTAATTAATATCAATTAAACTATACAACGCATCTCTTAGCAAAATACAAGCACACGATTCCCGATGAAGCCGGTCAATTTGACATATGGCTCAAGTGTGTGCGGCAGAAACTGTGGGAGGAGTAGTGCGGCAAAGTATCGCTCATTTACAATAACAATAGTCTGGTTGCCCTGTTAGGGCAACCACACTAACTAGAAAGGCAGTTCCTGTAGAAACTGCGTGGGCTCGCATAAATTGCAATGTATAAAGTTTTTGCCGTGTCAAGTTTGAAACTCGGGGCCCGGAGTAATAGTGTTCCCATTGGTGGTCTAAATCCATAATCAAAATTTCGGGACTGTAGCATATTGTAAACAAAAGTAGAAAATGTATTAAAGCTGAAGTAAAAGTTTAAAAAACTATGAACATTTGGAAAAACTATAGTTTAAGCATAAATAACTGCATAAAGCGGAATAAAGTATGTGGAAGCTGTAGAAGTGTTTTTAAAAGTTTTTCTTTAAATGTAAAAAAAATAATCTTTATTAAAAAAATTCAAGTTTTTTCTTTTTAAGTAAAAAAAATATATTTTTTTTTTTTTCATAAGTAAAAAAAAAAAAGGTTAAAGTTTTTTTTTTTTAAGTTTGCATTTTTTTTTAAAAATTACTTTTTTTTCAAAAAATTACTTTTTTTTCAAAAAATTACTTTTTTTTCAAAATAATACTTTTTTTTCAAAATAATACTTTTTTTTTCAAAATAATACTTTTTTTGGAAAAAATATTTTTTTTTGGAAAAAGTACTTTTTTTTGGAAAAAATACTTTTTTTGGAAAAAATACTTTTTTTGGAAAAAATACTTTTTTTTGGAAAAAATACTTTTTTTCATTTTTTTGCGTGCGTGCGTGCGTGCGTGCACTTGCGAGAGCTGTGTAAAGGCCAGCCAATAGGAAGACAGGGTGTGTGTGTGCGTGTGTGCGTGCGTGCGTGTGTGCGTGCGTGCGTGCTCTTGCGAGAGCTGTGTAAAGGCCAGCCAATTGCACAAATAGCAGACCTACAAGCTCACAAGGTATCGCAGAGCAACTCATTGAGATCTTGTAACTTTAATGTCAGCCCTGTAATTAAGCCCTTATATGTCTCAGCTGTGGAAGTAAAAGACTTCCAAGTTCTATGCCAGTACTATGACTGGGAGATTACAATGGTTCTGAAGGGGGGAAAACTATGCCCCGAACAAATTGCTCTATCGCAAAAAGTAAAAGTCGAATGCAAATATTTTTTTCGCTGTGAGTGGCCTGAGATATTGAGGTACACCATGTGCGATTGTGGTGTTGGTACGATTGAAAATGTGGTTATAAGAGCGAGTTAAGAATTGTCAGCGCGATAATTTCCTCGTAAGAATTATACAATGGAGGTCAATGAGCAGATTGACTGTTTTTGTGTCACTTAAAAGGCCGTAGTTCACATTCTGTATGTCTCTGTGCTTTGGTGGTCACATTGTGTGAAAGAGGACATGTGTGGCTACAAAATGACAAAAGAACATGCGTGTAAAATTAATACTTTGGCCGGGACGACAATTTGTTTGGTAAATTTTCAAGGAAAGAATTTCAGTCTCCACACTCTAGTCAAAGAAGGCCCGCACTCTAAAATGGCACTAATTACACGAAACGGCCTGCGATTGAACTGCGATTTCGGAAAAACCGTTTAACGTATTCGAATATGGTTTGAACCACGAAAAAGTCCAGAGTCGTGTGAGCGTTCTAAAGTTTAAATCACGTTTCTACGACAAAGTATGCCAGAGTAATGAGGCTGCAAAAGTGAGGTTGATTTAGAGATAAATCCCATTCATTGTCTATGGGAGGCAAAAACTATAAATAAAGTTAAATATTTTAAAAAGTATAAACTTTTTCAAAACAACTTTTTCACCAATGAAAGTTCAAAGATAGATGAACATTATAAAGTTTGAATGAAGTTTCAAAGTGAAAGTATGACGGAGTAATAAGAGCTCAAAAAAGTTAACTGTGAAAAATGGGACCTTTCTTCCATCGACTCTCATTATAAAGGATGTAAAAAAAAGTTTAAAAGTTAAAAAGTATAAAAAGTATAAAACTTTGTAAAAATAAAAATACAAGCACCCATCACTTCAAAGAGCTGAACAGTTTGAAGTTTGAACTAAATTTCTAGCATAAAGTATGTGGAAGTAGTAGGGTGTCAAAAAAACGGCGGAATAAAGAATAAGAACTAGAAAGGCAGTTCCTGTAGAAACTGCGTGGGCTCGCATAAATTGCAATGTATAAAGTTTTTGCCGTGTCAAGTTTGAAACTCGGGGACCGGAGTAATAGTGTTCCCATTGGTGGTCTAAATCCATAATCAAAATTTCGGGACTGTAGCATATTGTAAACAAAAGTAGAAAATGTATTAAAGCTGAAGTAAAAGTTAAAAAAAAGTATGAACATTTGGAAAAACTATAGTTTAAGCATAAATAACTGCATAAAGCGGAATAAAGTATGTGGAAGCTGTAGAAGTGTTTTTAAAAGTTTAAAAGTTTAAAAAAAAAATCTTTATTAAAAAAATTCAAGTTTTTTCTTTTAAGTAAAAAAAAAAAAGAGGTTAAAGTTTTTTTTTTTTAAAGTTTTCATGTTTTTCAAAAAATTACATTTTTTTCAAAAAATTACCTTTTTTTCAAAAAAATACTTTTTTTTCAAAATAATACGTTTTTTTCAAAATAATACTTTTTTTAAAAAAAATACTTTTTTTGGAAAAAATACTTTTTTTGGAAAAAATACTTTTTTTGGAAAAAATACTTTTTTTCATTTTTTTGCGTGCGTGCGTGCGTGCGTGCACTTGCGAGAGCTGTGTAAAGGCCAGCCAATAGGAAGACAGGGTGTGTGTGTGCGTGTGTGCGTGCGTGCGTGCTCTTGCGAGAGCTGTGTAAAGGCCAGCCAATTGCACAAATAGCAGACCTACAAGCTCACAAGGTATCGCAGAGCAACTCATTGAGATCTTGTAACTTTAATGTCAGCCCTGTAATTAAGCCCTTATATGTCTCAGCTGTGGAAGTAAAAGACTTCCAAGTTCTATGCCAGTACTATGACTGGGAGATTACAATGGTTCTGAAGGGGGGAAAACTATGCCCCGAACAAATTGCTCTATCGCAAAAAGTAAAAGTCGAATGCAAATATTTTTTTCGCTGTGAGTGGCCTGAGATATTGAGGTACACCATGTGCGATTGTGGTGTTGGTACGATTGAAAATGTGGTTATAAGAGCGAGTTAAGAATTGTCAGCGCGATAATTTCCTCGTAAGAATTATACAATGGAGGTCAATGAGCAGATTGACTGTTTTTGTGTCACTTAAAAGGCCGTAGTTCACATTCTGTATGTCTCTGTGCTTTGGTGGTCACATTGTGTGAAAGAGGACATGTGTGGCTACAAAATGACAAAAGAACATGCGTGTAAAATGAATACTTTGGCCGGGACGACAATTTGTTTGGTAAATTTTCAAGGAAAGAATTTCAGTTTCCACACTCTAGTCAAAGAGGCCCCGCACTCTAAGATGGCACTAATTAGCCGAAACGGCCTGCGATTGAACTGCGATTTCGGAAAAACCGTTCAACGTATTCGAATACGGTTTGAACCGTCCAGAGTCCAGAGTCGTGTGAGCGTTCTAAAGTTTAAATCACGTTTCTACGACAAAGTATGCCAGAGTAATGAGGCTGCAAAAGTGAGGTTGATTTAGAGATAAATCCCATTCATTGTCTATGGGAGGCAAAAACTATAAATAAAGTTAAATATTTTAAAAAGTATAAACTTTTTCAAAACAACTTTTTCACCAATGAAAGTTCAAAGATAGATGAACATTATAAAGTTTGAATGAAGTTTCAAAGTGAAAGTATGACGGAGTAATAAGAGCTCAAAAAAGTTAACTGTGAAAAATGGGACCTTTCTTCCATCGACTCTCATTATAAAGGATGTTAAAAAAAGTTAAAAAGTTAAAAAGTATAAAAAGTATAAAACTTTGTAAAAATAAAAATACAAGCACCCATCACTGCAAAGAGCTGAACAGTTTGAAGTTTGAACTAAATTTCTAGCATAAAGTATGTGGAAGTAGTAGGGTGCCAAAAAAAAGCGGCGGAATAAATAAAGAATAAATATAGGCTGGCAATAACTAGTGTGTGCTCGCTGTAGCGAGCCCACAATAAACATAGGTTGGCAATAACTAGTGTGTGCTCGCTGTAGCGAGCCCACAATTAATGAATCCATTGTTGTGTGTTCCTCTGTGCAGTACTGCCACTATGTGGCAGGGCTGGTGGGCATAGGTCTGTCTCAGCTTTTCTCAGCATCCCAGCTAGAAGACCCCGAGGTGGGGATGGATACAGAGCTGGCCAACTCCATGGGCCTGTTTCTTCAGAAGACAAACATCATCCGAGACTACCTGGAGGACATACAACAGGGACGTGCCTTCTGGCCAGAAGAGGTAGGTTTCAGGAAGTTGGCTGATGAATGAATATCAACATCCTAATACATCCTGATCCTGGGGGGTCAAATTATGACAGGCAATTCCTGCTGAAAAGTATGACCCCCCCAGTCAAAAAACACTTCCAAGGTGTGATTTGGTGTGATTCTTGCCTACCACGTATATTGTATACACTACAGGGTATATAATATATACCCTGGCCTGTATACAGTATAAACAAGCTATTCTGTCCCTGTACAGGCGTGGAGCAAGTTTGCAGGAAAGCTGGAAGACTTTGCCCAGCCAGAGAAGTTGGAATCGGCTCTGTCGTGCCTCAACCTGCTGGTGACTGATGCACTTCACCATGTCCCAGACGTCATCATCTACCTGTCCCGCCTACGCAACCAAAGCGTCTTCAATTTTTGTGCCATCCCACAGGTATAGACAACCTTAAGTCACTCAAACAGTATGCACTATGCACACTGTAAAAGTCCTGCGTGTCAGTTTAACACTGAGACACCCTTACAGGTCAGTTTACAGCCTAACACACCACCAAGTCTCACTGTTGTGCAGCCTCGCCGGAACCGGGCCGGCACCCTGGGCGTGTTTCTGTGGGTCTGGAAGTTCTGGGGACCCCCACAAGGAGTTGCACCACTCACTTCACATGAGTGGGATTTTAAGTTAAATTCTCACTATTGATACAGTCAGCATGCTAAGCAGCCAGCAGTGCAAACTAATCTTTTTCAGTGTCTGACTCAGTTTGTCCCAGTTTAAATTGATTGTCACATCACAGCATTGTTTTACATCCGGTTCACAGTCTCGGTGGGCCTTCAAAATAAGGGTCTTGACCAAAAAACACTGGCGGTTTTGGAAGAATGAATTAATGAATAGCTGGCAGTGACTGTTTTAACTACTTAAGCCCTTTATACTTGGCTTACAAAAACAATCAAAATAGGAACGTTAAATGTGTTTTAACGAGTAAGCATTATTATAGTACCTACTAGTCACATGTCTCTTTGGCTATGGCTATATTTCTCACTCTCAGTTTACTATCCAGAAGGTCTGACAGACTTAAGCGTGTTCATTCTTCCCCCAGGACAATGTATGATTAAGGGCCTTTTTATCCTACGTGGCTAGCTGTCTGTTTACACATATTCAGTCCATGATAAATACAGAGGTCAGAATGACAGGAATTTGTGTGAAAAAAGAACTGGGTAGTTGCTCCTTCATCATGCTTATGATAAAAGGACAAAAGGACGACTGGAATGTTAAGAACTTTCTCACACACACACACACACACACACACACACACACACACACACACACACACACACACGCACGCATGTACGTTATGTTTCCTCTAGTCTTGTTCTTGTCAATTCTAGTTTGTGTGAATACTAGAGTTTGTGATATTCACCCTGTACCCTTCCGGAAGGTGTGAGATACAGTATATGAAATCAAATTGGCACAAGAGAGTTATATGAAGACAGATTTTGCATAGTGCCATCCATTATAATTCTCAGTCCAGGGCTCCAGGTAGCACTGGTGCCACCAACCTTTTCAGTTGGTAGCGCCACCACAAATTAGGTAGCACCATCCTTTTCTTTGTAATGTATAGTGTGGCATTAATACATGACCTTATCACCAAGGCTAGCAAAGGTTTTCTTGGTTGAAGCATAAACACCTTAAATTAAGCACACAACATGGAATATTTATATTTGATCACACACACACACACACACACACACACACACACACACACACACACACACACACACACACACACACACACACACACACACACACACACACACACACACACACACACACAGTAATTTCATCTCATGTATTATGATCTGTGTGCTATTCCTCTGTCATCCAGGTGATGGCGATAGCTACCCTGGCAGTGTGTTACAACAACCCCATGGTGTTCCAGCGAGTGGTTAAGATCAGAAAGGGCCAGGCAGTCACGCTCATGATGGAAGCCACCAACATGAGAGCTGTTCAGAGCATCCTCTCCCAGTACAATCAAGAGGTAAGGATGACTTTGTGCATGGGTGTGCTGGTCTGACTGTTGTGTTGTTTGTTCTGGTCTGTTATTTGAACTGAATCAACTGACATCTCTCCCTCTCTACAGATATTACAAAAGGTCTCCCTCACAGATCCATCACGAGACAAAACTCTCCACATCTTGTCACTGATCAGAGAGAAGTCCTCCCTTTCACAGTCAACGCTACCCTCCAGGACACAGCACCTGTCCCCCGTGTACCTCTCAGCTGCTATGCTCCTTGCAGCACTCAGCTGGCAGTACCTGAGTACCACTGCAGCACAAGCACAAGACACTGGTGACATGCAGGGGCACTGAGCCCCACACCTTCCCCTCTAACTCTCACCTTTCCTGGGGCACACAGACTGAGAAAGCTCACCGCACTGGAGGTCTCGTAGTTTTTTTTGTCCAGGGAAAATCTAAAGCCACTAATGTTTCTGCCCACTTTTTTAAAAGCCTGTACAGGCCTAGACTGTGGAGGGTTTAGTGGTTTCAGGCTGGTGTTTGGAAGTTTTTACACAACACAACACAACATTGTGTTGTTATACTGTATATCCATCTGGATGTGCTTCAAATCGCTCAAAGACTTTCTATTGTTTGATGATCTTGTGGGTTTTATGACTTTTATCCTTTATTTCAGTGTGGTTCCATTGTTAAATGTCTTTACCCATAGATTGAATTTAATTAGAATATTTGGATGTTTTGAAGTCTGTACATCTTTATTAGTATTTTGACTGTCTCTCAAAATGTCATTCACTGGAAATGACATTTCCTGTTAAACAGTTTAATTTAGACTGCGCTTTTCATTTTTTCCCACCCTATTTCATGTATGTCCTTGAGAGACACAAACCACGCATTTTGTGTTTGTTGTGTCCCTCTCCTGATGGGAGAGCGGTAATTGCGACAAAGTCAGAACTACAATAAAGATGGTGGGGCATCTAGTGTCCCAATTTGGTGTGCCATCTGCTTACAATATATATTTTTATTGTCAACCAGTAGGTAGTCTCACAATGGCAGACAATTGGAGATCTCCACCTATGTACTATTAAAAATGCTAGAACGGCGTCAAGTACACATACTGCTTCAGAAAACAAACATCACCGCCCCATCGTAAAACTTTGGATTGGTTCTGCAATGCAGGTGCCAGGTTTATTTATTTTTTAACTCTGATTACACCCAGTTTTAAGAACAACACCTGGGAGATTGTCCTCCTCTCTAGTAGAGCAAATCATTTTTAGAGACTGACT
Source organism: Protomyctophum bolini (assembly GCF_963924005.1). Classification (NCBI taxonomy): domain Eukaryota; kingdom Metazoa; phylum Chordata; class Actinopteri; order Myctophiformes; family Myctophidae; genus Protomyctophum; species Protomyctophum bolini. The sequence goes on from NC_137880.1 coordinate 26,372,831, forward strand.
TGTGAGTCTAACTTGTAAGTGACCTCCAACCACCACAGATGTGCTAGTAGTTTTATTGTATCAAAGTACTTTATGATACAGATTGATTAAAACAGTGTATATATTTATAAAAATAAGTCCAGGATTGTGTAGCTTCAAAGCAAAGATACACTAACAGTAGAAGAAAATAATGCCTCCTGGAACAGCTAGCTAAGTGTCCTTAACACAGCTTTGGTGAGTAGAAAGGCTAGCACAGAATACCTTGTACAGAACCAAAGGAGAACTATGATCATTGCTATGTAATGTGATTTTTACATAATTGAACAAATACAATAAATAAAAAAATATGACAAACTGTAAAGTGACTTGAAAGTTTATTTGTGCCATGTTACTGTATGTTGGCACAGTACAGATTGGTGGTAGTGAATGGCAAACTGCTGATGGGGCATTGATGGATGATGATGTTGATAAAAATCAAGCTGACCCAAGCTCATGCCACCTATTCCAAGGTCCATGTTCTGCGCGGTGCGGTTTTGGAGAACGTCTGTTTACAATGATCATTAAAATACAAAATCTCAACAGAGCACAAACTTCAGAAATATAATATAAATAACAGGTTATGGTTTTATTTTCAACATGTTCTACCAGTGCAAATAAACCGTTTTCCAGATTGTAACTAAGGTTAAGGTAAGGTTAGTCACATGCAACCATGTGACTAACCTGTGGCTTGTATAAGAAAGGGGAGAAAGAATGAAATGGGACGCCCGGGTGTTTGCTCACTTCATGATAAGAATCCAGCTGCATAAGAACTACAGTATACTCAAATAAACTGACCAGGTAAGATTTGAGGCTTAATGAACAATTGTTCTTTCTGTTATTTGTAGAATATGTTAACCCATAACCCGTGATTTTTTGTATTATATTTTATATGTACTTTATGATGTTGTAATTTTATTTCTGCTTCTTGGCCAGTTCCCACTTGAAGAGAAGACTGTCTCAATGTGTTTTTACTGGTTAAATAATACAAATAAAAGGATAGGCACATTGTAAGTGACTATTGCCCTGAGCAGCTAAACAATTGCATTCAAAACTGCAGCAAATAGGACATACTGTATGGACAGACAGTGTATTCGTCATCATTTAGATAAAAGGTTAAACCCCCTTAGATAGCAATTCTAGTAGTCATAGCACGTCATAGTACATATGTGTAGCATAGTAGTATAGATGTATAGCTTATATGTATAGTTTCATTATAGATATTCCACTGTTACTTTCTTAGCTACGCATGTTTCATGATAAATGTCTTTATGTGATGTATTCCCATGCTTTTTGTTCTTGCTTAATGTAAGTCGCTCTGGATTAAGAGCGTCTGCTAAATGCCTAAATTGTAAATTGTAAATTGTTAAACATGGACGAATCAATATCCTAATATATTAAAAATGTATAGTAAATTTGTATTTAATCACATTATGCCATAACTAATTGGCTTTTATCTAAGATTAATGATTCAGACAATGATATGATTAACTGGGTATAATAATTGGATCTATAAGCTATATGCTCTGCTAATGACACTATATTTTTGGATTGAACATAAGAACAAAAACAAATAATCTACTAAATAAAATGTGCATCTCTCACTTCCACTTATCTAGTTGTACCACTCTCTCCAAGTCAAACAGCTGTAGCTCTGTAGACCACAACTTCTAATATTAGAATGAAAACGGAAAAGTATCACGAGAATGAAACTTACACTTTAATCAAATACATTACTGTCTGATGCAGTTGAATATTTTATAGTTTCTATCAACAAGGAATAAACTGAGCTGCCTGTTCAAAACCATTATTCAAATGGAAGGGGGAACAATATCTGATTTCTGATTAAGTTTTCCATCTCTCTACCACGTCCTATTATACCGTCTTATAATAATACCTACATTTAAGTGCATACTATTTGAGAATTATTTTAAGCATAACACACTGATAATGGCCTCGTCTTTATAGAATGTGTTGGCAGGTCCTCCTATGTGTTCTCACGGCGTTGGCCGTCAGTGGGGCTCAGCCCCATCACCCTCTGACCTCCACAGAGATGGTTAACTCCATTAACAAGGCCAACACCACCTGGATGGTAAGACCTATTCTTCCCTTTATCGACCACGGCATCATTAGTGTGATTGCCCTGAGGGCAATCAAACTATTGTTTTACTGCACTTTTCTTTCTCCTTTATTTTCTTTATACTAGATAAACTTTATTTTGGCACGCTACTCCTCCCACAGTTTTTGTCGCACGCACTCGAGCCATATGTCAAAACGACGGGCTACATCGGGAATCGTGTGCGTATCAACTGCTAAGACATTTGTCGGATAGTTTAATTGATATGAATTAATTAGTGCATTAAATTTCCCCATAGACATGAATGGGAAAATGCAAAAACTCACTTTCAAGTATTTTTTCCTCTGAGACCGTAAGGGTTATACTTACAAGACTTGGAGGAGAGATTCATCATAATTACTAAAATTAATTACCGTAGAAGTATACCGGTCGGCCTCATGGTGGCGCTATAACAGGCAACTTCACGTCATTTGCGTCTAGATAGATTTCCCGCCATTTTGAATTTTGTTCAAAACACACTTTTTGCTCCTCCTACAGATTTTTGTACAAAAATCGGTACACATGATCTCGGGACCTATCCGGTTAAAACGGCACAGTCAGAATTTAGATCTTCCGTATCGTTCGGCCGTAATCGTCTTCCGAAGTTAGTGGGAGGGGCCTATTTCACGCAAAACGCCACAACTCACGCACGGAATGTCCGATCCCTCCCAAATCTGAATCGCGTGTCGAGGGTGGCTTAATCAACGCGGAGCCAAAAGCGATTCCATTTTCGACGGCTGCGATGTAGGCAATCACACTTTGCAATTTCCCAGAATTTACACTACACTACAGGAACTGTAGTTAAATTAACTTTATAGTAATATTTATACTACGGGAATACTTAATGTATTCAAAGTGATACAAGTAGTTTTATAGATTGTTGGAATGACTATAATGGTGTCTCTCCTACTTTCTTGTTGTTTCTCCTTTAACTATTAAACACTGCTCCAGGCAGGGCAGAACTTTCCTAATGCTGACATCAGCTATCTGAAGGGTTTATGTGGGACCTTACTGAAGGGGCCCAGGCTACCAGAGCTGTGAGTTCAACCCATACAATAAGAACCAAGAACTAGGACCAAACAAGGGATATTCACTGACTAAACACAATAACTATCCATTCTGTCCCAGGACACATTCTGTTGAAAATATGAAGCTTCCAGATAGCTTTGACCCACGCCAGCAGTGGCCTGACTGTCCCACAATCCAACAGATCAGGGACCAGGGCTCTTGTGGTTCCTGCTGGGTAAGACAGACCCCTAGTTTGATCCCTAGTGCGTGTCCCTAAGCTGGACATGTCTTCATATATACTCCAAGGTCTTAATAGGCGAATATTCTGCATAAATTGTCTTGTTGTGCTCTCATTGGTTACCCACAGGCCTTTGGAGCAGCCGAGGCCATATCTGACAGAATATGCATCCAGACAAGCGGCAAGGTCTCTGTGGAAATCTCTGCTGAGGACTTACTGTCCTGCTGTGATGAGTGTGGCATGGGGTGAGTATGAGCACTTAGGAGTTGTGCATTCATGGCTGTTTGATTGCATTACACCTCAAACATGATTTCAGCTACTGTAAGTCCACTCCTAATGCTGTACACGCCAAGTGACTAAGTTCGATACTAGCAGTTGTGAATATGTGCATGCCTGTGTTTTCAGATGTAATGGGGGCTATCCCTCTGAAGCCTGGTTATTCTGGAAAAACACAGGGCTGGTGACAGGGGGTCTGTATGATTCTGGAGTAGGTAAGGTTATCATACCTGCATATGCCTGGCTTTATTTACATCGCCTCTGCACCATGCTCTCAAAGTGGTGGTGTTGGTAGTGTGTGTGTGTGTGTGTGTGTGTGTGTGTGTGTGTGTGTGTGTGTGTGTGTGTGTGTGCCTACATGCACGCGCGCATGCTCTCATACATGCATGTATTGGAACAGGCTGTCGGCCCTATTCCATTCCTCCTTGTGAGCACCATGTAAATGGAACACGTCCTCCCTGTCACGGTGAAGGAGACACTCCTAAATGTGAGACACAATGCATCGATGGATACTCCCCACCCTATCAGAAGGACAAACATTTTGGTATGCTGTTCGCCTCGCCTTAACAAAACCCTGCCAATACTGAGCTCAGATACTCTCATTTCTCTCACAGAATTCAATTAATCAATAAAAAAATGTTTTTGGTAATGCTATGTCTCCCTCTGCAGGTAAGCACACATACAGCGTTCCCTCTAAGGAAGAGCAGATCATGGCTGAGCTGTACAAGAATGGACCAGTTGAGGCAGCTTTCTCCGTCTATGAGGATTTCCTTCTATACAAGACAGGTGAGGCTGGGTCAATGTCTGTCTGTCATCACATGCACATGTGATGGGCATGCTTGCCATATGAAGTTTGCACAAACATGCTATGTTATATACACACTTACATGCATACCTATATGACTGTAAATAAATGCTAAGTGTTCAGCTTTGATTCTTGACTAATCTTCCCTGTATGCCTATAGGTGTGTACCAGCATGTGAAAGGGGACATGCTGGGGGGGCATGCCATTAAGATCCTGGGCTGGGGGGAGGAGAATGGAACACCCTATTGGCTGGCTGCCAACTCCTGGAACTCTGACTGGGGAGAACTGAAAGGTACACAACATCCAGGGACTTGTACTGGACATCATATATTGATTGGTCACAAGCACGTCGTCCTCTAAATTGAGTAAACTAGACCTGAGTTGGCTCTGTAATTGTGACTGCTTTTTTCCGTCTACACCATGTCTCTTTGCCAAAAATATCCTATTTACAAGCTCTACAAGCTCACAAAGCGTGTTCCCCCAAAATATGGATGCTGGGGCTCAAGAGGTTCATTCCTAAATGAACCTGGGTCAAGTAACGCACTGATCACCACTCACCAGGCAGGTTTTCGATGACAATGACAACTGGGACAAAATGTTCTAAATTATGTATGTTTCTTCTTTTTTTAAGGGTTCTTCAAGATCAAACGTGGAAATGATGAATGTGGCATTGAGTCTGAAGTGGTGGCTGGAATCCCACACAACTAGACCTAAAGGGCCTCAGCTGACCTCAAAGTCAAACAAGAGATTACATTTTTTTGTGGATATCTACATTTAATGTGATAAATCTCTGTATTGATAAATAACACAGCAATGTTGTCATTCTTTAAAATAAAACTTTAGTTTATGCTTATCCACTGCATGGCTTTTCTTTCTTTTTTTTCTCCTTCTCTCTGTAAACAAGAAACCATATTTTTATTCAAACCTAAAGTAGCATGGTGATGAATTACCGGGTATCTAAAGATTTAGGCGTTTGTGAAGGTAAAATTCAGATGCGGGTCACGTGGCTGAAGTGAGTGGTGCTGTACTGTACTGTACTTTGTTGTACGCACTGCACTGCACAAGGTCTCCTCCCTGGCCTCTGTTGCAGTTACTGCAACCCAGTGAAGGAGAAAGGTTGAATAGGCCAACCTTTAAACATGTTTGCCATTATAGCAAGATAACTTTCATTTCCACCTTATTTCACAGGTAAATATTGCTATTGAGTAAATAATCACAAAATTGTTTGATTCTATATTTGGAAGTAAGATTGATCAGATGAATAATATGCATATTTATTAGCTACTGATCAGTGATGGAAAGTACCTAAAAGGTACATTTACTAAAATACGTACTTGAGTACAATTTTGAGGCATTTACTTGAGTATAAAAAATATGGTCATAGCTCAGAGGCATTTACTCTACTAAAAATTAATTGACAACTTTAGTTAGTTATTTTGCAGATTTTGATGATTACAAAATATACACTTAAGAAAGCTATATTATTTTCTATTTGAAAATAGCCAATTATAAATCTACAAGCTTAACAACATGCCACGACGTGATGTGTTGTAGTCGTAGATCTGCTATTTTCAAAAACGTTTTACAAATTTGAGCAGACTACTAGTACTTAGGCCTACTTCTTCCACCACTGCTGGCTATCTAGAAAGTTTCCCTTCAACATATGAAGCACTATAACACATCATTCCAGTACACTAGTCTAGAGCATGGGCAACTGGCGGCCCGGGGGCAGGGGCCACATGCAGCCCCCACCATCACTTAATGCAGCCCGCAGGTTAGTATCCGAACATTATTGATATATTTTTTTATTTCAGCTAATTACTAGTATTAAAATGTTTAATTTTATTTAGTTATTTAGTGTATTTGTATTTAGTTCATAAAGTTAACAACTATAACTAAATGCATTTGAAATTAAATGAAAGGGTAACTTTTCAGGATTCCAATTCAAAAAGTAGAAAACGACAGTATATGCAAATGATATGTGGCCCTCTGGAGCTGGAGTCACATTGCATCGTCAAAGTTGCCCACCCCTACACTAGATGGTGCTGCAACTCATTTGTTATGATCGGTTGCAACCATAGAGTATAGGTAACAACTACAAAATGAAATAAATGGACACACGTCACGACAATCCGGAAGCTGAAAGAAAGATCAAGCCATGATAAACATTCGACCCTTCTTAACGTTTAAGGTTATTTCAAGGACTGGCCAGATCCGAGGTTTAGAAGAGTCGAAGAAAATCATACCTTTAACGGTGCCTAATATCAAGGCAGGTTTGCGGATACGTTATTTTTTGCCCGTCCGATACGTGGTGTCAGTGAGCTAACGTTAGCTCGATCATACCACCGGAACCGGCTTTTGTGTTGTTGTAACATAGTAAACATTACATTATTCATGTCATTGTCGAGACTCATCCGACACCGTCCTACTCAATAATTCACTAACTGAGCAATTCTACTATCTGGTCACAGCGAGCCAGGTAGTGCTGCTGAACTTCACTCGTCATGTTTTTCTCTATGGATCTATGGAAATTGGGCTTGGAATGTATGTCCAGACCTTACACTGTGGTCATCGGCACCGTCACCGCCGCACTGTACTGCCTGTGGGGCCGCAAGGGTCAGGTCAGTCCCCGGGTGGATGAACACCACTACCATAGGTTCATGGGACCGTAGCCCCTTTCGGGACCATCGGTTAACGTCTCTGTATTTTGGACTACCCGTCCGCCGTCCAAAATACAGAAAAGTTAACAAAGTTTCCCGAAATGGGTTAATAATAATGGGACCGTTACTTTGTTCCCCTTCTCCGCTATCCCCGTGTCTGAGTCTGTAGACTCGTAGATGTATTTGACCGATTTGACAAGGCTTAATTTCCCTGCCAGTGGAGATCGGTGGACGGACACCAGCAACATGTAAAATGCAAAAATAAGGTGCTTACTGCTTACCCGGATGCCCCAAATGTTAGAGAGGTCTGCGGGGTGCTCGTGTAATGTATTTGTCCATAGTCTTCGATATAGAAGTGTTTTAATCCCGATTGTGGCCGAACGCCATATTTCGCCTAGTTTACTTCCTGTTTACTTGTAGCGTGATTCCGGCTTTCACCGGATGCGCCCCCTCACTACCGCCATCTATGGTCATTGGAATTTAGGACAGAACGCGAGACTAGCCACAAACTGGCTTAAAACTCTTCTCTATTGAAAACTACCGACTAATACTTTGCACGAGCACCCTGCAGGCCTCTCTAACATTTGGGGCATCATGGTAAGCACCTTTATATTTTGCATTTGTACATGTTCGGAATCGGAGCCCTCAGTTGGTGCCCGTCCTCCAACCTCAGGGAAATGAAGCCTTGGACTCAGACTAGCCGCAATTTGCAACTCTAGATTTTTTTACAATGGGCTGAATCCAGAGTTGCAATAACCTCCATCAACTTCCTATGCATGTTTTTTGGTTTGTGATCTCCTGGTCTTAAATGACGTTAAACTCACCAACTTTGCAGCTGCAGTCCAAGCTTGAATTATCCTCTTTCAATCTGGTGTCGCTTGTTTATCATAAAAGTCCCCCGTAGAGATGTTATGAGCTACTTTCTGTCAAAAATATTCCAAGAGTGACAATATCGAGCCGCCATTTTGATTTTTGCAACGTGCCGTAAAACAAGATGTGAGGGGGAGCGGTAGAATCTTACCTGCGCAGGTAAGACACCCAAAGAAGAGGCCGACGCCCTAGGGAGGGAGGGACGCTATTAAACAAGCACTCCCCCTCACATCTTGTTTTACGGCACGTTGCAAAAATCAAAATGGCGGCTCGATATTGTCACTCTTGGAATATTTTGGACAGAAAGTAGCTCATAACATCTCTACGGGCGACTTTTATGATAAACAAGCGACACCAGATTGAAAGAGGATAATTCAAGCTTGGACTGCAGCTGCAAAGTTGGTGAGTTTAACGTCATTTAAGACCAGGAGATCACAAACCAAAAAACATGCATAGGAAGTTGATGGAGGTTATTGCAACTCTGGATTCAGCCCATTGTAAAAAAATCTAGAGTTGCAAATTGCGGCTAGACTCAGACGTAGATTGAAAATGTCGATGCAATCGATGCAAAATAAAAATCCATCTACGAGAGTCTACCTAATCTCTGTGATGACTAGCGCTTCTGCAATCTGCACTTGACTCATAATAACTAAGTAATAACTATAAATTTGCCTTTAATTTAGCAAGTACACAGTAAAATCCTCAATGTTCCAAATGGGGGGCAAAGTACTTTTCATATTCTAGTGAATTGTTGCACAGATGGCTCAGATGAGCAACTGTACACTCCAAAAAGAGTAGCCCCAATATGTTCCCTCAGTCCATACGCTCATTCTGTAGCTCCGAGATGAGGTCACAACCACGGCACATGGTTTCCAAAAGGAAAGCTTCTTACCATTTCTGCACAATGAATCCAAAAAGTGAAGGGCGACTAGCGTGCTAAACTAATATAAATTTAGGAACGGCCAAGAAAATCCAAGTTTAAACGGTTAAACGAGCGTTTAAATCTGTTGTTTAGCATGTTTTTAAAAGAAGTTGAAAAGCTTTAGCGCCTCCCCAGCGCCTCCCCTGGTCGAATATGTAATTACATTTTCCAACTGACTTCAGTTCACTCGACATGTACACGCACGCACAACTTTCTTGATAAACATGGAATGGCTGACTAAACAACCGATTTAAACGCTCGTTTAACCGTTTAAACTTGGATTTTCTTGGCCGTTCCTAAGTTTAAATTAGTTTAGCACGCTAGTAGCCCTTCACTTTTTGGATTCATTGTGCAGAAAAGGGTAAGAAGCGTTCCTTTTGGAAACCATGCGCCGTTTCTGAACCGCGGTGGGAGCTGCCGTGGGTGTGACCTCATCTCGGAGCTACAGAATGAGCGTAGGGACTGAGGGAACATACCAAAAGAGATACATTAACACTGAAGATTTTACTATGTATGGTTGGAAATGGAAACTATAGCTTTGGTGCATGGGAGGGCTGTGGGCACTAGAAACCAGTCCACCAGTGACATCATCGATGGGGAATCCAAGCTGCAGGCTTTCGATTCCTGAAAAGTTGGTGAAAAGATGATGTCACTGGTGGACGGGTTCCTGAACTGCCCACAGCCCTACAGAGTAGATTTATTTTTTTTGTTTTTGGGGGGGTATTATCATGAACAACATTACTGAGGACCAATTCTATGAAGATAAACTGAAAAGTGGTGAAGTGGTCCTTTAACTACTAGATTAGAAGTCAATATTAACCTTTGAATCTACAGCCTCGGTCTGTTTCTATGTTGGCACTGTCTTTTTTTGTGTTGTACCCTTTAATGTTTGTCCCTGTTGTAACTGTATGTTTGTAGAAATGAATACTCGGCACTCAAGTTGTATCCTAGAGAATTCTTGTTTTATTTTCCCCCCAGCAGAAAACAAAAGTGTGGACGTTTCGGCCCAGCCTCAGCGTAAATCTATAAGGTGTCACTTATAAAGAGGACCTGGGTGCCACACACAAAGAGGACCGCTTTGTGCGTGGCACCCAGGTCCTCTTTATAAGTGACACCTACGCAGTATTATCTAGATTTACGCTGAGGAAGGCCTTTGGGCTGAAACGTCTGTTATTGTTTTCTGCTGGGTGGAACAAAATAAAACAATCCTCTAGGATACAACGTGAGTGCTGGTATTCATTTCAACAGTCTGTATCTTCCAGAACCATGCACCCGTTACATTATGACGTGGAATTACTCAACCGAGAACATGCTTTTGCGTTCTTCTTCAAGTAACTGTATGTTTACAGTGTTTTTGCTTAGTCACTATCATGACCTAGGTAAGAGCTCATGACGCACACACACACACACTCTTGCAGGAGCTACATACTGTATAGTCTCTATCATGACCTAGGTAAGAGCACATGACGCACACACACACACACACACACACACACACACACACACACACTTCAAAGGAGCTTTTTTGGGCATGAGAAAAATCTAGTCATAACACTACATTCTATTTCTAACTTCTTGCGTCTCTTATAGACCCCAATCCTGGTGTGTAGTGATGGTTTCCGTGCGTTCCTGCAAAAGTACTGCCCTGTTGTGTCTGAACACTTCCGTCCCACTCCCTGGTGCTGGGGAGGCCGGTTACAAACGCTGGTCCGCGTTCTCATCAAGTCCAGTCCCTCTGTCACCTATCGAAAGTAAGATTTATACTTCTGTACAAGATTCTTCTGTTCCTAAACATTCCTCACTCCATCTCGCATGCTCATCTCCTTAATCAAGCATTCCTCTGTTTCAGAACTAATTTCTTTGAACTATTACCGCTGCCCCTCAAAAAATGTAATTTGCCTTTGTCCGTCCGTGCCTTTGCCTGCTCTCTCTCGTTCTCTCCTCTCACACTGTCCAGTGAGCTGATACGCACACCTGACGGTGGTCAGATCTCTCTAGACTGGGTGGACAACGGTACCAGCGTATCCCATCCAGAATCTTCAACTCGCCCCACCGTGCTCATCCTCCCAGGACTAACGGGCAACAGTGGACAGACTTATGTGCTCCACGCTGTCCAGCAAGCTACAAAACGAGGCTACAGGTGAGGGCAGACAGACCATATAAGCTAATTAATTTAAAAAATATATATATATACGGTAATTTGAATACAATAATACTACTGTAACACTCGCTTCTGCTGCTGGTGTGTGAATTCCGTTTTTCATCTCAGCAGTAAAAACTGTGGCACTCCTGCGGGAGACCTGGGTTAGAATCCTGGGTAAGACAAGGACATAACATATTCTAGCTTTAAACCATTAAAACCGGGAAAGCACCTGTAATTTTTGTGTTGGCTATTAAAAAATCGTGTGTGTGTGTGTGTGTGTACTGTACTCTGTACTGTGATATTGTTATAGTGGTCAGTGTGAAGCTAAACAGCTGTACTGTAGTCCTTTAGGCTGCTCAACAGTCACTTTAGGTCACCCAGGGGTATTGCAGCTGTCCGTACTCAAATGGACATTGTACATAGGGACAGACACTGATAACTGTTCATTGGAGTGGTTAGGCACAGCTCCAAAAATAGCAGATATACAAGCATCATCCCACGAGTGAGCTTGTAGGCCTACATCTGCTATTTTTGAATTATTTTGAAAGATCTTGAAAGTTTGAGAACTACTAATTTAGAAGGCATTTGTAGAATGAGTTAAATGATTTATGCCTGAGGGTTTATGCCTGATATGATGCTTTCTGTGTGTTTTCTGCAGATGTGTGGTATTCAACAACAGAGGTTTTGGAGGGGAGGAACTGCTGGTAAGTACGGTAATGCCTGGTACAATGTAGAACCAGCTGCGCTTTCTGTACTAAACCATCTAACTAATCAACTAGGAATCTCTTGGTTATTTCTGGATTATTATCTTATTACACATTTTTCACCATGATTCCAACATCTATTGTAAGGTCTGTTGTTTTGGTACCCAACTAGCACACTGGAATAAAATGAGCAGGAATGACAACATTGGGTAGAGGACACATTTGATGAGTTAACTGTCAGTTTGATTTTGAAAACGGGTTGGATTTAGTCTTTACTAGTAAACAATTCTTGAACAGAGTCAACCGACTGCGATACCAAGTGCAGCTGGTATTTGCCTATAATGCAATGTGAATTTCTATATAAGTGAAGGCTGAGACCGAAAGTTCTGAGGAAAGTCCCGTAGGAGTCGAGCATTATTATAGATTATACTTTTCTTCAAGAAAAGCATTTCACACTACTCAAGACAGCTGTAATCCTTCTGTCCAACTCCCTTGTCCCTTAGACCCCCCTCACCTTCTGTGCTGCTGACACTTCAGATCTAGAGAGTGTGGTTCTTCATGTCAAGGAACTGCTCCCAGAAACTCCTCTGTTTGGTGCAGGTATATCGTTAGGAGGGTGAGTTCAGTTGTGATACATAAAGTTGTTGTTCAATGTCCCATTTATGCAGTCAGGGTGGCACATGCCACTTTATATCTCTCCTTTGTCCATTAGCCACATAAACCCTGGCGTGTTTCTCACATTCACTCACCACTGTTTCCATGTCATGTTCTCCTCAGCATGCTGCTACTGAACTATCTGGCCCGCAAGGGCGGCGACTCTGGCCTGGTGGCAGGCCTCACCATGTCCGTCAGCTGGAACACACTGCAGTCGGCAGCTTCCCTGGAAGAGCCCATCAACAGGCTGCTGTTTAACCGACATCTCACTGGCAACCTGTGTAGTGCAATTTACAGGTCAGGTGGTTTGCTGTGGCTGTGTATGATATTTGGATGTGGGTTAACAACACAGACACATTGTCATTTATGGAATTATATGCATCGTTTCTCACAGGCACAGGAAGATCCTGGAGAAGGTGGTGGACATTGATTATGTGATGAAGGTATTCCTCATTTCACATTCCTACATGGGTAATTCATTACTAATTAGGTATTGATTTTACAATGTTTCTTAATCCTTGCTTAACCGGTCGCTCCCTACAAGGCACGTACTATCCGTGAGTTTGATGAACGTTACACCTCTGGGATGTTTGGTTACAAATCTTGTTTGGATTACTACAATGACGCCAGCCCGGACTATAAGCTCCCCCGGACGGCAGTGCCTATCCTGTGCCTCAATGCTGCTGATGATCCGTTCTCCCCCAAACAGGGTGAGTTGTCAATCATGCGCAAACAGTCCTTTAATTCAGCTTTTGGATATTTAGTTAAAGCTACTTATTCTCTGCCAGATATCAATTAATGAAAAAGTTCGCCCTTGTCACAAATACTGTAGTCCTGGTGGAAACTGCATACATCAGAATCTTTGCTTTGTCATTTTCTTTTGTTCTGCCTCCTTTCCTTCTCTCCTTTTTTCCAGTCAGACAATTACTTTACTTTGCCTTGTTAAACAACTTCCCTCCCTCTCATTTTCTCGGTTTAGCTTTTCCTGTGGCTTCAGCCAAGCGCCTGCCCAACGTTGCCCTATTGGTGACAGCTCACGGTGGACACATAGGCTTTCTGGAGGGCTTTTTCCCACGCGGTGAGGGCTACATGGAGCGCGTTTTCGGCCAGTTCGTCCAGGCCGTCTTTGAACACCCTGGGGACCTGAAGGGTGCGTGCAGCAACAAGGACGAGCTGGTGGGCTGACAAGTACTTACAGTCACCCTGATTAAACCATTCCACACTTGAAGAACTGAAACTGAATGATAGAAAAAGTGTAGAAGCTATTGGAGAGATTGACATCATACGGGTAAAACACAACATGTAGGGTTATTACAACATGTATTTGTGATTCTCAAACAGAAGCACTGACTTAGTGCCACAACATGTATTTACTGCTTTTGTATATGTGTATACAAAAGCAGTATTGTATTTGTAGATGGGGATACTGCCTGCTATAAATACTTTATTATCTTTATGTAAATTTGTACAGAAATGGAAGCCGCTGTCATTCCTGCCATGACTGTTCCTAGTACACACCTGTACAAACATAATTGACAGTGCTTTTTAATGGTCAATATCCTTTATCATACTCGCTCTGTGCCTTCTCATCCATGCAACGTCAAAATGATTTGCATGCACCAGCAGCACCCTACACACAAAGGAGGGAGGGAGGTAGGACCATGCCTCCTGGTGGAGACTTGCGCTCCACCGAGTGCCCTGGCCTTTCAGCGTAATATTATATATACTACGTAATATGCCTTTAAATATCTATATTTTGTCAACTTGAGCCATCTAGATCAAAATATTTTTCTATATTAAAAGAGACTGTATAAACACTTGTCAGAACAGGAACAAAAAGTTCTAAATATCAACTTGACTAAATTCCATTTTAATCCACATTGCAGTGTTATTTGACGCACAATTTCAGTTTTTACTGAATTAAGATCCTTTCAGTTTTGTAATTATTTTATTTGCACATCATTATTTTGAATAATTATTTATTAAGGGTTGCATTATACAGTATATTGAATATGCCGATATTGTCTATTGCTGTAAAGGTCTATAATTGAACATAATCGTCTCTGTTGGGTGGAAGCCTCATATCTCAAACGGTTTCAGGAGTAAAATGCAAAAGTAGCAGGTATACAAGCTCCATGTGCACCACGTTATTATAAGCTTGTGGATCTGCTAATTTTGATGTTTTCGTGTGACGCTGTAGTATGATGAAGTAGGGCATTAATTTACGAAAAAATAACAAAAATATGGACATAAGGTTTCTGCCCGACAGCAACAATATATGTGTATGTAAGGAATGTATTTACTCTTATCACCACTCTGAGTTGTGTATCAGAAAATTCATCAACCATAAAACTGCGCTGGCCTCTACAATAGTAAAATTATTCTTCATGCCACACCTTTGATACAACTTCCAAGGTACAGTACTGTAAACTCAGTATGCACATGACAATTTCCACTTAATAACGATAGTTATTGTTTTAGGGTTAATTATGGTACAATATCTATGACATTGCGTTTGGATTGGGGGTAAATCCCTGCAGTTTCCTAGCGTCTTGTCACGTACATCATAGAATTTTGCGCCCGCTCAATCTCAGAGTTACTTTGCCACGCACTATGGGAAGAAGGAAATTGCGGGAGTTGACTCCACATGTATTGGCCGGGGGATGTACTGATAAATCAAACTGCCTCATGCTGCAGAAACAGGAGGTAGGCTCCTGACCGATCGGTCACATGGCTTCAGAACCATCCCTAAGGCTACCTACTTACAAAACATTAACATTCAAAGACAATTCTACAGCATTATTAATAGCAATCTTTGTAGCAGCTCAAGTAATCGATTGCAAGCTCTGATAAGTTTATGATGATCTCTGTGACCCCGCAGTTCTCTAAATTAATGAATTCATTTAACAAATTGAAGCAGTTCTGAAATTTAGCAGAGTGAACAATTGCCTAAGACTGTTTTTATGGCATCACTTCCTGCGCCACACCCAGGCATATTATTGTCAATGACTGCATGTGCTATTAATACTGACCGATAGTTATTTTACTGTTACTGTAGCTGCAACGAGTTGCCCCAGACTGAGTGGAAGATGTATCAATGATGGTGAGCCTGTTGACATGGCTAGTTATGGGAAGATGGTTTGATGTAACCCCTGAGTTTGCTTCAGGATTGTTCTGCTTCTCTCAAAAATCCTTCTCATTATTTGTGAACCAGGGCTTTGAAGTATGTATAGAAACATATTCAATTGCCTTCAGGTTAACTGCGATTACTATATTTAAATGGCGGTTGATAATTGAATGAACTCACATCCAACTCTGTAACTGAAGAAATGCACATATGTACCATTTAAAATATAAATGCGTCAGTATTGTTTTTACGTCCTCTGCACCAGCTATAACAATGACAAAGATGTAGCGATAACAATCGACTTTGGCACCTTACAAAGTAAAGACCATCATGCATTATGCACTATTTGTCTGCACATGTACCTTTAAGTTATTTAATTAAATTTGTATTTTATTCCATAATAAATCTAATAAATTAAACAAAGAACTGGCAGTTTGTTTTATTTGTTTGCCTCAGTAATGGTGAGTGGAGTGCTGTGCTATAGGGATAGACTTTCTCATTTATTCAACCTGGGTCTCTTTGAGATCAGTCTGTGTGTCAATTGATACACTAAATCATCTTGTCATCTTTGTTTTGACAGTTATATAGCATGTTCTGTTGTTGGGCTTGGTGGGAAAAAAATATATAACCTGACACTGCCTGTCACAAGCTCCACTCTTAACTCCATAGCTCAAGCGCTTTTATCTCCAACTGTGGGTCGTTGATGTCTTTAGGGATTGATTAACCAGGCCGCGTATCAATAATTAACTGAGAACAATAAAGTTCCACACCCTCTGCCACAATGGTAGCCCTTCAGCCTCATTTAGAGTCTTGTAATGACGGATCTGGAAAACCTCCAATGTCATTTATTTGATGTGGAAAAATAGAGCCTGCACATGGAAGTGTAAGCATTTTCCAGCTGTTGTCTTCCACCTACAATGATCTTGTTAGCTGACGTCACACTTGCCTTCTGGCAGGGCATAAAAATTCCCTTTGATTTAGAAGCCATTTTTAGAACGTGTGCAAGACAAAGAAAAAAACCTTGACTATAATTTAGAATGCACAATTCCATAGCAAAATAATTTTAAAGCCTTTGACTTCTATGACTTTAAATAAAACCATAACTTACAGACAGATGCACGCGCACGCAAGCACGTATACGTACACACACACACACACACACACACACACACACACACACACACACACACACACACACACACACACACACACACACACACACACACACACACACACACACACACACACACACACACACACACAATTAGGTGAACATACTGTATCATCACACCCTTTACTTCTCTCACTTGTCTTACCTGGCGTGATTGGAGGAGCCTGGAGGGGAGGTGAGCGGTGACTGGTTAATGATCCAACATTGGTACTGCTGAAAAGATTGACAGATAAAGGGAGAGAGAGAATAAAGGGACAGATGAATACTTATGCCAGTGTGTGCACTGTGCAGCGGTATCAAGTAATGCTTGTGAGTCGTGACACAGAGAGCATGCAGGGGCTGCATGTTTGTGTCTAGATGGGTGTGTCCATTCTGTATGGAGCCAAGCAGATCACAGACGCCTCATCGCAAAGGGCCAAGGTGCCATACATTTCATTCATACTACTGAACGTGGATCTCTTGAGTGGCTTAAGGGGGGGATCCTTCATCCTTCAAGGAAGGTCCAGGTGGACTCTGTAATTTGGGAACGGGCTCATCCTATCAGCACACAACCCACAGCAGGTGAGAGTGACACTGATTATCTATTTACAGGTGCTGAAATATTGTCGGACACTGAATTATGTGTCAGGGGAGTCCGTTTGAAGGTTTGGCTTGAGCTCTTTTTGTATGGTGGCATGATATTATGTACAGTACCTCCCCCTTTCAACATCCCAAAAAAGAAAGTTGAAAGTACTCACTCAGTTTCACATCTTTGTGTGCAACAACTCCTGTGTAGTTCATGGACACCCACATATTGTAATGTTAACCACGTGATCCCCAGCACCCCTATTGTGGGCATGTCATAATAGACAAAAGGTCTGCAAAATTAGCAGGTCATAAAGCTCACAATAAGCTTGTCGATCTGTTATTTTCATTCAATAGGGATGCTAGCATTTGTGTGGTTAATGGAGATGCAACTTGTAAATCATCATGACTATCCTGAGCTGGCAGATGTTACATAGGCTACTGCACAGGAACGCACCACATACATGTAACTACTACATTAAACACATTTTCCAGTGTCACAGATACCTCATTAAAGATGAAAATTGACACTTTAACCCAAGTAATTGACAAATCCCTAATAATATACAAAGGGAAAACATAAACATCTTCCTCACTAAACGTTTGTGAAATGTGTGTGCCAGAATAAGGAGCTTTACACTGTAAATTAGTTAATTAATTTAACACAGAGTTGTACACCTGGAATGTGTACACCATTTGATCCACTAATACTTGTGGTTGACCCTCTCTGGCACCCGAGTACCGGTATGTGTTTGTATGACTGCGTGTTCCTAGAGAGGTTAATTGCATGTGTCGGCATATGCATGCCCTTGAGTGTACTGTGTGTGTGTGTGTGTGTGTGTGTGTGTGTGTGTGTGTGTGTGTGTGTGTGTGTGTGTGTGTGTGTGTGTGTGTGTGTGTGTGTGTGTGTGTGTGTGCCACGGTCAAAAGCAGCCAGAGGGAAATCTGTCCCGTTTGTATTATTGTTGCAACATGTCAACCTCCATCCAGACAAAAGTCTTAGCTTCATGGGTAGTGTTGGGCAAGTTACTTATAGGAAGAGTAATAAGTTAATTACTATACGTATTAATATTACATCACTAGTTAGAGTAACTGTTATATTACGTTATTGTTTTACTTTTGCTACCTAATCATTTTGTGAGATCCTGCATGCTTAAAAAGATTATCTATATTAGAGATCTACAAGCTACCTGCTTACTGTAATATTGTTAATGTTTAGGCAATTGTAATAATTACACTACTCGTTATCTGGGAAAGTAATAATATTACAGTAATATTAGAAAATAGTTGCTGCCCAACACGGTTCTGTTTATTAACCACTTTCAAATTGGCATCCTTGAGGTAATTATGTGAAATCTATTCAAAACACTTCTTTTCAAAAATACTGAAAATTGGGCCTGGGCTGCGGCTCAGCGGTCCAGGCACCTTGGCTGGTAATCCAGTCTGGCAGCCTGGCAGTGTGCCGCGGGCTCGACTCCCGACGGCCCTCACTGCATGTCACTCCCCCATCTCTCTCCCCATTTCCTGTCAGCTTACTGTCTGTCCCTCTATAACAAAAAAACTTCTGCAAAAAAACTGAAAATTGCAGCTCTACAAGCTTCAGCTGTATCAGCTGTTTTTTGTTTTTCTGTCTTTATTGATAGTATCAAGTGAAGATGGACAGGAAAGAGGGAGAGAGAGAAGGGGAGAGACATGCAGCAAAGGTCGTCATGAACGGGACTCGAACATGCGACGCGCTGTCAGGCCAAAGCCTATTATGTGGCATGCGCCTGCCTGGACCACTTTGCCAGCGAGCGCTAATCAAGTGGTCCAGGCAGGCGCATGCCACTTGTCAATATAAAAGCATTGCATTATGCCCTTCCTTATCCCTGTATACTGTTTAACTGTTTGTCTTTATGTTAATTGACACCTGGTCCTTCATACAATAGAACCTAGGTCATCATCATGCACCTGCTCAGATATTCATGGTTGCTTTTCAGTTATTTATAATATTCAGTCTCAAAATAAGGATGCTCTTTTAAAGAGCATCCTTTTTATTTTTCTAAATAGATATTATTTCCCGTAACATTTAAAGTACAGGCCAGGGTTTTCATCCGGCAGTAGCCTATGATATGCACTGTATATCCAGATCCATAACTGAGGCACTAGGATGTTCATGTGTGGCCAAAATAGCAGATCTACAAGCTCACATGTCGGGATTGTCGGGAGTTAGATCTGACAATTGTTTTGGGGGGAGGGGACTTTTTTTATTTTTTTACTTATTTTAAAGAATTCTTAAATACCAAAACAGGGACACAGGGTTAAAAGAGGTTAACGATGGAACATACGGTGATGTTTCATGATAGCTTGCTCGCTCAGTTTGATGTTCCATTTGCTCCAATGGCTTTATGGTTAGCTTTAACACCAACTCTAATCTCTCACGTCCAATGTTCAGGGTGAGACAGCCGCAATTGTGGTCACATGATGACTGATGAGCAGAGTGATCAAGGCTAAACGCTTTGCTTAACCACTTAAAGGTGTAGGAAGGTCACCCCAAAAAATACTTATTTTCTATTACACACGCCACGGAGCCTTGAATTCATGGAGATGAATTAATTTGTCGCCTTCCTAAGCCAATAATTCATTGACCGGGTGGCTGTACAGGGAAATCTGCTGTCCATCAAATTGTGTGGTAATTGGTGTGTCATTTCTTTGGGTGAACTACTCCTTTAAACCCTACTTGGTTAACCGGAGTCCCTCAGGGCTCTATACTAGTACCCTTCCTGTTTTCGCCCTACACTAAACATCTTTGCTGAATATAGCTGATCTACAAGCTCCCAATGCGTAAATCTTCTAATCTCTGCTAAAACATGATAATCACTTCAGGCATTATTATTATATAAGGAAGATTTCTTTTTTGCCCACCAGTTCATTACGTAGGCCTGGTTTGCCTGATGGGTGGTGATCCACCTGAACTGAAGCCGCACCCACAGCTGTAGTTGTATGATAAAGGGGGAGGGGGTAGGGGATGATATTGTGATGTTACTATATCACTGTTTTTTTTCATTGGCACGTTTGACTATCAATTTTTCAGCCTCCAGGAAAAAACCCTAAATACAAAGGGAAGACATAATTTCACATAACCACACCAAGGGGTAGTAATGAAGTACTGTCACCTCAAACACATGAAAAACTGGAAACAAGAATTGATGATAGTCATAATTACCAGCTATGTCTGCAGAATTGTGGGTGAAACTAGTGGGTTGTTGTTGCTGCAATACAATGCTATCCCATTGGCTGAGAGGTTGGCTAGGTGACTACGGCAGCCAATGAAATCATAAGTTGCCACTACCAACCTGATAGAAAGTAGACCAGCCTGCTTCGCAGCTGGTAAAAAAATATAGAAATCACATCTTTAAGTTTCCCAACTCTGGTTAAACCAGAATGTGTGCTCTAGCTGTTACAGTGATGGAAGAAGTAGGTACTCACATTTTTTACTTACAGTATGTAAAAGTATCAATATTATAGAAATTGTCGGGTTACAAGCACAATATAATATAAATGTATAAATGTACTTCAATACCAGAAGTAAAAGTACTCATTATGGTCCCATATCAAATATGAAAATATCAGATCCTCAAACTCACAACTTTGCGAGCGTTGAAGTGGTTTTGAAATCAGATTTAGAAAATGTAGTTATAACTTATAACTAGTACAGTAACTAAAGTTTTCAAATAATTATAGTGGAATAAGACTAACATATTTGCCTTTGAGATGTATGTAGTGGAGTAGTAGTAAAATGTTTGAAAATTGGAAGTACTCCAGTAAAGTAAAAATACTTACTCAAAATTGTACTTAAGTACAGTACTTGAGTACAAACGTATTACTTAGTTACTTTCCACCGCTGCTGTTAATTGGTGGTCTGACGACCTGTGTTTGCACTGACGTGTTGGTGTGTGTCAACAGAGGCATAAACCTCCATCTTTCCACTGTCTACAAAATGAGAATGGTGATGTTTCCCCGCAATCACGGCTACTGCAAACCGATCAATGGAAACATCATTTGGACCGGCGTTATTGCTGTGTGCGAGCACATGCATGCTTATTAGGCTTTTGTGTGAGTTTGGCTTATCAAAGATGCATGTGCACTTGTCTCCACTACTTGGTGGAAACAATGGGTATAGTGGACTGGAGGTACATTTCACAAGCTTGTGTTTTACTTTGAATTAGTTTCCAAACCGTTTCAATGCCAGAACAATGGAGCTCCACATTAAATGGTGTGGCTTTTAGTGATGCAGCACATTTTTGTCATGTAGGAAATAGTAGAAAGTAGAAAGTAGAAAGGAAACACTTAATTTTGACTGTTTTTCCGACTATCCTTGGGATTGTGGGTGGGGGTTGGGTGGGATAGGGGATTGAGTATAATTTTTTATTTTCATATTTGATATGTCTGTTTGATACTTGCCCCTGGGTTTGTCACAAAAACTTGAATAAAAAGATTTTGAAAAGAAAGAAAGGAAACACTTATATGACCAAGATGTCATGTATCACTAAAACATGAAGATACAGACACTGTCTGTCACTATCTCTGAGAGAGAGAGAGAGAGAGAGAGAGAGAGAGAGAGAGAGAGAGAGAGAGAGAGAGAGAGAGAGATGCCAATGTCTGTTCTATATCCGGTAAAAACTAGCAGCAGTCAGAGTGCCCCCTGTTGACAGTTCATCATTAGTGTGCATTATTCAGCAGAGCTCCTGCTGTGTGCACTGAGAATAGAGTTAACAGTCTGCCGAAAGAAGGTGAGATGCTGATGACACCTGGGAGAAACAGTCAGGGTAGTTATTTGCATTTCATATTTCATAATTTTACACTTTGCGTCTATTTGTGACTATATTGTGTGTCTTTCTTTCTTTCTTTCTTTCTGCTGTGTGCAGACCTGCATGTTGACGTGTTCTCTTTGTGTGAGCATCCAAGTGCACATTATGCTGAATCTTAGCTCATTCTTTTACCTGCCCGTCTGTCTACTCTCTATCCACTTCATCATGAGTGTCCCCCGCCTCCTGTCTGGACATCTACAACACCTCCTAATTAAACCCTCGTGTTTTAATGAAAATTGTACCCAGCAGTCATGGAGAAACAAATGGAGGAGATGAGGCAGCAGCTGGACAAACAGTTACAGATCAACCAGGAGCTGCAGAGACACAACACAGACCTGGGTGAGAACAAACTTAACTACGCACTGATACTGTACTCAATGTGTCCTTTGTCATTCTCAACGTTGTACTCCATGTCAGGGACAATGGAACCATACTGTTGATCATGAACGGCATACACTCCGATACCATACGAGTCATTTATTGAATTTAATTCAGATCTGTCAGAGAGAGTGAGATTTCAATCATAAATAGGGACTCATCATAACACTATTAACGTAAAGTGTAATGTTTTGTCCATGCAGAGAAAAGACTCCAGGAAAAAGAAAAGCTCTTGCAGGAGCTACATAGTCACTATCATGACCTAGGTAAGAGCACATGACACACAGCTACATAGTCACTATCATGACCTAGGTAAGAGCACATGACACACAGCTACATAGTCACTATCATGACCTAGGTAAGAGCACATGACACACAGCTACATAGTCACTATCATGACCTAGGTAAGAGCACATGACACACAGCTACATAGTCACTATCATGACCTAGGTAAGAGCTCATGACACACAGCTACATAGTCACTATCATGACCTAGGTAAGAGCACATGACACACAGCTACATAGTCACTATCATGACCTAGGTAAGAGCACATGACGCACACACACACTCTTGCAGGAGCTACATACTGTATAGTCACTATCATGACCTAGGTAAGAGCACATGACACACACACACACAGGAGCTACATAGTCACACACACACACACACACACACACACACACACACACACACACACACACACACACACACACACACACACACACACACACACACACACACACACACACACACACACACACACACACACACACACACACACACACACACACACACACACACACACACACACACACACACACACACACACACACACACACACACACACACACACACACACACACACACACACACACACACACACACACACACACACACACGTGTTAAGCATCCATTCTGTCTGCCTGGTTTTGTCCACTTCAGAGTTCCCTTCCCACAATGATATTAACCCAGTGGTCAGGAAGAGTCGTGCAGCCGTCATGGCCTCAGAGCCAATCCCTGAAAACCTTGAAATCAAACAGACCAAATTCAAGAAAACTTCCAGGTTAGTGGTCAGCACAGTGTGATGTCATGTTTTGAAATCATTGTCCTTGTGTGGTGGTTGACTGAGTCTGAGACTACCTTTTTGCAGGCTTTTGTGCAGCAAACATGATACAAATGGGAAACAAGAAACAATGTCCAAAAGTTAAATTATTATTATGTTAATCCTCTTCGTGCTGGATAGCACATAAGGTCTTCACCAACGAACTGAAAACTGTCGTTCACTGATGTCATTGCTAGAGACACATGCATCAGTAAGCAGGAACTGGGGATGGCAATGAAGGACTGGAAAGTCTGGCGTGGCATTGTGAAATCCATGATCTCGACCGCGGTCGAAAAACTATGATGAGGTTATTCTTTTTGATCATCAGCGGGTACTTTTGGATTAAAGCTTTCCAATTGGAAAGAGAATCACCAAATTCAGAAATAATTTCCCATTTGGGTTGGAACCATGATTTGGTATAATTTTCACATTCCTCTTCATTCAATGTTGATATTGTGTGAGAGCATCTTTAAACTGTTGTAACATGAACATTAGTGGCATCTTTCATCTGGTCTTTGATTATATTGATGCGCCAAGTGAGTTGAGTGAGTTTCCTTTTCTGAATATGGCACATTTCTTTCATTTCCTCAGTCAGACTGCCTTTGTTTTAAGTAACAGATTTTGTATTGACTTTCGTTTGAAATGTACCCAGTCTACATACTGTGAAATAAAAATGTCAATCAATCAATCAAGAGTAGGCAGACTTTTAGTAGACATTTCTCAACTATTTTTCAAAGACCTCAGTATTTAAAGTTGATTAGTCAACCTAAATCAGCCTATAATAATAAAGAACTGTACAGAACAAACTACAGTACTTAAATATAGTACACCAGGCTGACACGGACAGTACACAGATGTTCTCACATTTCATTATGCAACTCTTCTCATGAATAACACTGTCGAGTGAGACAGACGTTTAGCTGCACCAGCTGACTACTGCGTCAAATCCTCAGTTTTAATCAAATCTAATCAAATCAAATCTATTTATATAGCACATTTAAAAACAACTCTCATTGTACCAAAGTGCTTCACAAATGCAATACAATACAATTCAGTGCAGAAGACGCCAATAATAAAACAACAGGCATATAGGACAGAATAATCTAAAAGGAAAGGTGCAAGCACAACCACAAGGTGCAAGCACAACCAAGCTCTCAAAGCACCACATTGTGAGCTTGCAGATCTGATATTGCTGGCAAAGAGACCTGGTGCAGAAGGAAAAAGTAGGGGGCCAAGTATAGACCCCGATTCTCGAAGCCACCTGAGATTTTCCATAAATATGACATCAACACATTTGAACTTCTGTTTCCCTCAATCGCTAGTGAGACCAGTCTGATCGTCAAGGCTATCCAGAAGAATGACTTCCTCAGTCGCCTTGATGATGAACAGACGGCCATGATGGTGGATCTATTGGTGGCCAGTGACTACAAACCCGGGAACGACGTCATTAAAGAGGGATCCGAAGGGGACAGCATGTACATAGTCGCAGGTAAGGATATACGCTCACTCGTGCGTGCATGTGTGTGTGTGTATGTGTGTGTGTGTGTGTGTGTATGTGTGTGTGTGTGTGTGTGTGTGTGTGTGTGTGTGTGTGTGTGTGTGTGTGTGTGTGTGTGTGTGTGTGTGTGTGTGTGTGTGTGTGTGTGTGTGTGTGTGTGTGTGTGTGTACACCCAGGGACTGACTTGGTTTCCCACACAAGGCCTAGCCGGACACAAATAAATTCAATATGCAATCTGTCACTTTAAGAGGGCATATACAGTACAGTAGTAGTTATGCATGTATACAGTAGATATAAATTATGCATAATGTATGCAATATGTACAGTCCTGTGCAACATATCTCTCTCCTAGCTGGTGAACTCATTGTGACCCAGGGAGGACGTCAACTCAGAACCCTCAACGTGGGTGATGTGTTCGGGGAGCTGGCCATCTTGTACAACTGCAAACGCACAGCCACAGTTAAAGGTAAGGCTCCGTTATGATATTCTAGATATTTATGGAAGTCATAATGAGACACATCTCTATAAAGAAGGCTATAATTGCAAGCTGCACTCACA
This sequence comes from Protomyctophum bolini, assembly GCF_963924005.1. Lineage (NCBI taxonomy): Eukaryota > Metazoa > Chordata > Actinopteri > Myctophiformes > Myctophidae > Protomyctophum > Protomyctophum bolini. The sequence goes on from NC_137880.1 coordinate 26,398,492, forward strand.
CCACACAGGAACAATCCATGTGCAATATCCTTTGTGAATTATTCACCTGGCATCCTTATTTTGGGTGTGTCATTACAGGCATGCATCATACTGCATGACACCGTGTCACACTGCTTTTTTGTGAAATGGCATTGTAAAAAAAGTGTTTAAATCAAGATAGACAGAGAGTCATAAAATGACATCAATGTGGTGTGTCACTCTCACTCTCTCCCTCTCTCTGTTACAGCAAAGACAGTGGTGCGTCTGTGGTGCATGGAGAGACAGACCTACAGAACCATCATGACCAACAAGTCCAAGAAAAAACGCGAGCAGATCATGGGCTTTTTGAAGACGTGAGTGTATAGGTTGTGGACTTGGAATATGTACATACAGTAATATGTACTCGGGTCACTTTTGTCTGTCTACACCAAATCTCTCCAAAAATAGCCTCGTTGCAATGTGCTGCATTGTGAGCTTGTAGATTGGCTATTTCTTGCTAACGTTCTGCTCAGAATATGGATGTTTCAAATGGTTAATCAGACCAAAGAACACCATGAACCAATGCAAGGATTGAAAGCAACAGCATCACTATATGCACTATATACTTTAGAGATGTGTCAAGTATTTGATGTTGTTCTTTTGTAGTGGTAGAGGACATAGTTTAATAAAGTAACCAACCAACCACCATGTGTCATTTCAGCTCTCGTACCCTGAAAGACCTGAATGACATCCAGTTGTCTAAGCTCATTGACTCCATGGAAGAGGTGATGATACACACTGTACAAAAAAAAACATTTGGCTTTGTTCATGGACCAGGAAACAATGCACTTCAAAAAGTATAATGATATGTTCATTTCAAGGACCCCCAGAATTATCTGTATTTTACTGCGGACCCCCAACTGAAAATATCTTGTTCCAGGGACCCCCCCAGAAGCAAAGATTTGAGTTAAAAACGTTCGCTTTGAAAGAATATATATTCAAAGATTTGCGCCATATTTTCACGATTTTTCAAAAATAGCAGATCTACAAGCTCGTAACGCGGCACTCGCTGCCACGCTATGAGCTTGTAGATCTGCAATTTTTTCAATAGCTAAAGTATAACAATGTTTAAACACCAAATGGGGTTCCCGTCCTGAATTGGTTAAAAGACTAAAATACTGTCTATAGTGTTGTGTAAAAGTGATTTTTGATTCTTTCCTATAGGTGAAGTTCCAGAATAAGGACGTGATAGTTCGAGAGGGCGATGAAGGGAACACATTCTACATCATCCTGAAAGGAGAGGTACGGTAAAGCAGATGATATGCTTTTAAACTCCCCCAATAATAAGTCATTTGGTATACGGTTTAGTTTAGAGGTGTAAAAGTTAATCAAACTAATTGAATTATTATCATTATAAAAATGTTTGATAATTTAACCAAATAATAATAATCAATCTCTATTTTTTCTTATGTCATTATAGGCAAAGATATTTCCAAAATGCCAAAGAAATGTCAAAAATAGTGAAAATAGGCAAACATAGGTAATCTATCAAATATATACGTTCACGTCACATCCATCGTAATGCGTCTCCTATACTATTTTTGCACTCCATCATTGTGCGACAAAGTATAAAACAACTGACTCTTAAGTGGTTAAAATAAAAAAATAACATGCTAATTAATTGATTAATCGAAAAAGAAAAGATGGTAGTTGCAGCACCTGGTTTAGTTTACACAGGATCAAGTAGTCCGTTTGTAATACCTACATGTAGGATGCACATGTGCTCTCTATCCCAGTGGTTCAAAAGAGAGATTAGACTTTTGCCTAGGACCCAAACTAGTGCAACTAACAAATATACTTGTAGATCAGCTATTTTCACTACTTCTTTCATTATTATTACTTTTATTCGTGGAATTTCTTAGGTTTGTTTGTTTTAAAATGTATAACATTATTTAAATTGTTTTAATTAAAAAAGAAAACATGTACATAGAAAAAGAAAATGGGAGTTTTACTCGTTAGTCGTGGGGGATTACTACACGTGACCCATGAACAATTCTGTGTCTTTCTTTCGGTCTCTCAATCTACCTGTGTGTGTGTGTGTGTGTGTGTGTGTGTGTGTGTGTGTGTGTGTGTGTGTGTGTGTGTGTGTGTGTGCATGCATGCGTGTGCCCTCAGGTACTGGTGACTAAGAATGTCAACGGTCACCAGAAACAGATTCGGCGGATGGGAAAAGGGGAGCATTTCGGGGAACAAGCCCTCATACGGTAACCCTGGCAACGCTTGTGCCTGATGCAATCGGTTTCGTCAGGGTGCAACAAAGTGTTTGTTTTTACTGTATCTTCTGCTGCTGCTGCCGCCATCTAAATTGTAACAATTTGGTCCCCAGTCTCCCCACACTCCTTTAGGTTATTTTTGCCACTGTAAATTTGCACATACAGGATATTTGTCTCTTGCATGTAGCCATCCTATAACTAGAGCAGGAAGCGCTATTGCCCGGGACCCTATAGTGAAAACAGAAGATCTACAAGCACACAACACGTCGCTTTGCACCATGTTGCAAGCTTGTAGATCGGCTATTTTCACTACTTCTTAATTATTTTTAATTCATGGAATTTCTTAGATTTGTTTGTTTAAAAAAATAATATATATATATATATATATATATTATTACTTTTGAAATATATCAAATGTAGGAAAAATTATTTTTACTCTAGGTGACGGCGTGACCGTTAACAATTGGTCTGTGGCCCACTTAATGACATGTCTGTTTGCCATTTGCAGTGAGATCTTGAGAACTGCCACCTGCACTGCTGATGGCCCCGTTACCTGCTTCTCCATTGACAAAGAGTGAGTTCTGGTCCCCCATTAAAAACCCACGTTTGAATGTCACAGTTCTGTGCTGTTGACATTCTGTAGCCACTGTGTGACCCTGTAACAAATGCTATCAGCCATGAGTCTCCTGCTTTCACTGGTTCAGTAGCATGTACTGTAGCCTTGCACTTCACAACAAAATCCAATGTTGGTTTAACTCCTTGAGTGTAAAAATGTAGTCAAATGAGAGAATGTTATTGGCCGTAGCTCATCATGCCTTCTCCGTTCTATCGTGCAGGGTATTTGAAGAGACTATTCCTGTTGAACAACTGGAGCTGTTTGATGAGTAAGTAATGCAAGCCACTGTCTCTCTCACATATTACACTCTATTACATTATTCACTCTTTATGTCTGAATAACTCTTTATTAAACCCACGGTAGCATGTCTCGATGATCTCTCTCTCTCTCTCTCTCACTTTCAGCCTGGCATCCCTATTTTGGGTGTGTCGTTACAGACATGCTCATACTGCATGACACAGTGTCATACCGATTCTTTTTGTGAAATAGCATTGTAAAAAAGGGTTTAAATCAAGATACACCACCTCTCTCTCTCTCCCTCCCTCTCTTTCAGCTCCAAGGTGCTACAGGAGGTGGTAGCTGTAGCTCCAGAAAAGCCATGGTGAGCCTAAATATATATATATATATATATATATATATATATATATATATATATATATATATTGGTAATTGAAGGAGTAGGTGGATAATGTACGAACAAATAGATTGAATCAATACAAAATGTATAGTTTGTAATAAACAAAACACTTTTGTGCTGATTTGTTTTTAATAGCTAAAATAGCAGTATAAAACTCTCTCACTCCTCTCAGTCCTGGTTCCACTATGGTGCTTAAGGACCTTCTACCAGTGTTATACCAAGAGGGACGCTATCAAGGAGAGCCTGTCACCCTTGGTGTGGGCGGCTTTGGCCGTGTTGAGCTGGTGAGTATGTGTTTGTTAAATGAGTGACTGTCACTTCTTTTTGTCATAAGGTGAAACCTGACTAGTGAAAGCTCATGAAATGTAGACGATATAGTCATCACCCTAGTCATACTGACGTGGTGACGTGATTGGCTGCTTCTAGCACTAGCCAATGGGAAGGGGAGAGGCAAATATCCCTGGCAGCCACGCAGGCTACATACATACATTGCAGAGCAACGCAGCAGAGAAGCATGCTCACAGTCACATTCACGGGAAAGGAAGAGTATCGATATAACTAGTACTTGATATAACTTAAATCAAATGCGGCTGCCAATGCAAAGCCACAACAAAACAGTCATTGAACCACGCACAGAACGTCGGAAACTAACAAACAACTAACATCAGACTAATATGACAAATTCTTTCACCTGACAAATATCACTATGTTATTTATTTTTGTTTTTCTTTTTTGGGCTACTAATTATCTCATGTCATTAATTTTTGCAAGGTGACCTCGGCACAGCATGGTAAATACTATGCCCTGAAACGGGTCAGTAAGAAACACATTGTTGCCAAGCGACAGGAGGAGCACGTGCTGTTTGAGAAAATGATACTCAAAGCCATTCAGTGTGACTTCATTGTCAGGTGACTATGCATTTGAAACTCACAAGACACTCTGCCATTGGGGAGGGTTCTGCTTGGAAGATGGGGAGTATGAGGGCCGTGTGGGGTTATGGGGGGGCTTTCAGCTAGGAAGGGGACGGTCATAGCGAAAGTGGAACAAGAGCAAAAGACAGAAGGCTAGGTGTGTGTGTGTGTGTGTGTGTGTGTGTGTGTGTGTGTGTGTGTGTGTGTGTGTGTGTGTGTGTGTGTGTGTGCACGAGGGGGTAGGTGTGTGACAATATTCTTGGTAAAAGAAAACCCATTATTTTGTCATGATGTAGCAAAGAAATCCACAGAAATTAAATGTGGCATTTATCCAAGATACAGCATTCTCTGATATCTTACTCATTTCTGTCTAGGCTTCATGCTGCCTTCAAAGACACCCGTTACATCTACATGATCATGGAGTTCTGTGGCGGAGGGGAGATCTGGACCAAGCTCAAAGAAGTGTGAGAAGTCACAGGCCCGCCGAGGGGCAACAGCATTCATCAAAGTGTGCCCTTTTTTTGCGTCTCTTCTGGCTGACAATCTTTTAACCGTCCTCTAACCTGATCTCTCTACTTGCCAGAGGGCGTTTTGACGAACCCGTTGCCGTGTTTTGCACCGCCTGCGTGGTGGAGGCCTACGCCTACCTCCATAAGAAGCGCATCATGTACAGAGACCTGAAACCTGAGAACCTGATGTTGGATGGGAAGGGCTATGTCAAACTGGTGAGTCCCAGTGTGTGTGTGTGTGTGTGTGTGTGTACATGTTTGGCTAATTTATGCTATAGTGGTGTAGATTTGTGGTGAAAATGTAACAATTTTAAGTAAACCAATTCAAATCACTGAATGCTCCTTTAACCAAAATTATCTATTTAGAAATGAGGGAGCGCTGCTCACCCCTGCCGCTTGGCAATTGTAACTTGCTAAATTAATTTTCTACCGAAAATGACAATATGCATCTTGTCGATTGTTCGAACAGTGAAATATAAGTTAGTCTCAACTGAGCAAAGGGAGTTTTGATATACTTTTATGCTGATCTTGATTCATACATGAGTGAATGTGTGTACAGTGTGAAATCACATGATATATTACCTCTTTTTCTGTGCATATGGGAATTGGTTCTGGTTAAGGTGGCACAATTAACGTGTGTGTGTGTGTGCGCGCGCGTGTGTCCTGATGCAGGTGGACTTTGGCTTTGCCAAGGAACTGGTGCGTGGTGAGAAAACCTACTCGTTTGTGGGAACTCCCGAGTACATCGCCCCAGAGATTATTCAGAACCATGGACATGATTTCGCAGTTGACTTCTGGTCCCTCGGTGTACTAGTGTATGAGCTACTAGTGGGAAGGTAATAATAATCAAACTTCAACTTTATTGCCACTGTTATGACCCAATCCCTAAGACGTTCTAGGGGATGGAGGGTGTAACGTTTAAAATAGCCGGAAAAAGGAAAGGGATAACCAAGGTTACATCATGAGAATGTATTAATAAAACAAAACCATTGAGTCAAATATGCTCTAGTATAGTGGTGAAATCAGATTTCTAATTATCACCAAAATAACCAAGACATAATAACTAAAGAATGCTTAAGTAAAAGGAACAAACAAGAATACACACAATCTCTTAAGGAGAGGCACCGTTGTCTGTCACTACAGGCAACCAAATACACCTCAAGAAGAATCTATCTGGTAGCCAGGAGTTTATGTTTATATAAGGATCCCCATTAGAGACACATGAATGAGCCTCTAGACTTCCTGGGGTCCTGAACAAAGCAAATACAATACAGACATACAACTAAAAATTCAAATTAAGGGGGCATGGTGGCACAATTGGTAGCACTGTGATGATAGGTCCACATAGCAGCAGGTATGTCCATAATTGGACAATAATGTCCAATAAATGAGCCAGAGATCATTTGTTTGGTCCAATAGACATAGAGGATATGAACTCCAGCTTCTATTCATAATCACAAACAGGACACTCCTTGAACCAGTAGATGGCAGCATAACAGCATGAACCATGGAACAGGTCAACACAGTAGCTCATAGGATTCAATAAATATAACAATCTATATCACACAGTCACAAATAGTCTTTATGCTGCGGTGATAAATATTTGCAGTGCTGTTCAAAAGGCTGTACAATTTCAAGTCTCATGTCTGTTTAAAACTTTACAGCCCTCCATTCTCCAGTTCTGAGCCGCAGAAGATTTATGCCAAGATCCTGGATGGCGTGCTCAAGTACCCCCCTTACATGAGTGAGGCAGCCAAGTCCCTAATCAGTAAATTGTGCAGGTGAGAGAGTACACTATAGGACTACTCCTTGACTGAAAACTTGTCACACATACATTTCATAGTTTGATAGCATATACATTCAAACTTATATGGTGTGACATAAATACTAAATAACATACTGTGCACTGCAGTACACCTAAATAACATGCAGTACCTCAGTCTGATAATGAGATCCAAATTAAGGGGAACATTTACAGAACAGAACACATTCTTTTTTCTATCTAAATGTAAAATTTAATAAAAACAAAATACAAAACTACTTTTCCTGTGACGTGAAAACACATGTGAAAATGAATTGTAATGTCCTGCTCTGGTTGATAGGCCACGGCCAGGTCAGAGGTTAGGAAACACCAAGAATGGAATCAAAGATGTTCGACACCACAGGTAATGCTCATTGTGTTGCTCTGTGTTCTCTCAATGTACAGTCACTGTAGTTCTATATAGCTTAATGTGTAGAGAATGGCATAATACAATCTAGGGTTAACCAGTCCATTCGTTAAAGGGGATTTCATTTCCGTTTGCCACTCATATTAAAAGCTGGCAGTTGAAATAAAAAATTGGCGCTTTGGATAAAAGTGCCCCCGATAAAAGCGGGTGTCTTATTTTCCAACACTATTGATGTTTCAAAGAAAAAATAATCAAGGCACTCTTCGTCTTCTGGTGAAAAGTGTTAAAAAGCCTTTATTGATGTGGTAATAGAATGGGATAGCCCATGCATAGTGGCCAGCAAGGCCTTCTTCGGGGTGTTGTTTCCTTTTCAGTTTAAGTTCTGTTTCCTTGCCTCATATCTGGATACTCCATTTTAGAAAATGAATGTGTCTCAAGACACTTTACATGAGGAGCAGGGTCAAGGGTCAAGGCCATGCTCTTACAGAGACATTACATGAGGAGCAGGGTCAAGGCCATGCTCTTACAGAGACACACATTTCCTCCAAGAGCCAGCGCTTGGCGAAGGCAGCAAGGAAGAAATAATGGAACGAAAATCAATAGCAGGACCTGGATCTGTAGGGTGGACGACCATCTACCTTGTCACCAAACCCATCTTTCTTTCCTCTGCAGGTGGTTTAGCAGTATGAACTGGCACAAGCTGCGAGTGGGGCAAGTGGACGCTCCAACTATGCGTCTCATACGCAAGGTCAGTCCAAACACTATGACTCAGCATTAGGGATGTCCCGATACACTTTTCTCGTTTCCGATCCGATTCCGATCCAACAATTTCTGTGTTAGCCGATACTGAATACCGATACCAGAGTGAACTTTAGACCACCCAAATTAATATTCCAAATATTTCACATTCTTTCAAGATTTTTTGAGAATCTAGCACACACACACACACACACACTACAAGATCTACAAGCCGTGTGAGCTTCTAGATCAGCTATTCTTGAATAGCCAAAGTATAAAATATTGTGGTTGAAGTAAGTGACTTCAGTTTTTTTAGCCTTATACCGTATAATCTGATACTCATATTCAATATATCATTTTATATATCTTCAATTAATAGTAGGCGCTATGTTGTAGCAAGACCATCAGGTAAGAATGAGAAGACAAGAAATCACAGTAATATTTAGAATACTAGATAACCAGAAGAAAAAAGAACACACGTTTCCAGATCCCTAAAATCAGAACTGAAAGATACAGAAATTCACCCATCCTATTCGAGTATTAAGCCCAAACCGACAAGACGGTTTTAGCGTTCGTCCCAGCGGTGTGATATGTCACGTCGACCCAAGTGATTCAACAGCTTTAATTAATTAATTAATTAAATTCCCAAACCATTTTGGTTAGGGCCGTAGAGTCCGAAATACCAATCTTAATTGATAAGGTGTATACAAATTTGGAAGCATATTATATTACAAAATCGTACGGCATTACATTTTTGTATAATTGGTAATCCAAAGGCTGTTGCACACCAGGGTGAAAGTTTGGCCACAGATGCGTTGGTGGAGTATACAGTACATGACATGTACACTTACTCAATAAACAGTTTTACCCTGTAGAAGGCCGTTATGTCCGCCACACGTGGGTCATCCCAGTTTTTCGATTATGAACTATAGCCACTTCAACAAAGGCTTTAAATCAAGTTTTCAGTCCTCCACCAAAGAGCACCTTCGCTACACTTTTCTTGAACGTGTGAGCACCCAGACCTTAATTTTCCTTGGCTGGAAATTCCTTTTGGATTACCATTGCCAAAGTGCCCAGACGCCCGGGCCAAGGTTCCCAGCCGCCTGGGAACCTTTCTAAAGAAACAGTTGTATCAGTAAACAACATTTCAGCCAAAGACCTCAGGCAGGCCTGAAGAAGGCACTGTACTGTATATAGTTGTAGCATTAATAGTTGTATTGTGCAGTAATTCACATCACACAGACATAATTCGTCAGTAAGGCCGTTTTGGGTTAAAATAACTTGATAATAACTAAATAACTTGCTACTGATAAAACCGTTTCTTTAGAAAAAGTTAAATTGGCCCAGGCGGCTGGGCACCTTGGCCCGGGCACCTTGGCACCTTGGCTGGTAATCCAGTCTGGCAGTTTACAGCCTTTACTGCGTGTTGAAGTGCTCAATGTTAAAGCCCAGATGCATGGGGTTTCCTCGTCATAAATCCAAGGTTCCACCTACAGTCCCAGCTCTGACCAGTAGGGCCGAGCACTTCAACGTTGGAAAGCCTCCCTGGGGTTTTGCCTAACCCTAAACCTCATCAAAGAGATTCTATATAAAGAGAAGACAGTCCTCAAATATTTGGAATCACCACTAGATGGTGCAGAGGTAGTGCTGCCGGCATCACTCCAATATGGGGCTTGGCAGCAAACACTTTGTCTATGTAAACACCTGAAACATGCACATAAACATGCATGGTCGTGTGCATGTGCATACATGCATGTGCATTGTGCACACATGCACGCACATAAACATGCATGGTCGTGCGTGTATGTGCATACAAGCATGTGCACACATGCACCCTTACATTCTGAATGAATGTTACCAATTTCTGGAACTGGCAGATGTACTTTTGGATGAGGAATGAATTCAGAGAAAACCCAGGTAGTATAGAATACTATAGATCATGTACACAGTGAGTTTAGCTGGGATCTATGAAAATGTATTCAGAAAACGCAGGACTTGTTATGATGTACCCATACTCTATAGAGTGAATTAGTAATTAGAGCTGAAATCTATGAAGAATGGATTCAGAAAACACAGGGCTTATAAAAATAGTGTATTATGGGAATATACGTAGTAATCAGAGCTGGAAGCTATAAAGCTACTTTTGTATTATTTATCGACTTCCAGAAAGCTTAATAGGGAGCTCAAACTTTATTATGTTTCTGCTGGCGTGCATGGCGCGCGGATGGAATACTCTATGAAGCAATTAAATCCCTATACAAAGCTTCAGCAGCCTGTGTGCAGCACAGCAACACAAACACTAGGTGGATTCCTACTCCATATAGTGAAACAAAGCCCTGGGTTGTGAGCTTGTAGATTGCAATTGCAAGTTGGAAATGGATACCCCACCCAGTTATGTCTGTGTCCCTTTTATGCCCATATACAGTTATGGAGTTCTTTGTCAGGCATGCCTAAATATGGAGTCTATGCAGATGTCAGAACAGTCATTGTGATGTCAGAACAGGCCAGCTCCATATATGGAGATATAGGTGTGATCAGGTCCAGAGCCCGGGCAGAGGCTTTTGTGCTGGTTTTGCACATGTATGTGTCTACATTCTTCCCATTTCATTTTTAAAAGCAGCTGGTGTTGGAGTAGGCTATTACAGAATTCTACAAACTTGGGCAGGTGCCAATTTCTTACTGCATACATTTTGCAACTGTTTTGGCTGTCCATGGAGACATGGGTTGAACTTGAGAGCCATGATAATTATGCAAAAATGCTCCAGACTTTGGACTTGCCTAACTATGCCAGAGGGTAGAGTCACAGAAAAGGTTTTCACCAGGATAAAACACATGACTCTCCATGTACATGTACTAATGACAGGGTTTATTAAGTAAAACATGAGGAATTTTACGAATAGCTCAGGATTAGTGTTCACTATTTCTTGAAGAGTACTCATTAGAGTGCATGCATCCGCCAACACATATGGTATGCAACTGTCCTCCAAGTTTGCCATTTCCATAAATATTTAGGGAAATGTTGTTACTGTGACCATGTCCCCAAGAGCCCCAATGTCTCTGGGCCAGCCTACTGATAATTATTCCCACCAAGTTTTTTAAAATCTGCCCATGCAGCCCATCTATTCATGTAATAACCTAGGTTAACATTAAAAGATAATTCATTATGATAGTGGAATTTATCATTACTTGTCGAATGTTCGTCTTGAAGGGCCAATGGCACTTATTGGTCCCCCACACAAGCCCTTATTTGCACCCCACACAAGCCCTTATTGTCCCCCCACACAAGCCCTTATTGTCCCCCCACACAAGCCCTTATTGGCCCCCCCACACAAGCCCTTATTGCCCCCCCCACACAAGCCCTTATTGCCCCCCCCACATAAGCCCTTATTGGTCCCCCACACATGCCCTTATTTCCCCCCACACAAGCCCTTTTTGGCCCCCACATAAGGCCTTATTGCCCCCCCAAATAAGTCCTTGTTTTCCCCCCAGACAAGCCCTTATTGGTCCCCCCACAGGCCCTTATTGGCCCCCCACATAAGGCCTTATTGCCCCCCCAAATAAGTCCTTGTTTTCCCCCCAGACAAGCCCCCCCCCCTGCACGTGCCTGACACTCTTGAAATTAAAAAGTTTGAGAGCCAATGGGTTAATGCTTCACTCTTCTTTTTCGCCTCCTTCAGGGACCCTGCTACATCAACTTTGACCGTTTCCCATATGACCAGCCTAAGGCTGAGGAAGAGTTCTCTGGTTGGGACCGTGACTTCTAACTAAAGCCAAGACAACTCACAACCAAAGGTTCTGAGGTCAAAAGCAACCTTCATTCGAGCCAAAACGGGGCTTCAATAGGCTTCATGATGAAGTAAAAAAAAGGCTTATTGTGGATCAAATTTGAATACCAGTGTTGTATTAAAAAGACATTTGTCATATGACAAAATTGTGATAATAGTCAATAGATAATACAACCTCACAACGTATCGCGATGAGACACATTGTGAAATTGTAACCAGGTCTGTTATTTTCAAAATGTTTTATAAATGTCACCTTTAATGACATGCCCAAAATGTTGAATGTTAATAGAATGTTGTTAATAGAAATTCTACTCTCACAGTTAAAAGTTTAGGGGTAGCGGACAATCAACAAACCATGCTGAGGTGTTGTACTTGCAACTGCATAGGCCAGGACAGTTTGTTTTGCTGTCACAATGTGCAGGTAAATGTACGAAGTACGCTCTGATGTTTCAGTAATAGAACACTCTCTACAGATTGGAAGAATCTACACAATCAACTACAATTCTTGAGAGTTGATTTATTGTTTTCAGTTTGGTTTACCAACATTTTATCAAATCTGGAAAATAAAAAACGAATTAATGCTTTTTGAGCATTATCTCAGTAGCTTGCTATCCTCAAGGATTTAGAATTCTAGTATGTGGATTATTCTAACCACATACTTTTTCAAACATGTTTTGTGACACTTTGTGAGCTTGTAGATTTGCTATTTCTGCTAAACAAAATGTGCCTACTGTCTAACGACATGCTCAATATTGAGTCCAGGGTTAAAGTTGTTAATAAGCTACCACTACACCCTCCAGTGTAGCAATCTTTATTTGCTTCCCTTCCTGTTTTATGAAGGGTTTCCCCTTTATTGTGCATAGCCTATTTTCATTCTAATTATTTTTGATTATTATTGTTTTGTTTTTACCATCGCCATGGGAAATTTATTTTTGATCACCATTTACTGTATGAAGAATTCTTCTGTGACTTGAGCTCAATAAATACAATCTTTCTCACACCCGGGCAGTCTGCTAGTGTTGTGAGCTAAGACCACAATTCCTTAATCAGCCATAATCTCATCCCTTAGACAATTTTACAAAACTCTTGATGATTTGACACAGCACTAGTAATAACAATTTATTTATTTTTTATTAAATGTTTTATCCCATGATTTTGCAACCCAATGTTTCATCTAGTGTCAATTATCTAATGTAAGTAGTCTCTGCCAACCTGGGTAGGGCAGCGGACTGACCTCATGCCCCCTTCTATGCATGCCAGCTGCTTCTTTTCATTTGTCAGGGGAGAGTTTCCCCGGACGGACATAGTGCATGGAAGGAACACGTTATTCCGACCAGATCCTTTCCCCTCTATCAGGCGCCCCGGTGGGGGAGGTAGTTTAGAGACCAGGATTATTGCACATTTTCTGTGAGGATACCTACCCTAGGGACACGGGGAGAACATGCAAACTCCACACAAAGGCCCTTTCGCCAACCCTGCCTCGGGTATGGGCACTGATGACGTGGAGGAGAGAACACGCCCACAGCGTCACCAGGGGGAATCGAACCCAGGACCTTCTAGCTGTGAGGCTACAGCACTACCGACTGTGCCACCGTGTCCCCGTAATATAACAATGTCTATTCACAAGTACACTTGCATTGTGTGTCATGATCAAACTTTAATTCCTTATACTTCCCTTTAAAACAGATCTCCCAACAGCAAATGTTATTGAACATGTAATAAAACAACTCGTCTCCCAGCATACTGCATTTAAATCACATGCACTTCCAGGGATGCCTGTTGTGCATGTAAGAAATATTACAATATATAACTGCTGTTTATATTGTAAAATATAGAGGTTGGTCATACAGGGGAGGCGAACCTACAGATGTCAGACTTGTGATTTCTACTAAACAATTACAGTATCCCTGTACTATAGGTACAGTAGAAAACATCATCCTCTGAGAAATAATAAATTGGAGGTTGTGGTGATTCTGTTAGGAGTTTACAGATTCAGTGCAGTCTATTAAGCTTGGCTGCAGACCAATGCTGGGCTCTGAGGGGTGAAACAGTCTTTCATGGTGCTATGTTATCTGGCAGGAGGAAAGAAACAATATCATTCCTTCCTGTGAAGTGATGTGAATCCATACCCAATGGATTGTAAGATCGGGGGAGGGGGGGGGGGGTGAAAGCAGCCATAGCTTATATGAAGGAGGATAAAACTGTTCTCCCTCTCCGAAAAAGCGCTGGAGGCCTACGAATTTCAACACAGTGCAGTCTGCTTCAAAAGACCAACCATGACAGCTAAAGCCCAGACTTCTTTAACCCCTGACTCCAGAGGATACACACAATTTGCTCGATGACTTTCTGTCCTCAATCTTGAGTCAAAACTTGACCACTATAGCCACCAGCAACAGAGGTTTACTTGGATGGATATTTCCACGTGTCACACAAGATTTATATCACTGAAAGTCTATCAAGAAAAGCAAACCTATTTTGTACTTCCTGTAACATAAATTATTATACTGTAGGTACAGCCCTTAGAGCGGTGCTTCTCAAAGTTTTGATTTCAAGGGCCCCCAGTTTGGTATACAATATAAGGTCACGGACCCCCATAACTCTGACTGACACAGAAGTCTACAAAGTCTGGAAAAAGAAAACTGTTCTGTAGAGCAATTGTAACTTTCTGGGAGATTAGTATAACTATAAAAGGCCTGAAAACAAGACCTGCATCTAGAACACCAGTTCAATAAAAAAAAAGGTGTCTTGAGTTAATTAAACAAAATGTCTTTGATGAAAATACTGCAGATTCCACTTGGCAATTTGGGTTGGTGAATCTCAGAAGAGGACTGCAAGGTTCTGAATTTTAATGATCATACCCTTTTCTTTGATAGGGCTGTATAATAACTGTTCAGTAGACTGGGGTGATATAAATTACATACAAAAGAAAAGAAAGAACTGTGGAATATATAGGAATATACATTTTGTAAATATATATTATTGTATCCACCTGGCCGAAAGGCATGGTCGAGACTACAGTATGTTTTGCATCTTATCCGTCCGTCCGTCCGTCCGTCCGTCCGTCCGTCCGTCCATGGTTCCGTCTGTGAACAGCTTCACATGGGCCTGGAGGCCTTCCTCAGCGTAAATCATGATCATCAATGATTTACGCTGAGGAAGGACTCTGGGCAGAAACGTCCGTATGTTTGTTTGCTGCTGGGGGAACACTGAAAAATAAAAGAATCCTACTGGATACAACGTGAGTGCTGGTATTCTTTTCTATGGACTGTATCGACCTGAACCATGCACCCGACCAGGCAGAGACCTGTTTTCCAAGGAGCACTTATTGTAGTTATATTCACCTATTATAGCTATTTTTTACCTTTCTGAAAAAACTCTGAATTTAAAAATGTTCCAACTTGTTGACTCTTTTGAACACTTCCCCAGAAAACATTGATACAATTTGCAGCCTTCAAACAAATGGCTTTTTTCAGGCTTTAATTTATTTTCCAACGTAATTATTAGAAAAATGTAATATCTGCTAAAACCTATATATTATTTTACCGATACCGATATATCCTTTTAAGGCCAATATCATCCAATACCGATGTGTTTGCCGATTAATCTCCCATCACTGGATGTAGTGCATACAAAAATCTGTACATTGCTCGCAACGACCGTATTGTTGACCTAGTGTCTGATCTCTGATGCATTTCGAAAATATGTGCAATCAAGTGCAGCAATGTATAAACATTGAACAGTGTTCAGCTGTGCATGCAATGTATTTGCCAACATCCCAAATACACCTGATGTTTTTGTTGACAGTTTGACACCAGTCACAAGGAGGTCCTGATTCTGGAGGTGGGCTATGTCTTTGATTTGTACATGAACCATGCATTCCAATTTCCAAGATAAAACATTCTAAGTACCAACCATTACTTGGAATTATAACAAACCTGGGGTATCGATGTAGATTTACAATACTGATATTCGGAAGCCTGGGCCATGTGCATGAAACTGACCATGAGTGGAGTGAGAATAGCTGGCATGACAAAGATCAAAGCCAAACGACTTGCCAAATACTGTTCTGTTCGGCTGTTATAGGCAGTTTGTCTGTGTGGAGGAAGAGGTGCCATGTGTATCCTTAAGTGAACATGAACTGTCTGTCAACCCCGTTATATTTGTTTCCTTGTCAAATTAATTGTAATTTGTGGGTTCAAATAAAGAACTGTGTGTGAGTGCATGTGTGTGTGCGTGTGGGAATTTGTATTTCTTTGAATACATTCATAATGCATGTGTGGGTGTGTGCATTGGGAACAAGAGAGCTTTAGTGGGAATGCTATTGAAATGCAACTGAGCTGAAAAAATATATATAGTTCATATTTTATGTTTTTTGGAAAGACGTTAGACTTAATTATTAAAATTAAATGATAAACAATTCATACATTATGGATTCCAAGACAGCCAACAAGTGCACTTCATTTCTCCCAACCATTGAACAACTAAAATATCTTCTTCCATTATTCAATAAAAAAGCAATACCTCAGCTGCAGTTGTGGAAATCCAATGGAAACAAATTTTATGTTATGTCCATCCTATATATAAAAATTGGCTAGTGGGAGCAGGCCAGCTGGCCTGAGGACCACGCCGTCATGACACTGACTACAGACACAGACAGCCACTCGGACAACAAACAGATCAGCCACCCTGTCACAAATCACAACCTTAAACACCAGTCACAATACAGCAGACCTCATCAGTCTTCTATTCTAAATGAACAATTGAAATGAATGGCTGTCAAAACCCACAACCTCTAGAGCTTGAACTTAAAAGGAAATAGCAAACTCACACATAGGATAAAGGGCATAGCAGTGAGCAATCTGAGCATGGTTTTCTGGTTCCACTGAAAATTGATTTACAAAGATATTTATATCAATTATTTTCATGCCATCCATAAAACATTTGATTTTGTGAAAAAAGAGGGTAAAACAAAGGGGATCTAATCTATCTATAAATGCACCAAGTCTCTGTCTGTACGTACGCGTGTACGTCTGTAATCCACATAACTCGAAAAACTCAAATTTGCACCACCACAGGGAGTGCAGTGCCCGGTGTAGAGTCCGTCAGATATCCAGTTGTCCAGAACCTGCCCGGGCTCTGGACCTGATCACACCACCACAGGGAGTGCAGTGCTCTCTGTCGAGTCTGTCGGATAGCTGGTTGTCCAGAACCTGAATGGACGATTTTTCAGTGGAAACCAAAAAAACAAACCACGCCCACTGCCATGCCCTATTGAAGTTACTACTAAGAGCCACATACTGTTACCGGTTACAACTCTCTACCTTCAATGGCAGACAACATACAAACTGTAGATTGACATCCAGAAATGTCATTGAACATGTTTCATTGCAACCAGTCAATGGGTCTCAGAATTACTGCAATACAGCACACACACACACACACACACACACACACACACACACACACACACACACACACACACACACACACACACACACACACACACACACACACACACACACACACACACACACACACACACACACACACACACACACACAAAGAAATAGGGTTCCTACCATGAGCCGCGTCTTCTACTTGAGTTCACTTGATGGTCAGGGACTCAGGATCGAACTTTGGAACTAATGGATAGAGAGATAGAGCCTCCCTCTCTCTAGTCAATCCCAGAATGAGGCCTCCAGTGGCGACTCTCTAGTCAAGTCGATCCTCCATGCCTCTAGCCTCGGTCCCAGGCTTACTGCCATGCATCTGGCTAGCTTGTCAGTACTTTCCTTTCCTGCTGGGAGCTCCTGTTGTCCATGGTGACGGACCAGTCCCATTATCAGCTGCCATCTTCTCACTCACATTTGGTAGACCCTTGTTGGACAGCATTCACAGCCGAGTGTGGAAAGGCACAATTGGCTGCAGGTCCAAGTACAGTTTGGGGAATTTGATTTACCTCTTCAAACTATTAACAAACAGTGCAAGCCAGAGACAATACAAAAATAAATAATACTGTCCAGAACAACGTTCCAAAAATAGGAAACGAATGAACACAAATCTACACTGTAGAAAACATCAAATCAGGAGATAAGATGTACTGGTTACAGGCTAAACCTTTCACAACAGCCCTGGCAGCTCTCCCCTGCTGCTGTTTGTCCCATGGCTAGCCTCAAATCAACAAAACTGTAATCACCTGCAGCATTGCCTAGCTTTAAACAGATGGGACAAACCATATCATAAACAGTAAGTGGTAACCCAATTATCTCAAACCTAACTAAGGCCCATGAGTTATCTTACACATTAATCATAAAGGACTTTACCAAGTCGACTGTTTTCCCGGCGCCAATTAATTCATATACACAGTAATCAAGACAAAAGCAGAATACAAACATATGAACAAACACCCCTCCTCTTCTACAGTGCTTTTGGCACCTTCCAATCAACAGGAATAATCAACATGAATGCTTGCACTGCAGAGGAGACAGGTGAAATGACCAATGCATTACTTCACACAGACACAGTGACAATAAATACACATTTAAAAACCCCTTTGGTACTTGTGTGAAATGGGGGGCATACGTTGGTTAGTCCAACGTACCAATAGTCTGACATACGTGGCCGGTTAAGACTCACTATTGCGTGTCGGACCAAAGATATGCACCCGTGTGAAATGTCAGTCCACTGTAAAGAAAACATGCAACACAACACTATTAACCCACACTTCCCAGCCGGCTTGATGATTGCTATTGGAAGCAGCTGTGTAGACTGTGTGCATGCATAGTTCCTCAGTACTGTCGTTATATATAATAGGGCACAGGCTGGCCGCTGCCCCATGACAAGGAGAACAGATTTTACAGGACTGAGAAGAAGCTTGATATGGAGGGATTGGCTTCCACACAAATTACAATGACCATGTGTCCATTCAAATGAGTGTGTCCCCCCTGCCACGATTCTGGGGTCATCACCGTGGCTCCTGCAACTTATTTTGTGTGTGTATCATAATCAGATGTCCAGCTCAATGTCGTGTGGCCACACCCTCGTCTCAGGTCCCAGATCAAAGAGGCGCTGGTGGTGCTTATTTGGACAGCAGTTTGCTCAAGCTCCCTGCACTTGCATTCTGTACTGTCTATAAGGCACCACTTCTTCATTTATTTAAATGTTTTTTTGTGGCTTTCGCCTTTATTTTATATTTTTTATGGAGGGACAGACAGTAGGCTGACAGCAAATGGGGAGAGAGATGGGGTGAAGACATGCAGTAAAAGCCATGGCCCAGGCAGGGTCCATTGCCGGCTTTATCACCATCTGCTGAGTCCCAGGTGTAGTGGTGACAATGTGTGGGCAGCACAGCCAACTCCCACTCCTGCTTCCAGGATGCCGTCTTTGTAGACAGCAGGAACTGAGCATCTCTTGGGTAGGGGTACTTGAGTCTGTTTAGAGGCAGTGCTGTCATAGTGGTGTCGTAGTGGTGACTGGTAAGTCATGTTTCTGGGCTTTCCTTGCTAGCAAGAGGGTATAGCAGCCTGTTGTCGGAGGCCAGACGGGGCAATTCCTACTAGAACTTGGGTGGGCTTCAGGCAAGCAGATATGATTCAGAAAGCATTGTTAATGGCAGTATTAACCTGTTTGGCATGTGTTTGGCCAAACAGGCTGTGGGCACAGTAGGCCTATTTGGCTTCAGGTGTGTGTGCCCATTCCTAGTGCCTGCTTTTGTACCTGTGTACATGGCTCCGTGCAGCTGTGGGATAACCATCTGTTGCTGCTGTATGGGTCACTTACCGTACAGTATGAGCTTTGCTATTAAGCTCATTCAAGTATTCTTGAATTTGATCTTCACAATTAAATATATTATTTTTGAGGGGTGCTAACCCCTCCTATATACAGCTTTTGTCCCCACACGTCTCAATACTTACCAAGGAAGGTAAGTATTGAAGGTCAAATGTCTGCCAATTATGACGTAAATTTGTGGCAACACAAACATTAAATGCCATTAGCAGTGAAGGGAAAATTTACATCATATGTAGATGAGCAAATCGGCTTACCAATCACATAAATTCAGTTGTTCATGGTTTTTATATCGCTCTTTGACAGAAAGGGGACATGCCACAGCATGGGCCCAAGCAGTGCTCTTGAAAATGATGATGTAGGCTATGTACATAGTCAGTATTACACTATCTCTCACTCTTGGAAGTATGGAGTGGTTCCCATGCAACATCAAATGGAATATTGTTTTAACCCTGTGAAGTCGCTCTTTGGCAAGGCAACGTGTTCCCTGTGGATGTTCCCTAATCATTTAAAATGTCCTGTTTCACCTAATTGGTTTAACGATCAAAATTAATGATAGTATATGATGTCTGTTAACACAATGGTGCCATCCATCATGCAATCTTGTAATAATCAATGTCCATTCAGTGACATGCTCATAATACCTGTACATTAACATTTTAGTAGTAGTACACATTGGTCACTATTAAGGTCAGACCCAAGTTACTTTCTCAGCATAGAACCCACAGCAAAGTACCTCTCTCACAGGGAATGTACAGTATAGCAGAAATACAATTCCTACCGTGAACAATTATGGTAAATAATACAATAAGAATGTTTTGTTATATTACACTTATTTCGCAGTATTCAAGCAGTCAATGCATAGAATAGAAATATTGATACAGATAAATCCATACATAAATCCATGTATCTTCATACTATCTTACAATACATTTTCTCAGCGCTACTGGTGTTGGAAAATTATGTGGCTATGTCTTGCAGGAATTGTGTCGGCTAATGGCAATTGATACGCATGGCAAATTTGTAGTACAGTAGGCCTATAGCACAATTCAAATGCTTTTACACAGAATATTAAGAGCATTAAGACAATTTGAAGAATAAACACATTATACATTATTCACACTATAAAACACTTAAATCTATACACCCATTATTAATTTGATTAACTGCAGCTGTGTAGCTTGTAGCTGCCATGTTGTTACACTGCTGTGCATGTGGTTTCTAACCTGAACTGGAAAATACCAACAAAATCAGCCTAGCTAGGCCCTAGCCTAGGGTTTCACACTTTGTGATTGCCTGCGAGTTTGGCCTTTCTTCCTGCTCCTGCAGAAACCGTAGAAGGTAGAATGAAACATTCCTCTTTCTTAATCAGATAATCAGAGTTTGATGTCGGTCCGTATGGCGGCCGCCGGTCCAGGTGCAAAGTCCTGCCGATAACAGCCGCGAACCGGAGCGACAGGCCCCCACCACCCCGCGTTTTGAAGCACATGGAAGAACCGTCTACTTCCGCATTCTTTTCGACTTATAATTTTTAATTTTAGTTACAGAGGGCAAGTATAATGTTTTAAGGCATATTTGTCATATTAGCCAGGGTTCCTTATAAAGAGTGATCTTCTGAGGTGCTAATGTTCAAAGGTTTCTCAATTAGTCTAAACTATTTCTGGAACTGTGACAGGCTCCATGGCCCCCTGCCCCCCCCTATAGTGATTTCGGCCCTAAGCAACCGCATAGACATACTGCATGCTTATGCCCTGATATTAGATATTTATCCTGCATAGGCTACTGTACGTGTTTCAACTGTTCATGCCATGGTGAGTCAGTTCACTCACCATTGGTCAGTGTAGGACCATTAAAGGTCAGAATGCCATCCTCATCCTCTCAGTATGAAGTGATATCTGATGTGCAACCAGGGACACACCAGGACAATCATGTCAGATGTGAGGAAAGGTCAACATTTAAATTGCCCAAACATCAAACATCAAACACCAATCCAAATAATAATTGGTTGCAGCAGTGACCTTTTAATTTGTTTTTGAAAATCATCTATTAGTCATGACAAAACATGATTTCTCACCATAGAGGCGCAGAATTTGACCTCTCGTTAAAAAAACAACAACTAAACTGGAAGCCCCTATTGATTAGTTTTAGTGCACATTTGTGGTTGTATGCAGATATATATATTTTCAATACATGATTGCATTTAGAACAACTAAATTGAGTTTAAGAACAAATAAACCATGTTTTCCCCCACCAGAGAAGCTGTGCGTGGCTTAATTGACAACAGAAGATACGTAAACTGGGGCAGTTTTAGAGAGAAGAGAGAAGAAAAACCTTTCTGGTTTATTCTGAGAAATCAAAGAAAAATCCTTTTTGGCTGAGGTTATTGATAAACTCCCCCACACACACTTTTGCCTCACAGCAGTTAAAATGTGAGAAAATTGGACCAGAATCTCTTTTCAGTTGTTGGCTCTTCAGTAAACACTATTTACATGAAATGAGGACTGGCGATAGGAAGATATCCTCTAGTGATTATACTGCAATTCGTTCCATTATCCACGTCTGAGAATTAATAGCTCTCATTTCCATGGGAATCGAGCCTAATAAAGTCCTGCCTCACGGATGACTGCACGAATATACCTGGACATTCAGAAAGAAATCTTATTTCTGTGAAGTGTGCGTGTGTGTGTGCATGTGCGTGTGTGTGTGTGTGTGTGTGTGCATGTGCGTGTGTGTGTTTAAAAATAGGAAATTAGGCCTGGGCTTTGCTGGTAATCAGCATGCCAGTGTGTCACAGGTTCGAGTCCCGATCCAGACAAACTTTCCTGTGTGTCTGCCCCCCCCATCTCTCTTACCGTTTCCTAGCTGTCTACCACTAACCACTATACATCTATTAGGCAAATAGAAGGCAAAAAGCCACAAAAATATCTTAAAAAACAAAAGCAAAAAAAAGGAAATTAAACGTCGTATCTTTTTGATGGACAAGCATCTGAACATTTCTGCAAACTCTGGCTTACATTTAGTTAAAAGCAGAGCCATAGAGTAAGACAGAGTTACGAAAACTCTGTTCACGTCATGGGGCCAGTCTCTTCTACATGGACTTCTATTGGTTTGTCCCCATTTGTCCCTTCAAAATAGGACAACCGGAAGTTTACGGAATGCATTGGAGTCTATGGGCTTGTGCGTGTATAGCCTACAACCTACAGTACATGAACCACGTGACCAGGCTGTTTTCTGCCCCCTCAATGTCATAACTCTGTCTTACTCTATGGCTCTGGTTAAAAGTAAGTTGCAACGTGATAGCACATACAGTACAACTGCTGATTTGTTACAACTTTAGTTGCTGTAGCGCACATTCAATGCATATCATATGTGCAGTTGTATTTATTTGCATGCATGAAGGTAGATTTCCTGATTGGAAGAAAGAAAGAAAGAAAGACTATAATCTACCGTAGATAGATATACATAGACATACAAGAGGGATTGGAAGCATGTGCTGCCAGTATGGCCTTTAATTAACAGCTTTTAAGGGCCCTTCAAGTCACGTCTTTCTCACATGCACATGCACATGCACATGCACATGCACATGCACATGCACATGCACATGCACATGCACATGCACATGCACATGCACGCTCACTTCAGCTTCTAGATTGGCTATACTATATTATAAATCGGGCTTAAAGAGATAGCACCCCGAAAATTATGGAGACGTTTTTCCAAAGCCAATAATTTGATGACCAGTAGTGGTTACCTATGGAGACACAAAGAAGACTCTTTGTGAGAAAAACAAAAAATATATCCATGAATTCAAGTCTCCATGGGGGGAGCAATCTATAGATAAACTTACTTTTTTGGTAGTTGGTGACTGAGTCGTTGTGGGTTAATAATTATAGGCCTATACAAGGAGGTTAAATGGGAGGCTATTGTGCAGTCAAAGTTCTCCTATACGGCAGTGAATGCTGGACCTTGAAGCCAACCCTGCAGAAGTCTCTCAATGGGTGCTACACCAGAATGCTGCGTGCAGCACTCAACAAGAGCACTCATGTTAACAACACAAATCTGTATGATGGAATGCCAAGGGTGAGCCAGAAAATAGCAGCCAGGAGAATGAGACTAGCAGGACACTGCCAAAGATACCAAGAGCTGCCAGCCAGCAAACTAGTGCTGTGGAAACCAACACACGGGCACCGGTCACTAGGACGTCTCACGCTAACATACGTGGATGTACTCAAGAACGACGCAGGAGCTCAAAGTACCAACGAGCTGGCCAGATGTATGGAGAACCGGGATGACTGGAAACGATGATGGAGGGTGAACCTTGTGAACCTTGTCCTTGAGACCAAGGTCTGGTAATTTACTCAGTTCTTTTAAGCCTTTGTTTGAAATCAACTCTAGGTTTGGGCAGGTAATGGTATATCCATGTTAATTCAGTGTTAGCACAGCATTTGTGAATCTGCTGGCTGTCTCCCGTGTTGCCAGGGGCCATCAGGGTTGCAAGAGGGGATGTGTGCAGTGTTGCACTCTATCTTTGGAATAATTAATTAATCTGTCAGATTGCATTAAGCAAATCAAAACAGAAAAATTGTCACCTGCCGGACTCTAGGGGTCCGGGGGTTTGATCTGTTGTGTCATATATAATTACAATCTTGTGGGGAATGTTATTACTGTACATTGCTGTGTTTCGACGTGACTCACATGAATGAAATTAAGACGTGAAAGGGAACCTGTAAGGTTTGCACTTTCAGAACGACTCTGGATTTGACAGTGTAGCACTCTGCTATAGACAAATCCACAGAGGGTTGCCTGGGTGCGGCCATTACTGAGGTGTACCATTAAGCACAGCAGCACTGATTAGCCACACCTGGCCTACGGAGCACCTGCTCCATGGATTACACCTCAGTAATGGCCGCGCCCAGGGCACCCCTCTGTGGATTTGTCTGTACTCATGCTCGTGCTTGTAACGCCTTGATGAACATTCTGAGCAGTGATTCAAATCAGTGTCAGGCAGCCCGTTTATAGAGACTGACTTGCCAGTCTAATCCTGCCTCAGTCATACCCCCTGTGTGCTCCTCTAGCTCTAAACTGCTTCAGACTGCCTGTCTGAAGAAATAAACATGCCTGTCCTTCCTAATCTTTCTTGCACTTAATTGGGCCCTTGCTGTTCTGCGCCTGACACTTTTTCTATATCTGCAAAGTGTTCATAAAAATCCACTGTAGACTTGTTATGAGCTAGCTACTTCCTGTAAAGAAATTCCTTGCAGGTGATTCTTTTTTTTTTTAAGTGTTGGAGTTTGGAAGCACTCGTTTTTAGTAAAGCAACCTCCTGCCTCCTGCATTATGTGTAGCTCATAACATATGTCTATGGTGGATTGTCATGAAACAAAAACTTAGATTGAAAGCAGATAATTCAAGTTTCAGTACAGCTGCAATGTTGGCGAGTTTGACATTGTCTAATACAATTAGATAGGACTTTTCTTTTTGGATGAATGGGCTGTCAATGGGAAGTTGCACCTACTTAGTTAGCACCATGTTGGCAAGATGGCAGCGGTGTGCATAAGGTCAATGGCTTCCATCCCAAGGTCCCAGATTCTCTTTCCCTGTCTGTGATGGTGACGTGTAGCCTGGGTAAACCCACTCCCCCAGGCTAGGTGACGTGACCATGAGGAAGCACTGAATCACAAACGCCAAGTTCTATGGCTGACCCTGTATTCAGACATCATGCATGCGGCTACAGAAAAAACACAGCATTACAATACATAAATAAAATGCATATATATATATATATATACTCTGGCACACACACACACACACGCCATTTTTTTCAAATCCTCAAAAATGATGAAAAACGGCGCGCTATAGTATGCCGTACGATATGGGCTATAGCCCATGGTCCAAAATGATGAGAAAGGAGCATAACTTTTTTTCAATTTCCGCAATTTCCAATTTCCGCAATTTCCGCAATTTCTGTAAGTATAGATGAATCTGGTCCAAACATGTGAGTCATATTGGAAGCGATAACGTGCAACATTAAAAATATATAAATGCTGTGCCTCTTTGTTAATGTATTACCGGTAGTCTAATACAGATGGGCTTATATCTCATTTACAAAATATTTTCATTTGAACTATTTTGAACTTGTATGAATCCAGTCAAAGGTTATGAATTAGTAAAAGCAAAGAGGTACTTACTTTTTTCATGACATAGCACAAGCTAAAACTAAGTTCCATCATTATACAATATGTGAACACTATATCAAATAGTGTATTTTCAAGTTTCAACTTTTCATAATTGTTTCTAACAAGGTCAAAGAACATAGGCTAGCCTATTTATAAATGAGAGCCAATAGCCTTATATTAAAGTCGTACTATGTAACTTTCCTCTTCTACGCCGGATTTGAACCTGGTTTCCCGCATGTGCTGACATTTTTACCATTGAGTTAATAGAGCCTGCCTGCTTGCACGGGGGATAAATTGAATCTTGACCATTAGGTCAGATCCTGTGTCTAAGTGAGACATATGACCTTTGACACGATCTAAATGTCTCAATAGAAGATCAGGGAGACAAAATACAACCACCCCAATGTATACTTACTGTATATTGTATTAACATACTCTCATACAGATTGGAAAAGAAATTACATAAAAAAAAGTTACATAGTGCTGCTTTAAAAAGCAAGTTATTGTTCACGACATAATCACTGAGATCATTCAAATGCCTTTGCATACATTATTCACAATGGTAGATTATGTGCATGCTTAGCTTATACATTCATAATGACTTGCAATACTGTTATCGACTTGAAAGACATGGGAGATTCATTCATGATGCTTAAGCCGGTGTTTTGATGCAAAGCGCACGCTTCATTAAGCTGTCCCCCCTGAAAATAGAACGATGACATGAGGGTCATTTGTGGGTGGATATGAAATTAGCATTGGGAGAGCATCCTATTTTTTTGCTACGCAGACATACAGATGTGTCATTCCAACTCTTCACACGCTTTCCTGATCTTTTCCTGAAGGTTTTCTGAAAAGGCATGTTTTCCCTGCAGGTTTTATTCACTGACTCTACTGCTTTACTACTGAAAAGGAGTGTCCAGCAGAGGAACTGTATCTATTCAGGGAATCTGAATATAATTAACATACAAAACATTGGCAATTGCCCCCCCCTCCCCTCCCCTCCAATGGCAGGACAAGTATTCAAACGGCACATCTGTACATGCATATGTGCACGCACGCACAGTCACACGCACGCACAAAGCTAACACACACACACACACACACACACACACACACACACACACACACACACACACACACACTGCAGTCAGTTGCACAGTACATGCATTCATTCACTGCCCACATTCACG
This sequence comes from Protomyctophum bolini, assembly GCF_963924005.1. Classification (NCBI taxonomy): domain Eukaryota; kingdom Metazoa; phylum Chordata; class Actinopteri; order Myctophiformes; family Myctophidae; genus Protomyctophum; species Protomyctophum bolini. Next base: position 26,425,238 of record NC_137880.1, read on the forward strand.
TGGGCTGCATGCTCACTTTGTGCTTATATATTATAGAGGGCAGCCCTCCTTTGACTTCCTTCAGTGTTGTCAGGGGAAATCTCAATGGATTTCAATCACACAGTGCACCACGAAGATGTGGTACATAGAATTTAATTCCCATGGGCCTCTGCTCCGAACACATTTTCCAGTAGCTGAGTTGACTTCTTTGAAGCATCTGCACATTGAAAGAAGATTTGGGGTTTAATTTTTCACTCCCTTCAATGTACTCCACGTTGGTATTATAAGACTGGCGGCTTTAAAATAATCCAAACCATGTATTTTCTTTTTCTTTTTAATTAGATCTTCTAATAGTTGGAAAGGCCATGCAAAAGACGACGGTATAATGATATAATTTATAAGACCTTCACCTGTCCTGGTTGGGAAACATTTAGTATGCCACCAAAGACTATGATTTGAGTGAACATAGGCCACTGAGCTTCTGCTGGAACCACTGGCGAAAGGACTAGGATCTAATTCTATTGGACCTGAAATCAGCTCAGTTGTGAAACACCTACACACGATGATACTGATGGAAGGACAACCTGCCTCTCAAAACCTGGAAAAACGGGTTTCCAGGGCAAGATGGACTGTGTCGCTCACGTACCGTCCATACTTCTCCCGAGAAGACCTGCATGTGCAACTGATGTATCCTTTGGAAGGTTGAGCAGTTAGGTTGGATAGTGATGAACTATTGTTCGTTGAGCAGGAGAGTTGATTAAAAAAGGCTTCTTTTTAAAGAATCTATTTAAAATATTTACAGATAATATGTACAAGAAATATGTTTTGTGTCATTCTGTTTTTTAAACTGCTACCGTTTAATTCTGTGAACCCCAAACTTGAAACTATTGCATGCATGAACAGTAGAACGTGCCGGATCATGCACAAGCTACTGCAGAGTCTTCTTATTAGTCATCCTTATGCTATAAAAAAATAAAAGTAAACAAGACAAAAGACTAAAATAAACTACGGATATTCTATTTTCGTTTTCTTCCTTGTAACATAGAGCAATAATAATGTATTATACAGTAAACTCACAATAAATCCAACAAAAAATATTATTTAAAATCAAGAAGGTTTAGAATGTCAACTCTTAAAGATATGGATGCATCATTTTGGCCATATGAGTCCTCAGAAATCTTTGCTTCATTGTAGGCCTATAGGTTTCTCCTCGTGAGTTCTTGTAATCCTGAACCTCATGGAAAGTTAGCAGTTTAATCACAGCAACTCACTTCAAGGGAAAAGCGGTGCTCAACTCAAAGGGCAGTCTGGAGGTTAAAGATTATTATATACACAATGAAAGAAATATCTGCACTCTGAAGAAGTTTAGTAGTCTTATGCTACTCACGCAATGGTCCGCAGCAGCAGTCTACAAAAACAGGCAATTTCAGTGTTGAGTACTAACCATGCCACTGACATGATATGACGTCACATGATGATAATGACCATGGTATTGACTTCATACTGACCATGATACTGACCATGATACACCAAGGTTTTATGTTAGAAATGTTGAGTATGGGTCCCCAGCATGTAGAAACTGCCGGATGCTAACTTGCATATCTTGAGCAATGTTCATAATTGGCATAAGTGACCATACCATTAACAACCTGTTAATGGTATGGTCACATATTATGCCAATTATGAAAATTGCTCAACATAATTATGCAAGTTAGCATCCGTTCAGTTTCTACATGCTGGGGGTGGGGAGTATATCTCGTGTTGTGTTTATAGCAGATTCCTCACTCAAAAGTGCACTTGCAGTTTGAGCAACTCCAAAGCAAACACCACATTTTATTTACCTGCCATAGTGTCAACCCATTACCCCTGTGTCGGATCGGTGGTTAGACTGGCATATTCACCGATACCGATATGACAAAAAAGGGCTGAACCGATACTTTTCCCCGATACAGTATCGGGACACCTCTAGTGGGGACCCATCCTCAACATTTCTAACATAAAACTTTGGTGTACTCAACATGCTTGGGTACAACATTCTTGCCTATCAAGTGAAATGCTGAGGAAGGCCTCCGTGAGAAAATACGTCCATTTTTGTAGACTGCTGCTGTGGATCATACCCACATCATCTGTGTATATCTTTCAAGACAGAGCTGAAATACATAGTTCCAAATCAAAACCTTTGTAGTGATTAACAAAGCACATAGTTGCTGTTCCAGCGGTGCTGGTTGTCCATGGACTGCAGTGACAAATTCTCGGCTTACCCACATCTTGGTTGTAGTGGCCAGTCAAAATAAGGCTGTCCAATGTTTGCCTTGTGGATTATGGCGTGCATGGCGTGACCACTGATTACCTCCCTGAAGCAGCTGGATATGTTGTGTTAATTAATTGGGTTTTTATCAATTTTTTGCAGTTGCATCCAGGCGATGTTATTTCCGTTCTGCAAATATGCAGCACAGTCCCTCATGTCCACTGCAGAAAAGCCCATCGCCCGAGCCTCAATGTGCATAACTTTGACAATAACCACTTGTTGCAGAATGCAACTTGATTGATGCATTGCCTCCTCTGGCCATGGCACAAACAAAATTAGATTACGAGCAGTCCTCTTCGGTGATAATATTTTGAAGCATGAGATGACTGAAAGCATCAAGCGAGTTAGGCCAGAGATGACAGTTACTCTGCCCTTGAGTGGAAAAGAGGGCACGCTTAAGGCTGAAGGCACACTGCTGTGTTTTTGGGGGGTTTTTAGCAGCGTTTTTCCGCCGGTTTTCCCCAAAACACGTCCAGTCTGCAAGGACCAAAGACCACATTACTCCAGTAGGTTGCTAAGCCAGTACTTTGATGCTTATGAGTGTCTGTTGGTGTATATACTGTACCACAATGGGTGGTTGAAGTTGAATGGTTGTTGTCGTTGTTGCGTTTGAATATATATATATATTTTTTGTTGTATTTGTTAGATCTATCGAGAAAGGTGTTTATTGAAAGACATTATTTACACTATTTACAGAAAATGTATTATTTGTTGTGCAATTTTATAGAGGCCTCTTATTTTTAATTGATAGTGTATTGTATGAAGTAGCTCACCCAGAATCCTATGTCTGTGTTACTTTCTAGTTTTGACAAGAGGAACAATGGCAAACACACAAGCCAATTTATCCATGTTATATTTTGTATATTATTTACCATGCAAAAGTCACTTTGTTCAGAACTGTCATCCATTATTTGGGTCAATATCAAGAACTTCTACCTCAATGTCAGTCTAATTATGACTGATCTGTCAAAAAAAAGGAAAATAAGTCATGTTCCTCACGATCATTCCCATTCCAACAAAGTTCAACAAGAATTTGGCTTCTTTCTATCTTCATGTTTCTGAACATAACCACTTAATATCAAATCCAAGACTGAACAAAATGATAGACAACCAAGGCCTTGTTCAGTCTAACATGCATGCGGGCATGATGACACACAAATGTTCGTTTTGTGATTTCTCAGTAAGGCACAAGTGGAATATTCCTTAGGTGAAAAGCTTAATGTCTTTCATGATGGAAAATAAATAATCTTCAAACATTCAGATTCTTACCAGATTCAACCGGTGAGGGCAAGGCATGAAAATAATTCAGTGAAAGAAAATCTAAACTATAAATTTAAATAACACGCGAAACACATTCATTTAAAAAATAAAATAGTGGCTAGTCATAAAATATAACCACTTCTGGCTTGGTAAAAGGTGTCCATCGTTGATCATAAATGTTTTCAGAGAAGAAGAACCTCGTTATCTGATGCAGATTTCAGGGCCTCTGGGAAATGTAAAAGCATGGATATGCTTCTCCTGCATTTAAAATGTTATGTACTGTACAGTATGTATGTGTAATTGTGTATACAGTACATACAGGCATGTATAGGGAAGTGAAGCTATGTTTCTCCAACAGAGTTGGAAGAACCATTAGTACTGTACAACCCGTTATTCAAACTGAATCTGTAGCACTTTTCTGATGATGATAAGCAAGCATACAGTAGGCGTCATTAGACATATGCCTCACCATGACAGGATGCTGTAAATCTTGTTATCATAAGTGACACATTTGAGAGGATCATCCTAAGAGATGTGTGTTAAAGTGTGTTTCTGTGAAGAACACACACAAAGGATTGATCCGCGCTCGAGTGCGTCAAGGTTTTCAAATCGATGAATGCGGTATGTTTATCTCACTAAATTAACGTGCACATTTTCCCTTGTCGCAGTTGCTCGCTTAATCAATAAGCAAAAGAGTATGTGTGTGCTGTTCGTGATGACTCGTGATTCATTTATACTCCATAGTACAAAGGTTTTGTGTGCCAAAAATAGCTGATCTACAAGTGTTACAATGCAACACTTTGTGAGCAACACAATTCAGTGTCACTAAATCTCCATCAACCACTGTATCGTCTCTCACTTCATTCTACCCCCAAATACTTCCCTTTTACTTGAGATCTTCGATAATGGCTATCTCCCTCCGCTCGGCAAAGTCCGGGCTGAGTCCATGAGAGTTCAGGTAGAGGCTGCCGTTCCGGGACAGAGTCCCCGGGATGGGGCTGAGAGAGAGCGCCAGGTTGGGGTAAGACTCCCTCTCCTCCCCGAAGTTGACCGACAGCGTCCTCTGGCCCGGGGTCATCATCATGTCCTGGCTCATGGACGCGTTCATGCCGAGCTCGGACGACAGCTTGCGCTTGATGGAGGCGGCGCGCTGGAATTTGTCGTAGATGTCCACGCTGAGCCTCCGCCGTGTCTCTTTGAACTCGGCCGACACGTTGGCCGTCCACTCGGCTGCGTGGATCCGGAACTCCCCCACCTAGAGGACGGAGACAAAAGTGACACGTGTCTGATAAATCCACAGTGTCAACTGAACTCAGAGAGTGTACTAATGTACTGAAAGTGTGTGTGGGTGCGTGTGTGTGTGTGTGTGTGTGTGTGTGTGTGTGTGTGTGTGTGTGTGCGTGTGTGTGTGTGAGAGAGATAGAGAGTCTGCATAATGGATGAACTGTCATAAGTGCATGCTTTCTGGGCTTCTGCCCTGCCCCTCCCTCCAGCCCACACGATCCCAGCACTCTCCATCTCTCTGTATTACAATTCTCTGTAGAGCGCTCCGTCATACTTGGCCCATCCTAATGATTCCAAGGGGTTGCACACTACGCTCTGCCACGGTTATGTCACCTTTATGGAATAATAATGAGGAATAATTATGAATATGGGGCTGTGTGAGCGTATCTTCCTGCTTATTCCACCACATGGACATGTGTGTGTGTGTGTGTGTGTGTGTGTGTGTGTGTGTGTGCGCGTGTGTGTGTGTTTGCAGCACACACGTGTGCACAGGGTATCTGTTTAGCACTCCGCATACACTCAAGTGCAATTAATGAACATGACAACTAAGAAACGAGTCATATTACTCACCAGATGCCCCTGTTAACACCCGCCACACTCCCCCCAAAATCTCTCAAGCAGCAGATTTACTCTACATGACATAGCCAGGGGAGACAGGTCCATTAATTTATTTGACTTATAAGGCCGGTGTAAACCGCTTGACAGTGTGGGGTATCACACTCCCAGCTAGCACCGTGGGGGATAGCTGGTGTAATGATAGCTATAAACGTTATATGAATCGTAAATACCTGCAGGATGCTTACAGGTGGGCAGGCATTTTCCCTCTGCTGGCATCTTTCACTGGTTAGGAGTTTATGGTATATTAAAGCAGAATTCCGAAGTAGGTTTTTACTGAATTCTGTTGATAATGTGTACGTGAACCACTGTTGTGGTGAATGAATAATACATTTTTGGCGATTGAAGAAGAGATTTCCCGTTCGACCCGAACGGTGGGTAAATCCGTTAAAACGGTACGGAACGCTCTTCCAGTGAGGCAACAAAGTCTCATGCACACCTAACAGGCTCTGAGACGGGTGCATATAGGCAGGGCTCAATGTATTCAGAAACTAGATAAAATGCCCCTCAGGGCACAGGTCTCCACCAGGGCAGGTCAGGTTGTGGCCTCCTGGTGGCGCTATAATAGGCCAATGTGAAAAGGGTGCCCTTTCTTCTGATTTGAGGCATTTTGAGGCACACACACACATACACACACACGGACGTAGTGCAAAACATACTCTCTCCCCATGCCTTTGGCCTGGTGGAGACAAACATAAAAGTGCACAAAGACCTGCACACCGTCTGCACTTGCAATACGAATATTTAGGCAACGTTTCGGTCAAAGACCTTCAGGCATCTTCCAGGCTTCAGACAGTGATCAATGAATGAAAAAGAAAAAAGAAAAAGCGGCTGGTCCGGAATTTGCAGTGCAGCTCACACACACACACACACACACACCACACACACACACACACACACACACACACACACACACACACACACACACACACACACACACACACAGAAAGATGAAAGATATATGTTCTGGCAACGATAAATGCAATGATACCCTCAGTTCTCTGTGTTTCCTGCCAGTTCCTAGACCTTGTTACTGTGTGCTCTGTTTGGAGCCTGTAATTTGTGTGAATATACTTGGTCCTTAGTACGCTCTGTGTATTCCTTTGTATTATGTCATCATGCTCCTCGTGTTCCCTGTTGTTTTGAGCGGTGCTTCCGCTCCATTACGCAGCTACAGTATGTGTGTCCCCATACTGTACGTGTCCCTGTGTCTGTCCGAGCACGGAAAGCTGCAACGCAGTAACTCTGTCATTTCTCGACCGTTCCGGACGTGGGAAGCCTCGCTGGAACAGGGCATGTTCCTTAGGGGTCTGGATGTTCCGGGGACCCCCACGTGGTAACTGTCATTTCTCGACCATTTCGGACACGGGAAGGCTCGCTGGAACCGTTCCTGGGGGTCTGAATGTTTACCCCCACACGGTAACTCTGTCTTTCCTCAAAGATCTTTTCCAAAAATAATCAAAGTACAGTACAGAGCACAGTACAGTAACTATAACAATAAATGTATAGTTGCACCGCTCAGTTCACACAGGTGAGATTTTTGCCCTATTCAAGGCAAGCCTCTTGCATTTGGACTGCTTTTCCTCCGTCTCCATTTGTCTTGCAGTCACGTGGGTCCTACAGTCTCTCCCAACTCACATTGTGACATAAATAGCCTATAGCTTCATCCTTTTAACATCAGCAGCATGCATGAGGAAGGTCGTGTGTGAGGGAAATGTAGCTCTAATTAATAAATTATCCTACACATCTTGCAAGAGCTGTACAGGGTTTATTGTATTTGACAGTAACTATTTAATTTAACAGATAAGGCCAAAGTAAACCAAAAGATGTATTTATCCTACTTAAAACTATATGGTCGATCTTGTCAAAACAGAAGTCATACTTTATAACTCCAATGTTTTCCAAAAATACTGTTTTGATCAGCATGACTTGACTTTCTGTGTCTCCCTTTCAAAATGCAAACAAGGTAATGCACATGCTCAAGGACAGGGATTGAAAAATCATTTGCCTTCAATTTCATGAAGTAGTTCTAAGAAACATTGCACTGCTCAGTGCTTGTGTTCAACTGTTCATCACAATGATTTATTACAACCAAAGCAGCAGAATATTGCTTTTTTAAGAGTTCATGGACAGCAGGGGAATTCTACGACTTCCACATAATAGAACAATAGGAAACCTTCAAAACTGCTCTCAAAGGGGCAAAGGGGCACCTACAGACTAGCCTGGGTTTCAGGCTGGAACCCAGGCTACCTACGGCTGCAATTCCAAACTGGCCCCCGTAAAGTCTGAGTCCCCACCCCGCCACCCCCCGTTCCCCTCACTGCATATTTGTTTTTCCCTGTTTACTTCCTTTATACAGTATGATGATTTCCCTTTTTTTTTTATTATATAGAAATATTTTATTTGTACTTCTCAAAATGTTCTGATGAATTGAAAATGGTGGACCCTGTTGCAAACAAGTGTAATACTTAATCATGGTGTCTTCCTGTCGTCCACAGTAACAGTTTTTGTATTGAGTTGTGCATTCTTTTGAAATGTACTGTATTCAATCAATCAATCAATCAATCAACCAAATCTTGTTTTAGGAAATGCATTTTTTGTGTCTGAGTTTTCTCAGCAGCAGTTAAATCATGCACACATGAAACACTCTAATCTGACTTGAGTTTGATGCCTTTAAAGTGCATTTCAGTGTACAGTACAGTACAGTAAGTAAAGCACATTTTTGTTACTTTGAGCAGTTAGGAATTATTAAGAATTATCTAAACCTAGCTTTGTTCCCATGGGCGATCCATGAATAATTCCATTTAAAGGGTGTGTGATTAATATACTGTAACTGAACATTAAAACAAGCAATTTGGAAGAAAACAATCCATACTGTTAATTTGGTTTTCAGAGTAACAAATGTAATTACGGAGTACGGAGCTGAATGCAACCTAGTCTGTGTCAATGCATATTATTTGTTGATGTTTCCGATGCATTGATTAGTTTTGTTTTGAACCATGTTTTGTTCAGCACTTTGGTCAGCTTTGGGTTGTTGTAAATGTGCTATATAAATAAAGTTTGATTTGATTCACCACAGGTAAGATCCATTTAGTGCAACATACCTCCTCCTTGGTTTTCTTGGAGATGGCCCGGAACCAGTCTCCGATCATACTGAGAACAGCAGCAAAGTAAGCCAGACCCACCAGGATCCAGAACCACACCACAGGCTTGTAGTAATCCAGATAATCAGGAGTCTCTGAACCACCTGTCCAAACCAAACAGACTGTATTACACAACTGCATTACACAAACCCTGCCAGCATGTACAGTACAACATAGCTTATCACTATACAGCATGCTATTGTGAGTGTAAACAAGAATACCACACGGACATTACTGTACAAGTATGTGAGCATAAAGTACAAAATCAAAGAGAGACTGAGTGAGAGAGAGAGAGAATAGAATACAGATCAGGCTTATTGGTTTTTTACTGCCCACTAGGCTGTCAGTGTGTTCACGTCAGCAAGATGAAATGCAGCTGTGAGTCATGGTGTGTCTCTAGAACATCAAAAGGAAAGGCAAGCTCCCCAACACTGCAGATGCAAAAAACATAGCCTAACCTTTTTCGCCGGCAACAAAATCTCCAAAGCCTATAGTAGTGAGGGTGATGACCACGAAATAGACAGACTCCAGGGTGCTCCAGCCTTCAATGTGCTTGAAGATTACAGCGGGCAGGGCGACGAAGGTGAGGCACCCAAACAGCAGGAAGAGCATTGTGGAGATGACGCGGATCTTTGTTTGGCTGACTTTCCACTTCTGTCGAAGAATAAAAGTGAATCGTTGAACAAACAAGACGGAAGAGGTGATTGAATGACTGATGACGACAGTACATGACATTAGTGGGTTGAATTGGGGGTAGATTGAAGATAGGGAACTCTGACAGAACTGCACACAACTGAGGTCCCCAGTACAATTTAATTGAATAATGATGTTTGGTATGACTTTGGTAGAACCTTGGGTTATCGAGTTTCAAGGTTTCTTTATGGTTACATAATTGTGTATGGGTACATAAGAGTAACATTATTATTATTATTAATAATAATTATAATAATAATGGTAATATTAATAATAGTAATAATAATAATAATAATAATGATAATAATAAGGGTAATAATAATAATAATTCGTATTATTATAATAATATATACAACAACACAAGAATTTCCCTCTGGTTCTTATTTTTGGGAAAGTGAAATGGCTATATATGTATATTATATTTATTTGTTTCCCTTTGCATTTGAAAGAAGAACACTATGCATCAGAAATTGTCACCATTGTTGGTGTAACACGGAAACATACAGTTTGTGGTGTCAGACTCAGTAGATGTAATGGAAATCAAAAGCATCCTATTACGCCCTATCCTATTATTTGTTTTATTTAATCACTTGAAATTTCTATGATGACTGAGTCACTTCCGTTGACCTGAAATTATGTCACATGAGGCAGGCAACCAGACTGACGTGACATCATTTCATTAGTCAAGCAAGGCAAGCAAGCCCAACCTTGGGGCGCATATAATATGGTACTGTATGTTGTATGGAAGATATGTAATTTGAATGACATAGTAATGCTGTCTGTCAAAAAGATTTTCATGCATCGACCGCTGAAAGATAAGACCCCAGTCAAATTGAATGTGATAGGAGGGCTGCAGTTCTGTGCAATGATTGGCGCTTGATTCAGCAGGTTTTGTACTTGATCTTGGCCTCTAAATGATTGAAAAAGAGAATATTGGAGGACCCCAGTATAAACAAGTCTTAGTGCTTTTCTGGGTTTATCCTCTTCGCAGACCTTGTATTGAACTGTGCTTTCCTCGAACTGTGCTTACTCTACAAACTGTTAATACCATTTTCAGTCAATCAATTAATCAATCAGTATCAATGTCCCATTTGAAAGTCTAGGTCAGGTGAACATTTCACACATCCATTATATCAGGGAGGGAGCTCTCACCAGATCTGCTCTGCTTTAACCCAATTCAACTTAACTGTCCTCAACACTGCCTAAAGCTATCAGACTCAATGCTAGCCTTTTCGTGTTGTGCATTCCTGAAGTGACTGCCTTTTTCTGGAGCCTTGTGTTTTAAATAAGCCAAGGCTCAGTGCCTGAAGAAAGCATGAAAGAGAGGAAAATCCCAGCTCACTGAGTCTCTGCAGGACATGCAGTAGTCTAGGCACCACTTCTGAGCCTTCCAAAACTGCTGGAGACTAATTATTTCACAGCCCTGTTATTACTATCGCTATACCATTCAAAAGCTTCCAGTCTTGGAGCTACATGTAACCATCAAGCCTCCCTAGAGAGAGAGCATATTGCAAAAATAATGAATTCAGCTTTAGCAAGAGAAATCCTTCAATTAGGCGATGGAGTCCATTCAATGAATAATCGGGACCAGCACAAACTAAGATAGCAAGTACTATACAGAGATAAAAACACAACCTATACACGTGTTCATTTCCCCATTGTATACTGACAGGAAAGCATCAAAGGGTTGTTTCTGACAGACAGGGAGGATATCTTTTATTAACCTGAGTGTTGGGCAGCCGGTTCATTGCTCTGATTCTCCAAGGCTCGATCTGGACGTTCAGAAAAAGACTAATGACTAAATGTCACAAACGATCCTGAGCATTTATAGGGCATGTGTCACGTTTGTCTAATGCGTGTGTGTGAGTTAGTAGCCCCCAGTGTGCCTGTGTGTGAACTGAAGTGTGTTTAATAAGCCCAGCACTACCATCAACACTAGTCTGTGTTTTAGCTTATCTTGAAGAAATGCAAACGTACGAGGACAACAAAAAGCCACCAGGATCGAATAGTATGAGAGCCAGTGGAAGTCATGTACAGTAGAAGGAATCTAGCAAGCATACTTGTAACAAGTGAAAACAAGCTGAAACAAGTGTTATATGAAAGTAAGCAACCTAGAATTGGATCTTCCTTCGTTCCTTCCAAAAATAGACGATCTACAAGCTCACAACAAATCACAGCAAGTATAAGTGTCCCCTGGGTTTTTCCCCTGCTGAAAACGGCAATTTGCTCGCCTAAAAAGGCTCAAATGTCCAGATTGAAAATAAAGCTCTGCAGCATGCAGAGAAAACATGTGAACATGCAAGCAACAATATAAATGCTTGTAAACGATTCAGGGGAGAAAAAAAGCCCATCTGGTGGACATCACCCCTAACTCAGGGGACAGACAGGTTATGATCTCTTGTTATATCGTGTGGTGGTGTAGTGTAGGGGGTTTGTTCATCGTTTCTTTAAGAGTCGTCGCTTAACTCTGGCACCATATTTGAAACTCTGTATTATACAGTATCTCATTCCATTTTCAAATGTAATATTTGGATGGTCCAGTCTAATTCTGTAATGTAATCCTTCCGTCATTTACTGTAACCATTAGCCTAGTCAATGCTCAGGCAATGTTTTAACTTAATTCTGATGTTGTTATGGTGCCTCTGTGGACACAGAGACACACACTGACAGACAGATAGACAGACAGACAACTTCAATACAACTTTTGCCTTGATTATGATCCACGAATGAACGATTATTTACAGTGAAAATATAGCAGATCTACAAATCTAGTACACGTTGTGTTGCATGCATACACACATGCACGCACGCACGCACAGACAAAGGACCTCACCACGATCATCTTCTCTATTCTGGCAATTCCGTTCCCGAAGATGGTCCCCAGCTGGTCCCCAACGCCAGCTAGTAAGAATCCAAAAAGTGGAATTCCCAGGAGAGCGTAGATGATACAGAAGATCCTTCCACCCTCTGTGTGAGGAGAGATGTTCCCAAAGCCTGACAGAGAGACAATGGACAATTAACTACCTCAGTTATAAACACCATGCAGTCCACTTCACTTTCTGCACTCACTGAGGTAGTGATTATTACACGTGACTACAACAGGACCTGTTGCTGAACAATGTGTCAATGATGAGTGATGATCGCTGTTATTGATCTGAAAATGTATTGTACAGGTGCACTTTCATAAAAAACACCAGTTTATACCGGGTACAGAGCAAGGCTATTATAGTTTACCTTTTTTTTCTTTCTTTCTTTTTACATTTTGAACTTTTGTTTCTTTTTACTTTGTTACTTTTATTTCATCCATCCATCCATCCATCCATCAACTACTTATCCGTCGGGTCGCGGGGGCAACAGCTCCACCAGAGTGCTCCAGAGAAACATTCCTCCTGGGGGATCCCGAGACGTTCCAAGGCCAGTGAGTCGATGTTTATCCTCCAACTGTGCCTTGGTCTGCCCCGGGGTCTCCCTGAACCACCTAAGCTGGCTCCTTTCCAGGTGAAGAAGCGACTACACAAATATTTTAATTTCAAATAAGTAAAAATGTATTGTCAACTCTAGTTTTCTTTATTTTGTCAGTTGCATTTTTCAGTTGCATCAACAACTATACAGTATATATAGGTAGACTGGATATCACCGCAGCAGAGAGAGAGAGAGAGCCACAGGCAACCATGCCGTGTGGAATTTCTGCAGTGAGATGAAAGATGGAAATGAGAGTCACGTACAGTGCAAACAGACAGAGCTGCATTTATAATTCACACCTTTACTCCTGGATCTCATTCAGCCACAGTCCACATTTACAGTCCACATTTGCAACACAATCTAAATATTGGGGAAATAAATTTAGGATCTCTGACAGAACTGCACAGTAAAGCTCACTCCAGATTATGTGAGAGCGTCGGTGTTCCATTATTTAACATCTCATAATGGGGTCTGCATATTGCATAATGACCGTCGCCAACTTCCTTTATTACAGCAGTCATCGTTGAAGGGTCAGGACTGGCAGGGAAATGTCTAATGACTTCCTGGTCTCACATATACTAGTCAAGTACCTAAATGTCACGGACACTGTTACCAATCAAGCCTCACTAATGACTTTATTAGATCAATGGTCAACTGGATATGGAATAAGTTTTGAGACATCTGAGGAACCATGGGAACACAGGATAAGCTCTCTCTCTCTCTCTCTCTCTCTCTCTCTCTCTCTCTCTCTCTCTCTCTCTCTCTCTCTCTCTCTCTCTCTCTCTCTCTCTCTCGGCTACTTAAATCAATATTTAAATATGTTTTTCATCCACCAGTGGCCCAGCCTAGTAGGTCTCGGATGTGCGTTTCAACTGCCTTTTGCGATTCTACTTCAGTCATACACATACATTACAACATACATAAAACTGAATTAATAACACTGAATCTCATTCATAACATCTCTCCAGCATAACATCACCTGGATGTATAATTTATTACATATGTGAGGTCACGCAATGAATCATGTGTACTGTAGCAATCCATCATGACTATATCTCTCTGAGGTATAAATGTATAACCGTTGAAGACAATAAAAAGCTTAATGGCCGTAATTAAGCCATTACGAAACGCTGTTATCATGCAACGACTAGGCCTATGTGTTATTTAAGCGTGCCACTTCATTAGCCTCTGTTACGCACGTGTGCTCTGTAGGTTTTAATTAGAACCCTTTTTACTGCCTTGGGCGAAAAGCAATATGTCGTTGTCGGGTGGAAACCTTGTAAGTCTAAAACCCATTTATGACTGAGACCACATTCTACAAATGTCTTCTAAATCATATGTTTCTATGTCAGTGGTTCTTAAACTATTTCATGTCAAGGACCCCCCCCCCCCCCCAGAAGCACAGATTTGAGTTAAAAACGTTAAGAAATATATATTCAAAGATTTGCGCCACATTTGTTCCCCTGTCAATCAAAATGTTCAATCAGAGATTGCCGAATGCACTTTATTGACTAGTTGCACTTTATCAATCAAAATGCTCAATCAGAGATTGCCAAATGTACTTTATTGACTAGTTGCACGTTATCAAGGGAATGTGTGCAATATCTCTGTTTTGTATGTTGGGTGTTTCATGGTGTTTTTCCTTTTCTTATGTGAACGTGTATGTTATTTGTATGCAGCTGTGACTCTGTCTCCAAGATACATTTCAACCAAAGGGAGACAAATAAAGACAAACTTGAACATTTACACAATGTTTTCAAAAATAGCAGATCTACAAGCTCGTATGAGTTTGTAGATCTGCAATTTTTCAACAGCTAAAGTATAACATAATGCTTAATACACCAAAAGGGTTTCCTGTCCTTTCAAATGGTGAAAATAGTAGATCTACAAGCTCACCAATGCAACGTATTGTGAGCTTATAGATCTGCTATTTTCCACTACTTGTGTGACAGTCGTGTATGATGAAGTGAGGCAGGAATTTAAGAACAGTTGAAATATGGACATACTGTAGGTTTCTGCCCAACAGCGACGACATTCCCTCATGTATTTGTGAGGGAGCAGAGGTGGACATGAAAATAGCCGATCTACAAGCTCATCTACAAGCTCACTGTGACCTCCACTGGGTCCCATTAACTTTAAGAGAAACACTGGGAGTCGCTGTAAGTTAACCACTTTAAATACTACGCTTAAATTAATCATCCCCACAGGGGTCCCCTACCCACTCACAAATGAGCATTTGCGCCTGTCGTAGACATGCGCAGAGCAAGTTCAGTCAGGGAACCTCAGTCAGCGCGCCGGCCGTTAATTGGGCCACCGCAGCATCATCCGCATGATTCACTCAGCCAATCACAGCTCACCCCATCTCTCATACCGGCTACTTGAACCAGAGGTTTGCATTCCTCTGCCTTCTTGCTTGCCCACTGCTGTTGTATCAGCGTGCTGCTGTCATACATCCTTTGCCTTCTTGCTTGCCCACTGCCGTTGTATCAGCGTGCTGCTGTCATACAACCTGCGCTCAATTCTGCTTGCTTGCTGCTTTCTATTGTATACTCTACGCTGCGGTATACAAAGCTACCACCTGTCATTTTGGATCTACTGTTTTAGGTACAGGGGGATTCAGAGTCCCTATGGTCGGGACTGATGCGCTTGATCCTGAGTACCTAAAAAGCAGATCCAATACATCGCCAAACCATAATAAATATATTGCATTGATTATCTTATATTCAATAAATATATATATTACATCCTCCTTGAGTTGTCTGTTAACTATGTTGTTCTATGACCATGTTGCTCGTCGGACCCACGGTTTTCCAGAACCGCCACAAAAGGCCTGATGCCCGTGCTCTGGACAGAGACCCTAGATCTCCATATATGGAGCTGGCCTGTTCTGACTCCATATTTAATCATGCCTGACAAATTACTCCATATATGGGCATAAAAGGACAGGGCCCAAATCCAGATCACCCCTAGATCTCCAGAGCTGGAGATGATGTTCTGACATCACAATGATGGGCGACCTCGCCCTTGATTAGCCAATTGACATCACAATGATGGGCGACCTCACCCTTGATTAGCCAATTGACATCACAATGATGGGCGACCTCACCCTTGATTAGCCAATTGACATCACAATGATGGGCGACCTCACCCTTGATTAGCCAATTGATCACACCTGTTCTAGTCAGCCCTAAAGACTGTATATCCTGTACAATTCCAGTCATAATCACATTGTGAAATTGTATACACTACTTTTTCTAGCCACCAAATACTGCAGACGAAGGGAATTTTCATTTGGAGGCATTTCAACTACACCTTTTTCCCCAGGTATGAATAATAATAGTAATAATAAAAAAGGTATAAATTGCTCACAACTCAGTACTGTACATGAATAGCAAACAAAACAAACCCTACATCAACCAATTCCTGCACTTCTAATGGACAGACTCTATCCAGAGGTCTCTTTTCTCCGGTGAGACTCGCAGAGGAATCTCGGTATCTCAGACTTAATTATGAGGTTCTCAAGGGGCATCACAGCACAATCAATTGCTACAGGTACAGATAGCTGGAAGCCACAATCAATAGCTGTTCCACTTCACTTCCCGGTTAAACTGCACATGTGAACAAATATGGATGTCCTTGATGCACCAATTAGCCGTTCGCTAAGTCCCACCCAAGCCTGTTCTTGGCCAATACCACGTTAGCGACGGTTACTAGGTAAAGATCCTGGTCAAGCTTTCAATGCTGGTCAAAATAAATGTATTTGCTGTAGTATGTGTGGACCTCAGAAAGAGGGTTTGTTTTCTTACCTTGTTATGAGCAAACTAGTACATTCCATGAATTATTTCGCTCCGTTGTGCAGTTTAATAGTCAATATTAGAAATAAAAATAGGCTCTCATAGACTTGATCAAGGTTACAATAACATAAATGGAGGTGATCTGGGTGATGAATAGGCTGAAGCTGAAAGCTTATAAATGCCTATCCTACGAACAACAAAAGAAAGAATCCTCGAGTACAAAAATGTAAGGAATTGCAAGCTCAATAAGTTCATAAAGAAGGCCAGCTCTGTTGTTGGCCTCCGAATGGAGAGCCTGCAGTCAGTTGCGGAGAGGAGGATCATGGACAAACTTAACTTAACAAACTTAAGCCCCCCCATTATTTTTATGTCATGCTGCAGGTACAGACTCTTTCATGCCAACAGCGTCATGACAACACGTCATGTTACGACACAAGCTAATAGATCAGATATTTGTTCCGCAAAGAGATTTGGTGTAGAGTTAAACTGATTATAGATGAAGGGAAGTTGTTGCTCAATACAGACATAAAAGCTTACACACTAATGAAGATGAAT
Organism: Protomyctophum bolini; assembly: GCF_963924005.1. Taxonomy (NCBI): domain Eukaryota; kingdom Metazoa; phylum Chordata; class Actinopteri; order Myctophiformes; family Myctophidae; genus Protomyctophum; species Protomyctophum bolini. The sequence continues at coordinate 26,442,331 of NC_137880.1, forward strand.
TCAGCACTAGACAGAACCAAATACCAAATTGCAATCTTTTCAAAACAGAAAGCATCATAATAGTGTATATATTATAGCTAGCAGCACTTTACAGATGACTGCTTCATCATAGTAGCCACAAAATATTCCACAGTTTGTTTCCAACCTCACATTCTGACTGAGAGGCATTCTAATGAGTCAGACCACATCTGTATAAAAGTACTAGGCTATATATCACTACACTTTAAAAATGAATACCGGAAAACAACTTTGTCAAATGGCTTTGAATACATTTGTTTTAAATTAACAATGTCAAATGACAAATAAACAGAAAGACAATACAATACAATAAGAATACACCAACGTCACTGATCGCATGACTCCAAGTTCTAGACCTCCAGTTCTAGGCTAGACAGAATTGGGGAACTTTTTTATTATTTCCACACAACAACTCTAAGTTATATTAATGACATAGTTCAATGTTGAACATGAGTGGTATGCATTCCCCTTTAATGAATGAACACTGGTGTGCTGATCTATGGCGCACTGCCTTCTGTCTAAGACTGCAGCACACTAGTACCAATACCCCAAGGGAAAGCACTCACTCTCATGTACAGTACTACTGATCAAATATCAATACATACGAAAGAAAGAACCATGAATAACTCATGCAATATCAGGGAGCACTGACCTTGTGGCGTACAGTAGTACAGCAGCTCGAGAAAAAACATATCTCCAGCTTAAATTCCTACAGAAAACCATCTGCAGTGCTAGACTGCTAGTGCTAGAGTATTAAAAACACACCAGTACCCAAAGTACGCAAAGTGAAAATCAAGAAAAGTACAAGAGATATAGACAACTAACAACCCAATTTTCATTCACAAGACAAGCTAACACACTGGAGAAAAAACTGCTTTCACATAAACCCTAGGGAACAAAGTCTAATAGCCCAATGAGAAGAAACGCTCTGACAAAGATCAGATGAGCTGTCAGAGTAGCTGTGGCTGTGTACTGCGTGTGCGTGCGTGTGTGCAACTGTGCGTGCAACTGTGCGCGCGTGCAACTGTGCGTGCAACTGTGCGTGCGTGAACACACTGTTGCTTTTCCTCTGCAACTACACTCTTTCAGCTGGAGCTGGCACAGAGAGAGAGAGAGTGAGAGAGGAGATGGAGAGGAAGGGTGTTAGAATGGAGTGAATTAACGTAATGCGGCCCTCAGCCTCACATCCTCTACTGAGGCAGATGACAAGCTCTTTATTATGCCGCAGCTAAGTGGTCAGACAAGAACGAATGCTCCTCAAATTTTTGCTCTTTTGTGGGAAGACTGCACTGCACTAAGTTGTTTGGACCAAACTCATCCGCCAAACACAGAACCCATTAAGACCTGACCAGGGATGTGCAGAGAATGTTAGAGAGGCAGGGGCTGAAATCTCCTAAAAGGGCACTGTTGGCCCAAAATACCGAAAACAGTGGATCAACAAGTTCGTGCTGTGATGCGTTGAGAGATTTTATAAGCTATTTTCGGAGCGTGACCCCACACTCTTTAGAACAGATACTGAAGATGCAGCGTATAACATGGACCTTCAAAGAAATGTTCAAAAATAGCACACTATGTAGTGACACGCTCTGAGCTTGTAGATCAGCTATTATTGAATAGCCAGCCCAGTGCAAAAAAATGCTTTCCCGTTTTTAATGGATTAACGGCTGATGAGTTGATCTGGGTGCAAAGAAACCAAAACAGAGCGTAAAATCAGTGACCTCCTACGGCTCACAGAATTGTTACATCATTTATTTTGTGAATAAATAAGGTTATGGGTGTGATAATTATTGTCCGACATTCGTCGTTGCCTAATATTGAAGGCAATAACAAATACTTATATGATAATCTCTCTACGGGTGCGTTTGGAAATACCGCACCGGAGCGCACTCGCCTATTAGTTTGCATTGCACAGTGCGATCAGTGCGCTATTTCCGAACATGCCCTATATAATACTGAATAGTGTACACTATGCATTTGTCATTGTATCTCTGCTGTTGGGCAGAAACCAGATAACTATATACTGTATAGGCTTATATTATATACATATTTTTCAGGAAATTAAGAAAACCTGATATTTTTTTAAGACAAAGCAAACTGCCTCATCAAAGTTGGTATTGTGATTTTATAGAATTATTGTCAGACACTTGCATATGTCAATATACTGTATCATCACCACTTTACCCCAATCCAGCTCAAATGTAGTCAGGAGGTTTTGTCCATCATTGATGAGAACAGCTGACAATGGATCTCCAAGCTGCACCACTGCAGGGGAGGAGAGAGGGCAACACCAGCTAACTCCACCCCCTCCCGGTGGAGTTAGCTGGTTTAGTAGACAGTTTGAGGATCCAATTTGGTTAGCTGGTTGTTAGCTGGTTTTGTCCAAGTGCTGTTTAATTGGTTCAATATTTGTTTACCCAACACACAAAAGGGGGTTCAATAGCGTTCATTGACGAATAAATACATTTGAAAAAAGGAAACCCGGAAAAATGGAGTTAGCTGGTTTCTGCCCGACAGCGACGATATAATTAGAAAGGAGATATGATTACTCTTACCGATGGTGGTGATGACAGTGCCGGCAAAGAAAAAGGAGGAGCTGAGGTCCCACAGGCTTGTGTAATTGGATACCTTTCCTGTTGGGTTTACACCAGCGCGGACTGCTGAAACCACTTGCTGGAAACGACAGGGAAAGGGTTTAACATTTAAACAGAGGTATTCACACACATGCATACATTTGAAATGGTGATCTTGATATGTCATGTGTACGTAACTCTCCACCAATAGACTATACTACATGCTCCTACATCGATGTTTAACTGTCCAAAAGTTCAGCACACAAACTATTGCAAAAACGACCTGCTGGTGGCCATATACAGTAATAGACCAATGTGAAAGGGGTGGTATATCTTCATCTGACTTGTGGGCATGTGCATGCAATGTTTCATTGGACACGGCATTCATGATTTGAAAACTCACATCATGAGTACTGATTTGCATTCCCAATCATTGGACAAAATATATAGGAGTTATAAGAAAGAACTACGATTGTGCACACGCTGTGCACAATCACGGTGCACACACACTCCCTGGATGCCAGAGCAGAACCTCTGCCCCCACATTTTCTTTGCTTTGGAGTTGATTGGTATAGGAATGGAAAGTTGAGAATATGGGGACCTATTTTCGGCCGAAATTCCTATACCCTCTATTTGGGGATTTAGCAAGGGGCGTTCACGTGCAAAATTTGCTATCTTCGGACACCAGCCATATCCCTAAAACACCTGCACTACCCGTTACATTATGCACAGGTGTGGTTTGGGCGCCTTTAAGAGAAGACTGCGCAAGCAATTATCCCTAGTGCAATCTTACACTCATCCTCTCTGCCATGGAAAAGTGAGATCGCCTTGGAATACAATAATATTTGATACACAGAATTATCACTCACACATTGCTGGTTATAGAAAACTTTAAATTAAAGCAATCTGCTTGTGTTTTTGATTAATTCAACTGATCTGTGTGGTTATAGCAAACGCAGATGAAACAGCATTGTATGTCTTTTCTTTGATAAGCTTAACTGGCAACTGCGGATAATAACACAATGCTTTGACACAAGGAATTAACAGTCATACTTTTGTGGATTACAGTAAAATTGTAATGACAATCACAATCACTTAATTCTGAAGTACCATGGGTCTGTGCTACTCGACTCTGCCACTGCACACTAAACACTAGACACCCGAGGTTTGATTCCTATGCTCTAGTCTTAGATTACCTTTCAATAAAACCCTATTTGATAGACATATTATGTATCACCTACATGTTACTGATGGAGAATGCTATAGTATTGTAATCCACTGTTTATTTCCTACGCAATGGATACATTTAAACTGAAGCATATAATTTGGAGCAAATGGGATCGCGTGGCACAAATTGTCTTCATTGAATAGACTATTGTCTTATAAACACAATTGACACAAGGAATTGACACTGTCTGACTGTCACTTCTGCCGATTATACAGTAGAACATTTTGAATCACAGAGATTCATGGAGAATTAGGTAATATTGGTTTTACAATCAACTATGTGCTTTCCCAAATGTGTGTGGGCAAGATAGCAATTTTAGGGATAATGCAACAACTCGCGTACGGCCACACCTCCAGGTGCAAATAACGGAGTCGGCATAATGTATAGCAGGTAGTGCGGCCGTAAGATACCATTTAGGTACAGTACCAACTGCACTGTGTGTAATTCACGGGTATAGCGGGTAGTGCGAAAGGACAAGGCATTGGCAAAGATAGGGCCCATGGTACAGTATGTAGTTCAAATGTGACATGGGTAATGTCTCTGGCCTATCTAGGCTTGCACCTGCAGGAAAAACTAAAACTGATTTGCTCTGGCCAAACAGGCTAGACCCAACAAGGGAGTTCTACAGAGCCTTTACCCTCTCTCTCTTCCCCACTGCTACCGACGGGTAGTAGCTGGCGGGAGCCGACTGAGCAAGTTTGGTCGAGACGACACGATAGCGTGCACACCACCCATTTGACAACAGATTTTCGTCCACGCTTTCAAATGCTTACCGCTATACCGACATCAGTGCGGTGGAGAGCTACCTATAAAATGTGTTGTGTGGAGTACTGTTAATTCCCTTCCACTTTGAGGCTCCCTGAGGTGGGTTAATGAATATTAGTGAAAATCACTGAATAATCATTTAGTCAATTGTGGCAAAAGTCAGCTCTCTCTCGAGAAAAAAAGGACAGCAGATTGAAAACGAATTAACATAAAACAAAGAAAACACCTTGCAAACACTTGGGGCCGGAAGGCTGACTAATCAATCTTTTCTGGACTCGGAAAAAAAAAGAAAGAAGAATCAGTCACACTTATTTATAGGAAACCGGTGCGTAATTACAGCAAAACACGGCAGGTGGTTGTACTGTAATGATTAGTCTGGACTAAGCAAATGTTTGGCATTATGTGTGTGCTTGTGCATGTGCGTGCGTATGCATGTGTGTGTGTGTGAGTGTCTCTCTCAAGGCAAACATGCCCACTTGCCCAGCAGAGCGTGACTACCTTAAATACCAGACAAGCAGCATGGGGGAGCAGCAGGGCAGTGTATGCATCCACTCAGACCTCTACTCTTATCACAGGAGTGTCTCCTGAGTGAAGCCGTCAGCAGGAGGCAGCAGAACACACGCACGCACGCACAAGCACAGCAGTGCACACAATACATGTGTATGCACACAATACATGTGTATGCACACTGTGTCCTAAGGAAAAGTACAGGGAATAGAGCCTCCATATCTGTCTCTGGATCCTGCAATCTAGAATTTATTACATTTAACAGCAAATGTAATGCACACACACACACACACACACACACACACACACACACACACACACACACACACACACACACACACACACACACACACACACACACACACACACACACACACACACACACACACACACACACACACACACACACACACACACACAGAAGATTAGTTCAGTGTGAAGAGTGGGTGTGAACTAGTGTGTGACCAAAACAAAACAAGCCTTATGCTGTGCTCACAATAGCAGCAACAAAGCAACACACGACTACAAGCTATTTTTCTGTGGAAGTCAGCAGCATGCAGATAAAAATCGACGGCCGCCACTTGTCATGACACGCTACAAAAGATAAGTTGACGTGTTTATTGTTTTTTTACACTTCATTCAACCCTCCAATGATGCAGTGAATTAAGTGTCAATGTGTTGTGTGTTTTCGTTTCACCATTGTCTCTCCCCTTCTGTCCCTGCTACAATTCCTGCTCTCTTCTGGAAATGGAAATCTACACAGTTGGTTCCCTCTTCTGCAGTATTTCACCCACCATTTTTCATTTCATTTACTGTATGAAGTATGGCTTGAAGAACACTTCAACAACGGTTGAAGTGAATGTAGCTGCACCAATTATCTTTTGTCGCTGCTGGTGGTAACGCAGCAATATACGTTCGCTCATTGACAAATGCAGTAGTTTTCTCTCGTATTCTCCTGAGAATAATGTGGAGAATATGTTTTGCAACCCTTGCAAATGTAATTGCTCTTTTCTTACTTCAACAGCATGTGTATTGCTGGTCCACACTACGTATAGTCAGCAATTAACTGTTGGATGGAAGACTGAGGGGACGGTGATTGATGGTGTTCTGCAAAATCCTGAGTGATCATTTATCTTCTATAATTTAACATAACCACTTGAGCCCTATTTCATATTCCGTTGCACAACTGAAATAAGTTTTGATATATCGGGAGAACAACCTTCTGCTACAGAGGAGTCAGCAATACAAAATAAATTGTTTGTCCGCTTTTATTTGTGAAAACCCAGGCGGCACACAGGCACAGAGGTATGGTATCTTACTATCTTTCCACTATGGGCACAATCGTAACTAGACGAAATGAAAGCCTGGGTATCGAGGCTAAATCTTAACTGACTTTCCCTGACTCAGAGTCGGCAGCAATAATATCATGCAGGTGTGTGACTATAGTAACACACACCCTGCTGATATCTGTAACATTACTCGTGGTTTGTGCACATAGTCGCAACTATGCTTAGTGCTTTGCTTACTTGTTCGGCATCAGGCAGGAGGATTGTTTAGGGTTTGTATATGTTTTATTGTATAGGGTGTATCCATTTGTATACTTTTTATTCATAATTTATCGTGTTTTTATTGTGATGTTACGCTTCCTATGATTGCATCTTACTGTACTTCTAATGCCCTGTATCTCTCCACTACCGTGATATTACTGTACTTCTAATGACCTGTATCTCTCCACTACCGTGGCGTCTAGGGGGGCGTGTTCAGGGGAGTGAAGCTGCATTGGCAGGGAGGGTGATCTTGGTCATTACAGGCTAGGGCAGCGCCTGTCAGTGGGGGGAGTGTTGAGCGGGAGGAGTCCTCCCAGTGGGGGCTCCTCTCTGGCAGACGAGCCAGTAGGGTACAAGAGCAGTGGCTATACAGAATGGTGTGGGAAGAAATTAATTGGCGGTAAAATAATTGGCTACACCATTTTATTTTACAGATGGTGTGCCACGGTCTTTGTGTTTTATCCATTTTTCTGTCTAGGAGTTGATAGTACTTCATTAGACCCCTTGGTGTGGTTGTCCCCTTTCAGTAGCAATGCAGCAACAGGAAGACCCATCACTACTGCAATGGATGATTGAAAGATCACTGATCAGTAGTTTCCATGCTGGCACCGGTGCTGGCACCGATGTTATTCAACATCTACATCCACGACCTACCCCTAACAACATCAAGGAAGTACGGCTACGCAGATGACCTGGCAATTTTGCTCAGCAAACCAACCTGGGAAGCAATAGAGGAAGGCCTATCTGAGGACATGAACATCCTGTCTTCATACCTGAAGGACTGGCGCCTGAAGCTCAGTGTTGAGAAGACTGTGGCAACAATGTTCCACCTCTACAACAGGGAAGCAACCCGTGAAATCAACATCATGGTTGACAACGCCCGGCTACAGTCCCAGTCCTCCCCGACATACCTTGGAGTGAAGCTCGACAGAACTCTGTCCTTTAAGCAACACCTGGACAGCGTCATGGGAAAGACCACCGCCCATGCAGCACTGATACAGCGTCTAGCTGGCACGACATGGGGAGCGTCCACGAAGACGCTGCGCATCTCCACCGAGGCCCTGGTGTTCCCCACCGCTGAGTACTGTGCCCCAGTCTGGAGCCGTAGCCCTCATGTCCAAAAACTGGACGCTGCCCTCAACAGCGCCCTACGGACTATCTCTGGATGCTTACGCGCCACTCCAACCAACCAACTGCCAGTCCTTGCTGGAATCGCCCCCGCAGAGGTCAGGCGAGAAGCAGCCACACTGGCTCTTGCTCGGAAGGCTCAGCTGAGCGAAGCCCACCTCCTCCACAAGGTCGTCACAGAGACACCACAGCGCATGCGTCTCAAGTCCCGGCGGCCCTTTGCCACACAGGCCCAGGAACTGCTCCGTACAACACCAGCCGACACCTCCAAGGCTTCCTGGGTGAAGACAAGATGGAGGGACCAGTAGAAGGCAGCAGAACCATCCAGGCTTCACCACTACATCGAGGATCCCACAGATGTTCCTGGCCAGCACCTCCCCCGCAAGGAGTGGACAACCCTCAACCGCCTGAGGACGGGTGTGGGACGCATTGGTGCATCCATGCAGAAGTGGGGTCTCACAGACCCCATTACAGACTGTTGAACATGTGCTGACCAGCTGCCCTATATACCGGCCACCGAATGGCGACCGTGGGCTAATTGACCTAGACAATGACACACTGGACTGGCTTGCTGCAACGGAGCTGAAGGTCTAAGGACATACGACAGAAGAAGAAGTAGTTTCCATATTGAATGGTGTTCATGTTGGTAAAAACGTTAATATGAGCGATCCTAAAACAAAATCAATTCATTCAGCACAGCTTTGATTTGATCCCTAGCAGTGCAGACAAGTAGCAAGTAACTAACTAATCAGACTCCCTGTAGTGACTCTTCAAAATAAGACTCACTAATAGTATCAGAGGAGAAGACACAGTAGTGTACGATGGTTACTCAATATAGGTTTAATTTTTAATATTTGCAGTTGGAGAAATATCAAAACAAATCCATTCTCAATGAATGAATGAATTAATTAATGACTAGGACAGGTGGGTGGTCATATAGGAGGAGGGACTGGATAAGGTGGGTGGTCATATAGGAGGAGGGACTGGATAAGGTGGGTGGTCATATAGGAGGAGGGACTGGATAAGGTGGGTGGTCATATAGGAGGAGGGACTGGATAAGGTGGGTGGTGGTCATATAGGAGGAGGGACTGGATAAGGTGGGTGGTCATATAGGAGGAGGGACTGGATAAGGTGGGTGGTCATATAGGAGGAGGGACTGGATAAGGTGGGTGGTGCTAAGGTGAAATCTCAACTCAACTGGTGGCCACGTAAAACATTTCGTAATAAGATTTTGTTTGTATTTGTGCTGCCATGGGGATGTGGGGGGGAAAAATATATGTCAATTGTTTTGAAAATATTTCTTTGTACTGTAAAGAAAATCAATAAACATATGTTTAAAAAAAAAAAAAAACTGGTGACCACGTCTATACATAAAAACATAATTTTTGTTAAAAATTGTTCCTCCTTATATAATATAATAATAACATCTGATGATCATGGGGTTTTCTTTGGGGGGGGGATAAGAAAGATAATGATTGCTATCTAGCTCTGGCTCCTTTTAATCAGTTCTATTATGTTACAAATCAACATGGCAGGAATATAAAACAGCACACATCGCTGTCCATGGTCCTGAACCAGCGTGTGCACACACACACACACACACACACACACACACACACACACACACACACACACACACACACACACACACATCTGCCATTTTCTCTTTCAGTGTGTCACCAGTGGGTAACTTAATAAGCCATAACTCTAAACCACAAAACCTAAACTCTAATTGCCTAGTCATCTGTCTTTGGAACCATGGGAAAAATTCTAAGAAAACACACACACACACACACACACACACACACACACACACACACACACACAATTAACAGTAGGGCCGGGGAAGCATAATTTTGCGTCACACCGCCCACACACTCCAGGCATACAGCGACTTGGGGTCGTTACAAAGTCAGGGAGCTGTCCGTTTCGATTCGTCAAGCCCAGCAAACGGGGATAGAGTACTCTCCATTAACCTGTGTGCAACCCTGAGACTGTTGGATGTGATTAGGCTACATGGGGCAGTGTGCGTGAAAGCAGAAATCGGCGAATAATGGATGGGAAACAGCGGAGCGAGGCGATAATGTAGCGACACCCATGCAGCAGACCTGTGACATGAGAGGCCACTGGCCGGAGGGATAAGGCTTGATGAGATATGATGAGCATAAGAAATGCTGGGGTCATGAATAGCTGCAGTATACAGTGCATGATGCTAATGTAAGTCATCCGCTCAGGTTGACACAAGATCATTAAAAAGCATGCACACACACACACACACACACACACACCTTAATCGTTTTTGACATCCTGAAATAAGCTCATTCAGGAAAACACACAGATGGCTTCCGTCTGCTTCATTGTTTTCCGCAGCCTAGTAGACGTACTAATGCAGAATTCTGGAATTCAACTCGATGCGACCGTGAAAACCGATAAGATGGGATAATCTGAAGCCTGTCTCTTGGCCGAGATAAACGATTAGACGTGAGGAGAGAGACCGAATTCCCGCTCTAGCTTTCCACATCACACACTCTTTTAATTGCTCCCTTTGAGGGAACGTCTCTTTTCAGTCCTCGGCTCAGTTCGAAAGTATTGGCTTTTGATCATTGGGAGCATGCCAAAGGTATGTGCATGTATACTGTATTACACATACTGTACACGTATGTATGTATGTATGTATGTATGTATGTGCGTGCGTGCGTGCGATAGTGAAAGTGGGCAACACCTGTGTTGGGGCTGTGTGTGCATCAATAAATTATCAGAAAAAGACATGGGGCTCCATCTTGCGCCACCCTTATCCCTTATCCCTAAACTTATTAGCCATTTTTTACTATTTTGAAAAGCATCTTAAAATACCGGTAGTTCAACTAACCGATCTACATCGAGACGTTGTGAGCTTGTAGATCGGCTATTTGGACTATTTTTAAAGTGGTAGTGATATTTTCACTACTTTTGTGTAATGCAGTATAAAATAGGGGATTATATGAATTAACTTTACTCAACAGCACAGTATAGTGTAATCCTATAGTCATTCAAGTCTGGTATTACTTACTTGGTACAGTACAGTAAGTTAACAATTTGCGAGTGCATGGTGAGATCAGCTGAACGCACCACAAGGAAGCTCCATCTCTCCCATTCCTGCAGGATGCTACAAGTTTCCCGTCGTCACACCTTCACTGTTTCTGAAGATGCATAATGAAAAGCACTGGTGATATCTCACAGCTCGCAGCCGCGGAAAAAGATTTTTGCCTGCGGCTATCAGAGCCCAGGACAATATCAAAAAGGACAGAAACTGCATTCAAACTACTGAGCAGTTGCGCATAAGTTTACTTTCACAATAGATATGATACTGTAGGTAGAACTTTATTTATCCCATGGGGGACGTTCAGTTTCCAGCGGCAGCATTGCAGTTAGAGTGCAGATACAGAGGAACGTGGACTGGGGGAGTGGAGAGTCGCCGCACCGGGCGAGTGCACGGACGGCCCCGGCTGAACTATGACTCCATTTCAGGCAACAATATAATTTCAAAGCAACACGGTTTGCTTTGAAAGCAGCTCTCACCAGATTAATCCTTTCCCTGAGAGTGATAAAATGTTTCTGCAAATTAGCTCACAATAGATAGTGAAGGCTTGACAGTTAATATTTTTTTTTTTACATGTCTACTCAGTGCCGGTTCTGTGTCAATCTCATTATCTGCAGTAATGTTACTGAGTGACTGTGTAGTCAGTGTGTACCGGGCTACCAGCTGCTGTGCCTTCCCAACATAGAGCTGTTGTCTGTACAAGTGTAATAGCCTCTTCTACCTCATTTACCCCAATTATTTGACTATTATTATCCAAAATCGTGTTCGGCATTAAAATAAATTATAATCTGGCAACGGTTGAGCTCTACTCCAAGGCTGATGCCAAATCTACTGCTGAGACCTTTTTTATGTGCCACAAAAATTGCAATCAAACCTCCTGATGTCCCAAATATTATATTAGGAGATATTCATCATTGAATTGACAGAAGAAAGAAAAAGTAAATCCTTGATCATTTTAATGTCACCTGCCCAGCACATTGAAATAAAATGAGATCTATGACTCCATAAGGGGGCAAATTGTCACACCCACCACTTCTCCCTACCCCACGCTGCCAGTCAGATCATAGACTGTTGATTCAGTCAGTCACACTTCAATTCAAGTTACTGTCCTGTCACTATTCTTGTATGTTTCCCTGTGCCTACAGCGAACCACAGAGCAGTGTGCTCGAAATGTCACTCACTCAGGTGGTGCCAAAAAATAAAGTCATTGAAGGCAGCTAACAATGTGCAAACTTGACCTACAGCTAACCACAGCCTGACTCGTGACTCCAGACTCTGTCCCTGGGTCTCCCCTTGCCTGTTCATTACTATGTCTTCTCAGCGATCATCTTCGGTAGTCATTACCACCATAGATACCTCATTTGTGGCTGCAGTTCATTGGAGCGATGCAGCATTGCGCCTGCCATATTTTGTGTGGGGAAAGTCATGCTAGTCATTAGTCTGCTAATGCATGTACTGCATGCCCACCCTATGTCAGCAGAAGCAGGAGGTCTCTCCACAGTTCAAATAATCATAACTCACTGAATTCTCAAACTTGTTAACAATGTCAGACATTATAGGTTAGTTTAAGATAAGACAGGGTAGGCGACCTTTGGCCCTGGTGTCCGGTACACTGGCATAAGTGTGAGAGAGAGGATTTTTGGTTTAAAATAAACAATAATAATTTTAAAAAAAGATATATATATATATTTGTATAGCTGATATATAAATACAGCTGTAAGCAGCGATAAGACAGGTCAAGCCATAAAAGTAATAAAGCAATAAAGAAAAAAGAACTAGACAATGCCTGTCTTCTAATTAGTAGCGAAATACTACTTGATACTCAAGATAGCTTGATAGCTACAATGACTGCATTAGGACTAACAAGTAATGTTATATAGAGAGGAGTGATGTAAAAAAAAAAAAGTGGATATATAGAGCAGATAATATAATTAATTCATTGGGAGATCTAAAGGTCAGATATCCTTTGAGGAATGACTGTGAGCTTCAGTTCTTGAGCGATTCCCATGACCCTCTACCATATTGCCTGATTTCATGGAAAACGACAGCAAATAACTGCCAAAACTGGGCTCTTCACCCTTCTGGCTTGACCTCTAAAAATAAAAATAAATGCAGTCCCTCATTTTTGTACCTACTGTATGTAAATTACATCCTGCACATAATTCTACATTCATTAAAACCCTGAACTCTGACTCGGGGTCGGGGGGGCGAGTCTGGGGGATAGGTGGGTTATTGCTATTGAGTCTAATAGCCCCCCCCCCCCCCCCCCCCTGAAATCGCATTTCTATTCCAGTCTGGGCCCTGCTGCTAATGCATGGTTGATTCGTGGAGGTAACAAAAAAATTACATCATCTCCAGTCTCCAACCTACAATGTGAAAGAAAATATATAAAAAAAAGGGGAAAAGTTTATATACAGTAAGTGAACAATCAAAATATGTGCTGCCATTAAAATGAACTAGACCTGTACGTGCCCGTCGCAGTCGGCCACCGGCCTACTTGGGAACGATTAAACTTGGGAACCTAATGATATACGTTGTCATAGCACCCGTTTTAACTGTCAACCAATGCCCACTGGCAGAGCCAGTGGGCATTGGTTGAGCCTCAATTGGCTGAGGCAGAGGCTGGAAATTGCACAGAAGAAAGGAGTTGGCCTCATTAGGCCCACTGGCAGAGCCTATCAAAGGTGAAAGGAGTTGGCCTCAACCGTGGGTCCGACCGACTCGATACCGGGCACTGCACACCCTGTGGGGGTGTGGAACGCGTGAAGTCGGTGGGTGAAACGGTTCTCAGATTACGTGCATTACACGCGCGCGCGCGGGGGCGGGCGGGCTACCGGCCAAGGTGCCTGGACCGCTGAGCCACGGCACAGGCCATGGCACTCATTTCTAAAAGGTTGAAGATAGGATACGTGGTTAAATAAAAATAAAATCATACCAAAACAAATCTACTTTCATAGATAGTAAGAGTATGGCTACAAAACATAAAAAAGTCTCAGATACTTCTTTAAAACGTAGGCATATTTCTTGCAACGGAGTTACGGCAAGCTTACATAATATGAGGGTGGTGTTGACATGCGGCCACCTATTTATGTCTAAGGCCATTACGCCCTCGCCTAGGCCTACTCCATCCCTGGCTTTCCACACTACTGGATTCCACTCAGCCTTGGCTACCTGCCATTACTTTCTGACCGGCTACGTTACGTACCTGCCTCTGTGTCCTGGCCTGCACTTGGGTTCAATATATTAGCCTTAAAATGTATAAGTCTAAGGTGGGACCTGCCATGTTTCCTCTGATCATAACTTTGTGCATCTGTGTTAAAAAGACAGGTGAAAGTCTGGCTGAGAATAGTTCCGCTTCCCTCTAGGGGCGTTGCAATTGCACAGACTGGTCAGTGTTTCAGGAGGACTCCTCTGTGACAGTGATGAACATACAGATGTGTACATCTCCTTTTATAAGGACAGATTCCAACAAAGTTTCATCGTTCCTAACATCAAACCATGGTTTTCCCAAAACATTAAACGGTTTGATAAAAGGAAAAATGATTTTAATGCAGGTGATGTCATTACGGGGTGAATTAAGGACTGAAATAAAAAAGTGTAAACTGTGGTACTGAAGCAGAGTTCAGAAGAGAGCTTTGAATGAATTTAACGAGGATTACGAGATAATGGCAGCAGAGGCTTTGCTCTGTGTAGTTTAAATTCTGATAAACACCTGCCTTTTCTTTACATTTAATAATAAGGATTTTACTGCACTGCATGAGATAAGAAAAAAAATCACACACGTGTGAACTGAGTGGTGCAATTCCCCCCCCCCCCCCCCCCCCTCTCTCTCTCTCTCTCTCTCTCACTCTCTCTCTCTCATTAGAGACACAGCACTACCCCTCTCTCTGTTTCTGGCGCCCCCTACTGGCATAAATAAGTCACATACTCGTGCTCATTCAGGTACACAAACAAACAGGTACACGGACATTGCTGGTTGTAGGAGTGGTTGCACCACGCAAAAATAGCACTGCCTCTCCAGCATTTAAGATTGATGTGAAGCATGTGAAACCTCTTCAGGTGAGAGCTCATGTCTTGATATCATCTGTGGCCAAGACAACTTGTACAGACAACTCTGTACTCTGTTTACACAATATCTTAACCCATTCTGACCTGAGATCAGATTCTAAAAATGTCTGTTTGAAAATGAGTTTTCTGAAAAAGCTATGTTTCTATTTCAGTCGTTCTTCGATTTTTCTAAAATAGCAGACCTACAAGCTTGTAGATCTGTTATTTTTAAATAGCTCAAGCATAACGTAATGCTAACACAAAAAGGGGTTCCCGCTTAAAATGGGTTCATCAGTAGATGGTTCCTATTAGCTTTGGAAACATTCCAGTATTGTCCCCGGTAGCCAGCCAAGAGAAGAATTCTCAATTTAAAATAAAGCATTTAATTTAACAGGCGCTTTTATAGAGACTTACAAAGTGCAAGGTCAGAGCTTTTAAAGACTTTAAAATAGACCTGCAGATGCCAAAAATGCTTAAGTGGCATGAACCCTAGTCAATAAATGACAGGGTAAATGGCCAAGTAAATAGGGTGAAAAAACAATTAACTGCTACAAAGTATCTAGGATACCAGGTAAAGATCAAACCTAGCATCTGTCTAAACCAGGGCATCCCAAACATTTTCCGCCGTAATGTAATACATTTTGAATTAATAACTTAAGCCCCTGAAAATAGCCGATCTACAAGCTCATAACATCCATGTAATGTATATGTGGACAGAACTTAGTTTTTGAGGGGCGCTAGCCCCTCCTACAGTATATCTAGCCTTTGGTGTGTGTGTGCACAAACTTTGTCCTACACAAATTCCCATTGACAATGAATGGACAATAGGTCGACATAGTGTCTGAGCAAATAGCCCTTTAGCGTCTATTTTACGTCATGATGATGTACGATGAGAGCCCCCTTTCACACGGGTGTGCTTTTTTATTTCTCTTCGACGTTCAATACCGTCCAGAGAGTATAACGTGTCCTTTTAACTCAATCCTAAACTGATTGGATGGATAATGGATTGGACTTCACAATGGACTTTTTAACTGGTAATTCACAGTGTGCTCTCTCAATTTGGCACTACTCATCTACCGGTTGCCTTTAAAGGTTGCCGTCTATCTTCCGAGTGCCACAGCTGCGTCATGTTTAATTCATCCGATTTTCCAAACTATCGTTTTCGCTTTATACAGTTTCATAGAGAGGCAGTACACTCACGATCTATACCAAATGAAAGATCGAACTTTACAGATTACAGAGCAGATTTGAGCGAGCTGTGAGTCAATGAAATTACGTGTTTTGCCTGCAAGGTGCTACCTAGGTGCTACTTCCCATAGACACCCCATTAATCCAAACAGAAAAGTCCTCTCTAATTATATTAAATAACGTCAAAATCACCAACATTGCAGCTGTAGGGAAATCTTGAATTATCCTCTATCTGCAAAGTGTTTGTTTCATAAAAATCCACGTAGACATTTTATGAGCTACTAGTGTTGGAGTTTGGAAGCTTGGAAGCTTTGGAAGCTCTCGTTGAATATCACTCAAAGGCCCCTGCGTACCACCTGTTTTGAATTTGCAATTTTTTTGGACCACAATGCTTATATGAGACCATTTTAAATGAAAGTTCTACAGCCCTTGACCAAGGGATGAGCGAGTGACATCAGGACTTCGGTAGAGATTTCACCGTCTGTCCGCTCCGCTGTAGTGCTGACATAATGAAGTGACATTTTTCCGGTAGAGTGTCTCAGCCCTACGGTCGCTCCTCGCCTTTAAGGCGTCTTATACTGATGTTAAAATGGTCAGCTAGATCTCATGGGGTTTTACATTTTCAGTAACGAGCAGTTCCTTAGGAGGACTAGTGCTATATTGAAATGCCAGGGCCATCGACTCCAGAGTTTGAGCTACTGTATAGGTTGACGTTTCAGAACTCTTCTAATGCTATTTTAAGGCTTAATGGCATATAGCACTAATTCCTTGCACTCCCATGTATACAAACATATTTGAAAACATTTTGTAATTGCTATCAATTTCTATTTCCCTACATTAACTATCCTGTTTTTATATAATTGCTGGCTGCAAAACAATTCTCCCCAGAGGGAAAATAAAGATAAACTAGAACATTGGTTGTCATAAATTCACTCTCTCAACACAATCCTGGCGATATGGAGCTGTATAATGAGTATGTACAATAAAATAATGTTCACTTGGCCAGTTACATTTAGTGCAGCCACAATAGTGCAGCTCACAAATCAAAACACAGCATACATTATTGACAGATATAATTCATGTATATTCATGCCCCTTCCTTGGCCCAATTTTGAAAATGGAGGAGGCTACCGTATTTCTTTTATAAATAACCAATTGCAAAAGAAATACAAGCTTGTAAATTAATACTTCATATGTGTTTCCAACCTCCCCAATATCTTGCAGATTCTAACAGCCTTAATATCCAGAAGGGGGGGGGGGGCTATTATCACTCTATATTCTTTACAGTATGTTGCTGCTAAGACCTGGATTGGTGGGAACCCAATCTGGCTGCAGAATGCAGATTGATCAGTGATGATGTAACCTATTATTATGCTCCAGGACCTTTCAGTTGAAGAGTAGGAGGAGGAGAACACATTAGAGATGTAATCATTACCAGCAATCCAATCAAACTGTCCAATATGCTACTTGAAATCCGAGGGGATGTGTTCCATCATCACCCACAACAAGTTCCCTTCAAATCTATAAACCCTCCCAAGCAAGAAAATGAAGTTGATGGATCCGTGTGCTTGAGATTAGCCTGTGGGGATCAACAAGTTATGATCTGATCACACTTAATAATGATTCATCTTGGGATATGCTTCAGATTACAGCATCTTCTTTGGCTAAATATTATACCAATGGGCAAAGGCCATACCTTCAGTCAGTCAGTCAGTCTGTCTGTCTGTCTGTGAAGTTTAGTTGAGGATACAAGAGCATTCTTAAAGATATTTCACACAAAAAAACAACTCCGGACAGGCTTCAGGAATAGCGGAGGTGTGGAGAAGAACAGTATAGATTAATCAGTGTGGTGCTGCTACTTAAACCAACCTTGACCAGGTCCTCCAGTTCCGAGGAGTTGACACAGGCGTGCACGGCTAAAAAGTCCAGTTTCTCTGCTAGGATGGCCAGTTTCTGGGAACTCTCGTGCGGCTGTTCCAGTGCCCGGAACACCATGGCCCCGATGATGAGGTAGACCACTACCAGGCAGAAGATGGCCGACACAGTCTTCCACCTCACGGTCATCCTGCTCTCGTACTCGTCCTCAGGGACGTTCAGCACCAGCGGTTTGCAGGAGAAAGAGAGGCGTGGCTTGAGGTTGTGGGCGGCAGACCTTGGATCAAGAAGATCAGGTGCGGCCACTGTAAGTACAAAAACATTTTTTTTTCCATCTTTTCTTTTCACAATTTAGGCAAACAACATTGTTGGTCCCATAAACATGTTTACACATAAACACTGACATAGACATTTCATATATTATGTCAGTAATAGAAACATAATAATAATATCTCAAATTCATATACATTTGAGCACTAGTGGTGAGCTGTCAGGTGGCTGAGTTATGGCAATATTGAAGTTGATTTAAGGACTTTGGAGGTGGTGTCATAAAGTCCACACTAGTCCTTATTGAATGAAAAATCTTAGTTAGAGCAGGTGATAAAGATGATGGTGATAGAAAAGAAAATGTTGCTCTAGAGAGGGAAGTCTGGAGCACTCTGGTGGAGCTGTTGCCCCCACGTCCCGACTACGGCTAAGCGGTTGAAGATGGATGGATGGATGGAACATACTTTACTCCAGTCACTGAATTAATAACTCTTCAATCTGTGGGATTGCTATAGGTCCAATTTTCCAACTGAAATATTTTTTCCTTCTAAATACCAGTAGTTGTCTACACATATTGATTAATAGATCTCTCTATACAGCCATAACGGAATTGCAGAAATGTTTTGTAAAAAGCAATATTTCAGCCAACCTATTAGTTTATAATGAAATGTGTCATTTGGTCCATTATAGGATCCTTCTTCCAGATTGATCCATGACGCTTCATCCACTCTCGGAAACAAGGAACAGGATATCATAAATCTATATGACAAATGTTTGATAAATAAAAATAAAATAAATATGAGCACATAACTGATTGTGTTGGACTTCACGAATCAGAGAATAATTAAGATTGCATATTCACAGCTGCTCAGTAAAGCTACGGCATTCAACACATATATAATCTTCTATTTAATTCAGTGGACCTCCAAAATAATCATATTTTAACTGGGGACCCCCACCCTGATAAGCACTTGGAATTGTAGGAGTTGAGGCATACATTTTCAGTTCAACATTGTGAAAATAGCCGTTCTACAAGCTGACAATGACTTGCAAAGCGAGGTTTTTATAGTATTTAGTAGTATACTATACTTTAGTATAGTTTGTCGATTACTTTTGATGCAGTAATGGCACTTTTCTTTCTTTCTTTTTGAGGTCTAAAAAGTCCTTAAATTGTCACTTCACTGTCAACTGGGGATGACAAATCGTACTCCATGGTTGATTAAATATTAATTCTTGGCCTATATAGCCAACTTTTCAAAATTTCTGAACGAAATGAGCCTATTCACTCAGTTTCCAATATGTTACACTTGATAATGTTGTGCTGAAAATCTTTAATTAAAAGTTGATGTCATGGAAATAATTACAGCTATTGGTTCACAGTTGTTGGTCATTACTGCTTGCTAGGGATGTGCCGATTCCAACTCCGAATTTCCGATACCGATATCAACCGATACCGATATATGCGGTACTAGTTATAAGTATAAATACTGCAACTGTACAAAAGTATTGGTATTAAAATGTTAAATGTAAAAGGTACCAAAAGTAAAAGTATTCATTATGCAGAATGTCTCATTTCAAGTTTTCAAATGTATAAACATCCTTTGAAAATACCATACCAAGCTCACCATGTAGATAGACCCTGACGAAGACCTTTTGGTCGAAACGCGTTGGTCCTGTTATTTATTTGCCTTGCTCATCTTCAAATAAATTATAAAGATTTTCACCAAAGACGGAGTGCCTTGGATTATTTTCTTTTCAAGTCTGCAATTCACATTTTGACAAGCAGTACTACTTGGAGGAAGGATACCTTTTGTCTATATGGTTTTACCTGTATCACCAAAGAGCACCCATCTAAGAGCCACTAACAGATCCCTGCAGCGCTTCCATTCCTCTATTTCTAAACAAGCTCACCATGTGTTGCATTGCAACACATGGTGAGCTTGTAGATCTGCTATTTTCTGCTAAAATAATAAAAGTAACTAGTAGGCCCCTAACTAAAGTTTTCAAATAAATGTAGTGGAATAAAATACAGAACTCTGAGATGTAGTGGAGTAGAAGTAAAAGTATTGGAAATACTCAATTAAAGTGCAAATACCTCATAATTGTACTTAACTATAGGCCTACAGTACTTAAGTAAATGTACATAACATAGATGTGGAGGCCTATTTGCCAGTGCAGAAGCATGAGCTAACGAGCACCAACGAGGACCAGGTGCACACTGCACACAGTGCACAGACACACACTCTGCAGTGCTTTAATGGAAAAGTGACTGAAGCTTCAAGCTCATTTCTCTCATATCGGTATTTTTCGATATAAATTTTGTATGCATATATCGGCCGATAATAGGCCTATTTTAGTTTATTTATTTTCGCCATTGTAATTTGTCTTCTTGCAGGCACTGTGAACACATTATTCCCCATGCATGCATTTTAATTGTTGATTAGTTGGACACTATATATATATATATATATATATATATATATATATATATATAGTATATGGTTTTATTAGTTATTGAAATTAGGAAACATTGTGGTTCATGCACGCTAAGAGCAGCTATAACTGAATTATAAGTGGCTTTGCATTAAAAATTAAAGGTATTTTCCCACAGCCTCCTTTTCTAAGGAGGTTGATAGATGGTTGACGATGTTACGCAACAACCACTCCAAGGAGTCCAGGGAGCCTTAATAAACTGGCTACATAGAACTGGTGTTTACGAATAAACACCAATAAAATGCACAATGCACTGATTGATTAATATATTTTTCACCCATATATTATGGTACCAAAACACTATAGTGTCATGAGTTGGCGTCTGTTGTTTATCTGATTTACCAGCTCGACCAATAAGAGGGTTGACCAGCTTTTTGGAATAAACAATCGATAACCCCCTCAGCATCTTTGACCAGCTGACTATACTGACCGAGCGCAGCGGACAGCTGGCTTGAGTGAGAAGGCGATCACTAGACTAGACATGTCACTCTAGTCTGCCATGCATGTGCGTTTGTTTGTTTGTTTGCATTTACAATTCCAAAACGACTAAACGAGTGATGAAGCACTTACTTCTTCTCTACCATATGCACTTTTCTTGCTGTTCCTCATCGGCAGATCTTTGCCAAAAGCAACCGTCTGTGAGTGATCTTTGGGTTTGTAGCACACCGACGCTCCCATCAGGGGACGTTACTCTTTTCCACATGACATTAAATATAAAGACGTACTTTCCCCTTCCACCCAAAAACACCCAAAACGAATAAAAAATGCAGTCTTTCCCAGTAGATAAAATCCAACCGAAATATCCAAAAGTCAGAACACCGTGTCGTGTTCCTATCCAAGAAGAGCGCGCGGAGATGCGGCGTAAAGCGAGGGCGAAGTGGAAGCAGATGATCCACTCAATCCGTCCAGTTCTTCCCAGACACTGTACCCAGACATAAAGGAAACAATGGTTTCCTCCGGACGCCGGAGCGCGTACTGTAGTTAGTGTAGTAGCGGGTTGCCTCGTTCAACACCATGTTACGCAGGGAGGCGTGCATGCGCTTTGGAAGACACGAGAGAGAGAGAGAGAGAGAGAAGAGAGAGAGAGAAGAGAGAGAGAGAGCGAGAGAGCGCGCGCGGCGGGGGGAGGTGGGGGGGGGGGGAGTCTCATCTCAGACCAGTACAGGTAGACCTATCTCTCAGAGAGATTTTGTCTGAGATGTTAAGGCTTTATGGCCTATATGACAATGTCCAGAAAATATTCTGTGCCAGGGACCACCATTATATATATATATATATATATATATATATATATATATATATATATATATATATATATATATATAGGCCTATACAAAAATTGCCAAGATTTAAAATAAACAAATAAAATAAAATAAAATAAATAGCCGATCTACAAGCTCACAATGATTACGTTGTGAGAAATAGATGTGCTATTGTTTTTTACAGCCAAAGTAAATATGGTTATAGTGTTCAACTTCATTTTGCCATGCATAAAAAGCCCCTCAAGGACCTCACTCTGAGAAGCACTCCTTCAGAGAGAAAGCCCCCAAAGGTAATAGTTGCCGGGGAAGGTATAGGCTTATACACAAGCTGTCACACACACTAGCACCTGCTGACCGATAACAGCACTATGTCACTTTACTGTGCTGCTCAGAGCATGCAGCACACAGTGCGCTTCATTTGTCTCAGTCGCTCACTTTCCCTAACGCAGTGGTTACACAATATAGGAAATGAAAAATGATGGGAATATACTTGCGACCCATGAAAATGGTTCTGCGGCCCAAAACTTGGTCCCGACTCCCGACCCACCGGTCTGGGTCTGCCTATACAGCTTGCTGGAAACCTCAACAGCCGAGGGAATAAAGATTGCAGATATCCGTTTGATTTGGCCCTTCTAGGAGAAGTGCACCTCCTCCCTGATGCTAGAGGAGGTGCGGAGTCCTTCTGCCGGATGATGCTCATCAGGAGTACAAGCATGCTTCACACAGTAATGCAGTGATTTCACATGCACCAAAGGCCAGTAACAGTGAAGGGCACAATGATTTAATTCATCAGGAGAGGAGACAGACTGATGATAAGCCTATGTGCTTATACGTCCCTGATGTGACTTATGATCAGCCTTTAGTTATAGATATGGCCACCACTTCCCGCATTAAGAATAAGTAAAAGGTTGGTCAGCCATTTTTCCATTATTTTCCATAATTTGATTGCATTGTTGTGTGTGGGTGTGTGTGTGTTGGTGTGGGTGTGTCCCCACTCCCCAGAATATTGATTTGTATTTATGGGGGCTGCTATTCCTAATTGAATTGAGAGAATGGCAGCTGTGCTATTCATCTGCCCAGTGCAGACAGAGTGAACCATGCAGTCCACTCTGTGCCATTCACCTGCAGTGGAAGACCTACTTTGAACCCACTATAGTCTTTACAGTGAAAGCGACCCGAGTTGCAACTGGAGTTTTTCTGCCGTTGTCTCATTCTGCACAGAATCTCTTCACCAGAAATAGTGGATCTACAAGCTCGCAACGCGTAGATCTGCAATTTCTGGTGAATGTTACTCTATAGAGGCGGTGTAAACTCACGTCACCAGGCTTTCCACCTCGAAGGAAAGCCTGGTCTGTGTTCCCATTCATAGTACTGATTCCGCCTTGTGGTTTCCTGTCAGATGACTATATAAATCATTGACTACAACATGAAGAAAGTTACCATCGGCTCCCGACCGGATCATAAACACGAAATGGAATGCTGCCCATATAGGGGTGGTGGGGTGGGGTTCAAGACAACTCAATTCCACAATCTCTGAATTCTACAGGGAATTGCACTCCATGAAAGTGGAGAAAGGAAGCTGTCATCCGTTTGTCATTTCCGTTCGAGTCCCAATCCTGACCGCCTTTGCTACGTGTCACTACCCAAGTCCCCATCTCTCTCTCCGCATTCCTGTCAAACTAAAGGCATAAAAGGCCAAAATAAAGCAAAATAATAATAATAATAATAAAAAGAAAAAGATTATATATACACACATATAATATATATATATATATATATATATATATTACTGGGTAGCTTTAACCTACATTATCATTTATTGGTTATGTGCGTTTTGTAATAGGACTTATAAATGACTAATTTGGTGAAAAGCTGGAGGTTGCACGATGCAAGGCTCTCAGTCAAATATGGTCACAAATGTTCTTTCCACTAATGAGTCAGTCTCTAATGTGTCACATCACACCCTTGTTCGTACTCACACATCATGTATGCCCAGTTGCCCAATACACACACACACACACACACACACACACACACACACACACACAGTAACTGGAGCATTTTGGTGTTGCAGGGCATTGTGACATGACAGGTTTAAAGCCCCATCATCCTTAGTTGCACACCGGTGTTGTTGAACACCTCAATAGTAGTATGTATGAGTATAACTCAAGCTTTAGTCTCAAACTTGCACATTTCTGTCCCTCTAGTAGTGTCTAGTAAGATACAAGTTACTTTTGCTGGCTCTTTTTAGCTGACTTTGCTGGTCTAGGATCACCTAAAATACAGATGGAGACTCAAAGCATGCACTTCTCCAATCTCTCCTTCTCCCAGGATGTGGTCCCCGCAGGTTTCAAGATGTCATTGTCAACCATTGTGCCCATCCCCAAAAAGACCAAAGTGACACGACTGGAGACATGTCGCTCTCACACCGATAGTTAGCAAATGCTTTGAGAGGCTGGTGAGGGAATACTGTAAATCTACGCTGCCTGCCTCGCTGGATCCGTGGCAGTTTGCATATACCCCCAAAACAGATCCATCGATGACGCCATTACAATTACCAAGCAACTGAAGGACAAATATGTACATACTGTATGCTATTTGTGGACTACAGCTCAGCATTCAACACCATTGTCACAGCGAAACTTGACTTTACAAGTTACTCTGAGTACACATCCAAGAGGATCTCAAATGGGACTCACACACCACAGACGTGAGGAAAAAGGCCCAACTGTGACTGTACTTGCTCCGACGCCTGAAGAAGTTTGGAGTGGGACACCGCATCCTCAGGTTGTAATACAACAAACAGCTCAATTGAAGGTATCATATCAGGCTGTGTCACGGCTTGGTATATGGGAACTGTACTGCCCGAGAAAAGATGCGTTTGGCGGAGCGCATAATGGGAGGTGAGCTCCCCGAGCTCCAGGGACTGTACAACAAACGGTGCATAGCCAAAGCCCAGCACATCATCAAGGACATGCACTAGCACCACTGTTCACACTGTCACAAACGGTTCAATCCCTCACAATGTCAGCGGAAGGGCAATGGGCCCTACCGTAGTATCAAGAACGTAAACTCTTCCTGAACCTACTGTGGGACTAGTTGACCACCCGCGGACTATACACACCTTAAACAATGTTGTGGCTTGAATAATGTCCTGCCGATTAAGCATATATAATGCACAGTACACAGCGGCTGCTACAGTATGCTCACGCACCTATATATACAGTATATAATCTCAGGTACTATGTGTACATTTCTTGTGGAAAAAGAAACCCTTTGGTTGTACGGCTGTACAGCCAGAAAAATAAGCCAAGACTCTATGGTTGTGCCATTTGTGAAACTAGCTGAAAATATCTGAAAACCCCTTACTTGTATTGTAAATAAGATAAGAGACCCTACGGCTGTGCCGTTTGTAAATAAGCTAAGAGTGTGCCGTTTGTGAAACAAGCTTTTAAATATCTGAAACCCTATACTTTTACTTTTTTGTTTTCTTGGAAAAATAACAGAACTAAGCACAAAAACAAATTTCACCCAATTTAAAAATGTGACAAGGCTGATTCTGAACATTTTAGCACATTTAGAACATTTGGCTCAAAACCTTTTCTTTTTTTGTTTTGTTTTTTTGTTTTTTTCTCTCTGTCTCTCTCTCTCTCTCTCTCTATTTGAAAGTACTTTCAAACAAATAGGAAGCAAAGCCTTGAATGAACTTTCTCACAAGTTATAAAGAAAGGCAGCATTTGTTAGTGTTATGCTTAAGGGATTTTACACTATCATCTTTCAGCATTGGTTTTCAGGCTGTCATCATGGAACAGTGGTTTTGACAGAAATGGAAAACTCTGAGCCATGTTTTCTTAGTTAGATCTGAATTATATTCTTCAGTATAATTCTACTGCCATTATGTTCATGCTCTGTCTGTCATATTTTAGCTTCTATTCAAAGCTAATACCATGTGCTTTTTAGGAGGATAATGACTGATTGCTATGTATAGTCGACTTCTTTGTGAAGGTGCCATCCACTTCCCTGAAGGCCTGTAGTTTCGCTGCTGCATATAATTTCTTCTCTATTCTATGTAGACTAATGTAGAATGCTATCATAGCATTGTAGATTGAAAGTATTCCATTTTTAAAAGATTTATTCTTGGCATTTGTATGCTTTATTTCAGATAAGTCAATGTAGAGACATGAAATCAAGGGCAGAAAGAGAAGAATGCGAGACAACCATGATGTGTCTTATGCTCAATTGATTTCCAGTGTTAAACTGATTTCAATTATAATTGTACAATTATACTGATTATTCAATATAACTATATTTACTGTGTATATAGCGTATATGGAGCTCTTCCTCTAATCAAGATTATGACCGCGGGCTATTCCTTTCATCAAGCCTCATGACCTTGAGAAGAACACCTGCTTCAAAGCCTTTCTCCATCCAAGAAATATAGCCTAACACATACGCCGTACTGTATAAGTCATGCAAGGCCTATCTATAAAACGGTGCCTTTCTCTAGATAATTGCCTGCCATCTCTTCATAGACGAGAGCCTCCATACAAGGGGGGCTGACTCAAAACTATTATGTCTTGATGACACAGGAGAGTGAGGGAGAGAGCATTTCTCCACAACACTGATTTCAGCTGAATTTGGGGACATACTACTTTCCTATATGAACGCAAATTCAAACTAGAACTGCACTCTGTCGAGTGCCTACTTGCGCTCTCTGCTAACAGAGCGCGCAAGTACTGTCGACCGCTACGAACTTTCAAATCTCAGCCTCTCCGTAAAATATTGAAATTAAATACTAAAGTCGGGTTATAACTGGCTGTCAATGGTGACGTAATTACGATATGTTTCAATATTGGTTGGGTAACAGGTAAAGTATGTACTGTATGTATACAGTACATGTATGCAAGTTGTAAGTTGAAAGTACTATACTGTGGTTGGCTGGCTTTTTATGTGCGTATGCTTGCCGTAAGTAATTACTGTCACATTACAAGTGTTATTGTCAGTTTTGTTTTGTCTTGGATAGTGTTGTTGTTTTTTGTTTTGTGTACTATGTATGTATGTCTTGCATTTAAAAAAAATTGACAAAACCCAATAATAAGAAATAACAATCTGTGAAGCAGCCTCACTATAAGCCTGAAGTGAAATGTACACTTTGTCGTATGACAGCATCGCTTGCTCAAAAGAAAGTGTAAAATGTTGAGGCAATACAGTACATCGCCATTGCACGACAAAGGGTAAATTGACAATGCATGCACTGTGCACTGCTCTTTAGAGGGAACTATTTAAAAGCGCCATGGGAAAACATTGGCTCCGTGCCAGTGTCTTTTACTGCTCATTAACAGTCTGCCTGTACGGTTAAGCCTAAACCTGTGCTCCTGCATCTACTGTCCTAATTTGATGACAGTTTCTCTCTAGTGGGAATACACCTGTGGTAGGCCATGTGGCCTCTTGTAATGTGACAGTAATCTTATTATTGATAATGCCGTTGTCTGTTGCCTTAATGGATGCTATTACCATAGTAATTTCTCCTCGTGACATACCACGCATTACTGTGTACTAGGCTGTTTTAGATAGCATTATCTGTCATGAGTTGACTAATTTGTCAAAAGGGGTCACAGAAGTAATTTCCTTGTGCTGTTTGACCTCACACGGAACAAATCAATCCTGTCTACTACTAGATAGAGGGTCTAATTGGGACGATGCCAACCTTCAGTGTTTGTTATGTTATGTAAAGCACTTTGTTCAACTGTTATTTTTAAATGTGCTCTAAAAATAAAGTTGGATTATTATCACTACTTCAAGTCATGCTGCTCGCCATTGAGAAACACTCTGCAAATCCCTTTATTTAATCCAAGATAATCATAAAAGGATTTATTTCTTGTAGGCCTATTACTCATCAATTGTGTGTGTATATGTGTGTGTGCGTGCGTGTGTGCATGTGCGTGTGTGTTCACATTAATTCTGTTCAGATATACAGTAGCCCTAGGAATATTCTCATCAAATATCTTAAAAGTCAAACATTACTCGCAGGCACTTTAGTGAATGACAATCAACATAAATTTGGATGAGTACAACACTCCCACAACACAAGCTGTTCTTCCTGAGCGACAGGGAACAGACATTAAAACACTTAGATCTTTGGTAGATTCAGAACTTTCTTTTGAGCCTCATATTGATTCAAGTAAATAATAGTCTCAGATCAATAAATTGATCTATACAATTGTTTTACTTTAAATAATAAAACACATTGCTCAGCAGATTCTACTTCCTATCGTTGATTATAGTGACATCATATACAGATGTGCCATTCCAACTCTTCATGCTTTCCCGATTATTTTTCTGAAGGTTTTCTGAAAAAGCACGTTTTCCATGCAGGTTTTATTCACCGATTAGCATTGCTAATTCTACTGCTTTGCTACTGAAAAGAAGTGTCCAGCAGAGGAACTCTCAGGAAATCTGAATATAATTAACATATAACACCTTGGTGAATGACCCCCTTTCTCACTGATGATGTTCTGTTTCTGACAATCTACTGAATTGCCAATGGCAGGACATGTGAAGTTCTCAGACAGCACATCTGTATGAGACACATCTTCATTCATTAAATGTAGTCCACTCTATAATAATATTTGTCCTTACCATGCCACACATCACTGCTGATGCATGACACACTCAATTGGT
This sequence comes from Protomyctophum bolini, assembly GCF_963924005.1. Taxonomy (NCBI): domain Eukaryota; kingdom Metazoa; phylum Chordata; class Actinopteri; order Myctophiformes; family Myctophidae; genus Protomyctophum; species Protomyctophum bolini. Next base: position 26,470,986 of record NC_137880.1, read on the forward strand.
TATTCATTTTTTTGCTTAAAACAGATCGACCCATTATCCTTTATATTTGAAACAGCGTTTAGTCCCGTTCAGATCAATATATCCACAAGACATAATCAACAAAAATTCTGAAAGAAATTGGGAGACGCTTGTTTAAGTTTAAAGCACTTTCAGACAATTTACCTATTCACTTAGATCAATTTGACTTCAGTTCCAGTTTTCAAAACGTTGTTGCTTGATTCGCTGAAATGTACATGTTCTTGTTTTATGTAATTGATTGTATTTTTTTTACCGAATGGTATACAGACAAACAGAGACACAAACACACAGCCATTCCTAATTAGTATTTCGTGGCCACGAGTTAGTATTTTGTGGCCATGAAATACTAATTCGTGGCCACGAAATACTAATTTGAGATCTCAAGATCAATTTTCCCATGGCTAGTCTAGTATGGCAGAGATAATGAAAGGATAGTTTTGCAGGGAAGAAGGTATACTGTACCTCATCCCAAAAAACAGCTCTGACACTGTAGTGAAATTAATTTAGCTTCTAAAGTGGTTCCTCTTTCAGAACAATCATTATTCTATGTGGGGGTGGGGGGTGGGGGAAGATAACAGATAGGATCATATGCAGTTATCACCCATCTGGAACCAATAGCTATTCTCTCTGATATACATTTCATTATTTTCTTCATTACAGCCTGTGTTTTATACACCACAGATTGTTTAATGTGTGCACTGGGTGTGTGAGTAACCTGTTCTGAAAGAGAAAAAGAATGATCCTCGCTTCATAATTCCTTTCAGCTCCTGTTGAACCAAGGCCCTTTAGCCCTTATAAATCAATTGTCATGAACAACTGGAAATAAATGCATAATATACTCAAATAATGTGTGTTTTCATGAGGAAAGCAGCCGCAAATCCACAGAAATGTACATCCATGCACAAGCGTGCTCACACACGGCATGCACGCACGCACGCACGCACGCACGCAGACACAGATACAGACACACAAGCCATAATTGCATCAATGCCTGCGGTGCTGTGCTCTGAAGTGTAGAATGTCCACTGTTTTGATTTAATGGCTGACATATGCTTTGACGCAATTACTAGACATTTGTACACTCTCAGAGTTAAATAAGCACTCTAGGATTTTACATTACATTTTAGTGTAGATTCAATCCAGTGTTGCCGTTAATGTATTTTGGTGTTATTTTCTATGCTATGTCGAGCACATAGTTCAGTTGGGTTACAGGGTGGTGAGGGTGGCCTGCTGTGTGTAAAAACTGTCAGTCTGGTTGTCCGGCAGTTTAAGCTTGAAGGGAACGGAAGGCTGATCAACTATGAGGTCTTGATTGATTACATACTGTTTGTTGGGAACTCGGGCCCCTCTGGTGGTCTGTGAGCTCTTTTCCTCTCTACGCCAGTGGTTTTCAAACCTTTTAATTTCAAGGACCCCCAGTTTGCATTAGGCCACGGCTATCTTGACATGTTTCTTTAGCCTGCTGCTGGTATGTCGTAAAACAGGGGTATTCAACGGGTGGCCCGCGGGCCAAATGCGGCCCGTGGGGCGCCCCCCTTGTGGCCCCTGGAACCATTTTCTTTTTTATTTGGGGGGGGGTGTTAATGAAAGTTAGGCTACATGTATGGTGTGTGCGATAGGAAGTGATGAGATTACTATAATGACAGTATTCCTTAAATCATATCCAAGGGCTTTTGGAGAGAAATGAGAGACTCCTGTCACTTTAGACTAGAGCACTGCAAAGGCAGATGTGTGTGTGTGTGTGTGTGTGTGTGTGTGTGTGTGTGTGTGTGTGTGTGTGTGTGTGTGCAGCTGGTGCTTGTTGACGCTCGTTAATGTCAAGGTGGTCAAATTGGTATGTTTATGCACTGTCAAATAGGTCTACATCTACAGTATTCTAAGGTAGCATATACCTGTATCATATATTATCCTGGTCATCACTGTGCATGTATTATTGCTACTACAGGTCGCATTTACTATGAAATCGTACATTTTCAGTCAGTGTATCAGTCAAAATCCCCTTACATGGGAAGGCCCCCATATATGGTGCCCACTGCCCAGGTCTCGTGACATCACGTGACATCATCAGGGATGGAGATCATCAATATTGGCTAGCAACTCTACATCTGATCTCAAACCTCAAACCCTTAGATCTCCATATATGGATATATGTCAGAATCTGTTCTGACATTCCATATGTTGATCCTTCCCCATCCATCCCTTCTCTTCGATGTCTCCCTTTTGACTGATACCTGTCCATTAAAATTCTAGACAAACTTATTAGTGCAGCCACGCCCGGCAGCCGGAAAAGACTAGAGTTCTCAACAGGCCCTACCTGGGCCCTCATCAAACCTTGTACACTCCAGACACCGCCCCCGCTGCCACCCTTAGATCTCCATATATAGAGCTAACCTGACATTCCATATGTTGATCTGACCTCATCAAACCCTGTACACTCAAGACACGCTCCATATATGGCCAGTACATAATTCATTCCATATTTTGATCTGACCCCCCATGCCAAAGCGCCAGCGCTCGCCCAGCAGTCTGCCGTCACCCAGGCGGATGCGTGCACGTGACCTCGCCAACTTCTCCCCCTCAGGCGTCTTACTATATATATATATATTATACATAAATGCACGCTGTGCAGCCCCCCCACACAAAATCATACTACAGTTGTGGCCCCCGGCCTAATCTAGTTTAATACCCCTGGTGTAGAACTTAGGTGTAGAAGATATATTTCCAAGAGGCGGTTACAAACAGATTCCAATGTCACAGCAAAAAAGTCTCACTTTGGGCTCCGATTGGTGAATAGAATGCCAGACCAACCTCCCCTGCGGCAGATTTGTCTGGTTCCCAGGCTAACGTTTGGTTTTGCTCTCCCTCTCCCTAGGGTCCCATTTGTACACTGTCTGAGATACAGACCTGTAAGTGTCCATTTGGTTCCTAACTATCAATAATTTAGCAGGGGACCTCCTCAAGGACTCCTGGGGGTCCACAGACCACACTTTGAGAACCACTGCTCCACGCTAGACAGGCCTCCACCCGCGCTTTCAGTGACTTTTCCTGTCAGTGAAAGGTCAAGTTCTGTGTAATGCTATTTGTTATGTCTAAAATCTGTCAGGGCTAATAAAGTACACTTTAGTTTCACTAATACTAAAGAAATGTCGTATCACACGCGTTAATGAAGACTAATGGGTAATGCTGACTGAGATCCCCTTAGGAGCATGAGCACGCACACACGCACGCACGCACACGCACGCACGCACACACACGCACAAGTTGCATGCACTGCATTTTATACTGCTACGCACACATGAACAGTTTATTCTGCAGCAAGCTGTTGAAGGGAGATAAGCATAGGCCATGTCTTGGATGTAGGATGAGAATCACGTCCAAGCCAAGCCTGTATGCATCACTGCCACTCCACAGAGAGTAAAGTCATACTCACTGAGCATTGAGACATTATTATATGTAGAATAATACTTGATATCAAATGTATTCGATTATATTTGACTCTATAATACTCACATACTTTGTAAAGATAGGGCGGGTCTTTATCACAAAGGAACCAACACAAAAGAGATGAATAGCATATTTGAGCTTATTGTGACACTTAACAGTGTCTTTTTTCTCAGAATATTGGCTTTGTGAGGTTCAAAACTAGAACTCTGGAATATTCACTAAGCACTAAGTGAACCATGCCATGTCGTAAGTATTTCACAGGTTCTGGATTTGTATCCATACGCTACGGCTTGGATCAAAACATGGTTCTCAGAACCTCATTTGGGCCCTGCTCAGGAGGTAGCTGGTACTAAAGTGACTTCTACTCACCAGTTGTGACCTCACAACTGGTGAGTGACCAGTTGTGAGGTTTTTGTGAGGCTATTTTTGCCATCACAGAATAATTTCTGGGTTACAATTTACAATTTAGGCATTTAGCAGACACTCTTAATCCAGAGCGATTTACATTAAGCAAGAACAAAAAGCATGGCAATACATCACATACATAAAAAGTAGTTATCATGAAACATGCGTAAGCTAAGAACGTAACAGTGGAATATCTATATAATGAAACCATACATATATACTATACTACATATGTACTATGAAGTGCTATGACTATACATACAATGCAATTCTAGTGCTGTCTACATAACATGCTATAAGTCTGTATCAAATGCTATCTAAGTCTACTATCTATCTACCCTACTATAGGGGGTAGGGTAAGTGCTACGGGCCATGATGGAGTCTGAAAAGGTGGGTTTTCAGACTACGGCGGAAGATTGGGAGTGATGCTGCAGTTCTGACTGCAATGGGAAGTGCATTCCACAGTTTTGGAGCCAGAAGGGAGAAGAGTTTGGGACGTGTGGAGCGTTGTCCCAGCGTTTTTAGTGAGGGTACTTCCAGCTTCCCTGCGTTGGCTGATCTGAGTGCGCGGGAGGGTTTGTAGGGTTCAATCATACATGCAAGATATGGGGGAGCCATACCTTTGGTTGCTTTGAATGCCAGCATCAGAGTTTTGTATTCTGTGCGGGCAGCGACAGACGTTACCAGGGCGTTGTCTACGGAAATAGTTAGCTCCCGCATAGGGCAGGACTTAGCTGGTAAGCTCAGTCTTGTCTGGGTTCAACTTGAGGTGGTTGGAACTAAGACATGGGTTACACTTCATAATCAAAAAGATCCAGATTAGACTTCCATACTTCACAGAGAAGTGAGTTAAGTATCAAGATACTGTGGATCCCACTTCCAATTATTATATTGGCATCCTATTCAGAGAGACAAATGATGAACTATATGCTATAAGCCTGGATCCAGCACTTGTCCCCTCCTCAACCTCATGAACTGGCCAATGCCAGAGGCTAACCAATGTGGCTTAAATACAATATGGCACGATGTCGCCACCCATTGTGCATAGTGCATACAGCCTGAGACAGGGTTCTTTGACAGAACATACGGACCCGTTTACCTTAAATTGGCATATTTGTGTAAGGACTTCTGTTAGATTGAACTGCTGTCACTGTATTCTTTATTTGGATTCCCAGCTTCCTGGCGTCCACACAAAACACATCATAGACACTTGTCAGTTTAAATAAGTTAGACTATTAAAATCCCAGGGATAATTAGATAAACAATATAGGAACAGACATTAAACATTGTACAAAATCATGTTAACATCATTCCAGTCGTGTTGTCCCTTTCATTAATTTGTTTGAGTGAACACAGGAGGCAGAGGGTTAGTTGTTGCTACATGTTCTCATGTCTCTTCCTGTTTTTTGTTCTACTCCGCACCTCTGTAGAGATGATCTTATTCATTATTAATCTTTTTAATGTTTACTTTTTAACGTGTATACAACTATACAACTACACAAGCTATAAAGGGAAACTCAAGTCAACTGGGTGTGAAAGAGAAAGTACTGTATATAGGTATATGTTCTGTTAACTCATTTACTGCCACCATTTATTGAGAAATTAGGACCTAATTCACGCCAGCATTTTTTTAAATTTGAGCTCTTATTTTGAAAAGTCACATTTTGCCTCAACCGGAAGTGGGCTTATCCCTGCCAGCTTTACGTTGCCAAGACAACCTTTGTTTACATGATCGGATCATGCCGGTACACTATAGCCCTCCACAACGTCGGCTCGTGCCGTCAAAGAAACGCTGTTTTGACCAAAAATGCCATCTGGGACAAGGAATAGGAGATACAGGCGATTGAAAGAAATGGATAGAATGGATTCTTATGGCGACGACTATCTAAGATGAACAATCCAGTGCTGTGCTAACAACACAGCTAGCTAACCGGCTAACGTAAGTAGCATTATGGCTCGATCGATCAAATGCACTATAAAAGCGGAATTGCCGAAGGGCTACGGCAATGGCGGCAAGTGTTAATATCAAAATTAGGCTTCAATTGCCGAAGACCTTCGGCAATCGCGGCAAGGGGGTTAATCAATTTTTTTTTAAATAATTAATTGAATGATGAAAGTTCTGGTCTGGCTCTAAGATATTCATAAAGTTCCTACTATGAAATAATTTCATTCAGTGTTTTCCTGCAAGTGACTCAGCATGTTTGTGTTGCAGGTTGGGCTGGTTATTATGGCAGCTGTACAGCATCCTGTCACCAAGGAAATACGCTGTCTCTCTATGTATGTCTGCTAGGTAGGATAACAGGGCTGCCTCTTTCGCACTCCCCTCCCCCCCCTCCTTCTGTCAGGGCTAATAAAGTACACTTTAGTTTCACAAAAATGTTGTATCATACGCGTTAATGAAGACTAATGGGTAATGCTGACTGAGATCCCCTTAGGAGCACACACACACACACACACACACACACACACACACACACACACACACACACACACTCTTTGTAAGAACAGTAACAGTAACAATGGAAAGGGCATACAGAAGGTCAGCTAAGCTAAGGTCTGCTAAGACCCCAAAGTGTTCCCACGTTACAAGTGTTCCCACGGTAAGGTGTTTACCAAATCATCAGGGCACCAACCAGAACAAAGAGGAAATAAGAGCACATAGAATATCAGTAGCAGCATCTGCGACACTAATCAGTCCCAGTAATCAACTTTTATAAATAACTTGTTCAAAGTAATATTTGAAGAGGCCTTGGAAGGCAACAGGAGAGAGAGAGATTACGATCAGCTAATCAAGAAACGACAGGTGAACAGGATGGGTTGTGTGATCTGGGCATGATCACTGGGAAGGACATGAAAGAACACTTGCCATGATGAAAATAGTCAAACAATGGGGAGATAGGCTGCCAACATGCTAACCTTGTCGCATAGAATGAGAGTATAAATAAATAAGGAGGGTCTGAACGACCAGTGTGTGCCTCTATCATATCGTGTGGATACTATATGTCCAATTCTGCTACGCATCTTGCTGAATAAACCCTACTAAGCTGATCTACGTTCCTGCCCGATTATTTCACCTGTGTATTATCATCCCTGCAGCTTCCAAGAGCTAATCTCTCAACAACAGACTCTAAACCCTTCCACTTTTAACAATACAAAATGAGAATCCTTTCTCGTGGGGACTCAAGACCCAAATTCTACTGTGCAAGTGGGACAATTGTCCACACATGTACACAGACAGATGTACACAGTTTGGAGGTGAATTGAGATTCGAAAATGTTCTTTGATAGTAGAACTATACTGTCATTCTTCAGACCACTGCTTCACCTCAGGGCCAATGACAGATCAGTCAATTTACTGTAGGTCTAAATGGAGTGGAACGCACATGGGTATTTACTATTTAATGAACTCCAGTCCAGTGTGCATCATATATGTCACTGGTTCTCAAACCTTTCCATGTCAAGGACCCCCATATTGATATGTATTTTGCCACAGACCCCTCGTGCCAGCAAGAGCACTTACAGGTAGGTGGCTGCAATTCGAAACTGGGCCTATAAAAAACAAAAAAAGTTAAAGTCCCCCCCCCCCCCATTTCTTCCCCACACTGTACACATTTTCCCCTTTTGAATAAAAACTTTGTTCAACTGCTGTAGGGGGGGCCGGTTTAAGTGGTCAAATGTCTGAAAATACACATGAATGAATCAAACACAGATGAAAGTGCTGTCAATGAAGCTATCTATGAAATCTATGAAAAGGGCTACAACACAATTTTATAAGATTGTGTTGCAGATTAGACCAGCTTGCCATTTGTGTTAAAGTTTGGGCCCTTGAAGATTGTTACATCAAGAAAGTCAATCCTTTCTGTGTGTGTCACAAATGTTATCGTTATGGATCTATGATGGCTATTTAACACATCAATGAATTCCAGGAATTCTTCTTTGCTATGTTCCCCCCGTGTGTGCCTGCTCCATCTCTCTCTCAGCTAGGGGGTCCTTGGGCTGAAAACATTGAAGACCCCCTGCTGGCATGGTGAGTCAGAATAGGATACAACACACAAATGTGTGTGGAGGAATAAATTGGCATGACGACTAAATTGGGGAGAAAATGGGATAAAAAGGCACCAACAACAACAGGTGGGTAATGTATGACAGTAGCATTCGCCACAGGGAATCCTTAAGAATTCTCAGGGAGACAGCATGGCAATGGCTTTACTGATGATTAGGACAGCACTGGAAAGACACAATATCTTGTGATTTTCTCTTTTCTCTCCTTTCTCTGAACTCAAAAGGAGGACTCTCGTCAAGAGCACCTGCACTTGATTGCTGTGAGTCAATCAATTGTTCATTCAAATGAGGGCATTTTGAACAACTACGCCTACCCAGAACGGGCAGTCAGGCGGGCACATGCTACTCGAAGGCAAGTGTTGATAAAAAGAACACACTCTTTTGTAAACATTTTATCATACAGGATTAGTCTATAACTATTAAATACTATATTTGCATCATATTTATTTGCATGCAAAATATTCTTTCAAATACTAACTCAGGTCTGTTTAGTCAGGCGTCAACCAGCCATAAAGGATATAGGCATATAAGCTACTGTAGTCTGACAGGCTTACATTATTTAGCATACAGTAACATACATTCAGAAGGGGATCTCTAATCATAAAAAACCACACCTGTGTGAAGTGAGGGGTGCTAATATATAAAAGTCTAACTCATGTTGATTAGGTGATGTAATGGTGACAAAACAAACAATTATCTTTATTGTTTATGGCATTTAATGTTTGTGATAGGGATAAGATGACGTAGATTTTCCCTTCGTGGTCAATGGCGTTTTTACACATTGAACTCAAAACAAACATTAAACCAGGAGGGCCCTCAAAAAGTCTAAGAAAAGGGTCCTACAGACTGGAACTTTATCAAGTCGACGTTGCAGTCGTTAGACGTTCATCAGGACAGACATTTGCACTTTTATGGTTGTCCATGATGCGACGCAACTGTATTCAACCTTTGAGGTGTGCGTCTGCCTTCTTCTAAAAGCATTAACATACATTAACATACATTTTAGTAAATTATCCATGGTTCTTGCAACCCAGCAGGTAGTCCAGGGCCCCTGGGCACTGGCCCCGTTGGCCCGGTCCATAATCCAGCCATGCTCCTTGCTGTATCAGCTTCTACACCATACGACCTTGTGATACACTTCAGTGTAAATAAATTAGATATGTCCCAGTAGAGACTAAAGGGATGTGTGCTCCGTTGCATCTGCGACGCACTGTGATGCTGTAGATCAGCTATTTTCAACGTGTAACAGCAAAGCATAAATCGGGATATACTGGGAAAGTGTAGACTAGAGTGGATTCCCGCCCAGCCTTTTATGATCAGTGCAGGTTTAGCATATACTTTCTGTATGATAATAAGCCATAAACACTAAAGCACTTTTACTTTGCTGTACAACAGCGAAAATAGCCAGATCAGCTATTTTCCTTTTTTTTTGCCAACGTTAGCAATTGTTTTCATTGTTTTACAATGACAATGACATGCCCAAAATAGGGATGCCAGGTTGAAAGTGGAACAAAAAGGAGGACAGGAGGACACATGTTTCTGAGAAAAAAGTAGAAAGCAGCAGCATTTCCAGTTAATCACACTTAAAGGAGCATTCAGTGATTTGGGTGATTTGGAAACCCCCCTGGTCCGCCCCGGTAACAAGATGTTCACATGCACGCACTACAGTGGGGGGGGGGGACGCAACAGGCCAACAGCACACACACCAAGGCCCGCCCCCACTCGATCATGATTGGCGGAAGGCCCCTCTCTATCCTGATTGGATGAAGGCTGGGCCACCTAGCCAAAAACGAAACCTAAGGTTTTTTGACCCGAGGGGTTAACTGGGGACAGGGAAGAACTCCTTATATGGTCAGCACATTATAGTAGGCAGTGTAAAATTGCCCGAGGGCCAAGGCTCCAAAAACAGTCAGTGATGCTTTTTGTCACTATTGCTAAAATAATACTGGACAAAAATACAAAATAAAGAACTCAAAAATACTTGCAGCTCTCTCACTGGGCTGTCAGCATGTTGCCTGCCCGAGCATAACTGACCAGCTCTGCCTGCAGTCTCCCTTTTATAGGAGAGGATCCTACCACAAACAGAGAAGCAATTACATCTACACAGCGTATCTACAAACTCACAGATATCTGCTGAACATGAATAAGTAACCAAATAAATGGATGTTCTGTTTTAGACTAAACGTAATTTGGGTTTGCCTTCATTTCCAAAGATAATAGAAATACTTTGCTCATCAACATTGTGAAACACCCCTACTCCTCAACAGTACTTGGCACCTCCCCCCCTTCCTAAGCTGAATGGCTGAGCCCTGCTCTGGTTCAGCAGTTCGGATTCAGACAGAAGAGTGCCAGCACTGGAGAGGCCATACCAGTGACAAACAATGAGATAACCACAGGTTACAATAAACTAACCGTTTTCCCTGCAAGTCTGTGTGTATCATTTCATTTGCACATCATTATGAAACCTGAATATCTTGTGAATAAATTGTGAATGCATTCATCAAAAGTATTGACCTTATATCATGATAGGGCCTGTCTGCCCCACTACCCACCGTCTGTGTGGTGTGTGTGTGTGCGTGCGTGCAATGTCCTTAATCAGAGTGTGTGTGTATATAGGCCAGGGCACGGGCTGCCCCGTGACAGGGAGGATTATCACAACAAAACAAAAAAAAGTGATATTTGAATTAAGTGAAATCACTCCTGCAAGGCATGTCCGTAGTAATTTTTGTTGTCTTCAACAACCACAAGTGATGCACTGTGCTGCTTTCCTGGAAGCTAAAAGGGGCAAGTGATTCTTGTAAAAGGAGTTCAACCATGCCTCAAGCCAATTTCAGGCTGATCCAGTGCATCTCTGGAGCACTGGTAAGCTTTAAGGAAGGGCACTGGAGCATCTAGGGCAGTTAAAGATGTTTTAATAGTGTGCAAGTAAAAGAAAAAGGTGTGTGACAGTGTTTAAAATCAATGTCAATAGACCACATCTTTGTCAGGTTCATGACCTTAATGAAGATGTATTGACATTTTGAAACGATTGTAACGTTACATCACACTCTACTAGAGTGACAATGTTTCAATAGCACCCTGCTCTTATAAAGGCTGTCTGAGATGCAGCGCCTTCCTTCTGAATGATTCTTATCTTATAATCTTATCACTGTGATCCTGTACAAAAAATGTCTGAGCCTCTTTCAATGGAAAGTGGAAAGTGGAAAGTGTGAGGATATAACCAGCACTAAGCCAAGCTTACGAACCACTATTGCTTTCTGCAAGTTTGAAATGTGTTTGCTTATTCTCAAACTGTAGTGAGTCCATAAATGTGTGAGGCCAAAAGTGCATTTCTGTTTTTAGCTACCTTATTTGACGAGTTGGGAGTTAGAATAACATAAGTATACTCAACATAACATAAGTATACATAAGTATACTCCGCTATCAAAATGTTCAAGTGGGCCTATGCTGCCTGACCAGTGTTTATCTTTGGAGCACAATGCTTGACTATTTGACTCATTGCAGTCCCAGCTCTCAGACATCAATAATTGTCTCTCCAGTCAAGACTGGAAGAACTGTCAGTAGACTCTGCACAGCATGCCTTATACTTAGTTGTGTGCGGTGTTAGGCTCCAGAAATAGCAGATCTACAAGCTCACTTAAATGGTAAATGGTAATGTAAATGGGTTAGATTCACCCATTCACACACACATTCATACACCGATTGCGGCGGAAGCCATGCAAGGTACCAACCAGCACATCGGGAGCAATTTGGGGTTCAGTGTCTTGCCCAAGGACACTTCGACATGTAGACAGGAGAAGCCGGGATTCGAACCGCCGACCCATGGATCATTGGACGACCTGCTCTACCTCTTGAGCCACAGTCGCCCCTCAACTTATTATAGTTAAGACTAACAAAATAACTTAAAATAGAATAGTTTTCCCTGCATCAGCTATCTTACAAAATGTATGTAATTTGATGTGTTATGCAATACTAGTGCTATATAATAATAGCGACAGTAGGTCGCAGATTACTATGAAAACCTGCAAAGATTACTATGAAAACCTGCAAAACATGTCAGTCATTTCGTCAGTGACTCCATCATACATACATAGCCAGTCGATCGCAATACGTGCACGTTCTGCTTGCACAAGTAATGAATTTAAACAAATTAAGACAAACACGTATACAAGGAAACAAATGTGGTTAAAAGAGTCCATAACTATAATGCCTTGATGGAAAATTAGGTTTAATTGTGATGTAATTGTGTGAAAAGAGCCCTGTCCTCCAACCTCAATCTTCCCCGCATTACACACACCAAACATTCTAACAATCATCTTAATTACATTAATTTGCGTAAAAAAAAAATCACGTGTCACCACTGAAATGCATGTTGGGACGGCAACAGATTATTATTGGCACACAGTTTTCCATGCAACATCCCCTTTGCCGTCCCCACCACTGTGACCCACCATTGTCACCTCCAGCCCCACGCTGTGAGAGACACACACACACACACACACACACACACACACACAACATTCCATCCCCGTCCGCAACAACGGAGACGCAGACGGACAGTCACTTCTTCCTATACCACCACCGAAAACTACAAAGCCATGCCAAAGCACAAAAAAACATCCCTCGGCTATCTTACACCACACACCAAACAACAACGCTTGGCTAAAACAATTGCCATATAAGTTGGACCTTCCATCACGTTTCGATCGACAGCTGCTGCACTACAACACACAACAGGACAATTCCCTCCCAATCAGTAATGTGATCTATTACATCGCATTACCCACACTGTACATCATCATTTGGTGTTCATAATATTCAGAACGGGTAAGGGCTAGTAATATAAAGCAACTGCTGTACACTGTTGACTTCTGGCCAATAATTCTGATTGATGTATGGTGGTGTCTCTCTTCTAATTTGCAAATGAGTTGTTTGTGATTTCTCATTTGGATTGCAGCTCGGATCACCCACTTTATGACCGCTCACTTCAAACACTCTGTTCTGTTTCACACATCTGTTAGACGAATGGCGTAGGGGTGTTAGATTTCACTGCTGCCTGCCATTTAGGCCCAAAAAGATGAAACGCACACACGCGCGTGCATACACGTTGTCATGAGAGTGCATGGAAACAAACACGGAGATGAAGCACGCACGCACGCACGCACGCACGCACGCACGCACACACACACACACACACACACACACACACACACACACACACACACACACACACACACACACACACACACACACACACACACACACACACACACACACACACACACACACACACACACACACACACACACACACACACACACACACACACACACACACACACACACACACACACACACACACACACACACGTGTTTATATTATAGCTCATGGTGTTCTGAATACATAGTGTAATATTTAACTGGTACAATCCAGATTTTATCTGGGTGGACATTTTGGTAATGCTGATACAATAGGAGCTACTGCCCTGGCGCTAATCAAGGCCGTTTTGTTTACCTGCTTTGACCAGTTAATCAAATCAACCAACAAATGATCTTTGTGCCACTAGCCGTTACCATGGTGACATGGTTTGGTTCTTGACTATTACCTGTCCTGTGTTTGATTCTCACCGTTGTTGTGACATCCTGCGATTTCCTCCAGAGGTCAATGAATACTTTATCTTTATGTTAGGTTGCCATTGTTTACCCTCATGGTTTACCTTTCCAGGAACTGTTTTTAATCCCTGCCATTATCACAGCATTGGGCTACGGTGAACCCGCCCACTGAGTTCAATGGACAGGTGCAGGCACCATCCTGGGATAATAGGAAAGCGCGTGAGGTCACGTTCTGCAGTTTTTCCAAAATGTAGTTTTTTTCCCCACTTTATTTTTCTTCTTTTAGTTTTCCCTGTATTCAAAATTTTGCTTTGTGTGCCGAATAGGTGTTCCTTTCATTTTAACTTCCTTTTTGCTGAATTCAAATATCCTTCTATGCGTTTCCTTTGCATAATGTTTGTGTAAAGCACATTGAATGGCCTTGTTGAAATGTCCTCGCCTTACCTTTGATACTCAGGAGCCCTCAGAACTGAACATAAGGTACACAGATCGGATCAGTCAGCCTCCCTGAATCCAAACATTGATAAAAGAGATAAAAGCACGAATCAAAAGTGCAAACACTAGCATGACTGAGAGGTCATTTTTGAGATTTTGAAGTTGATTATCTTTGCCCAAGAAGCTCCATCATCATCCATCATCATTCCATCATCTCAGAAATACGAATGTAAGCACATGTTACTTCTGTCACATTTTACTTCAGTCATGCTAGTGTTAAAAGCAGACAGGAAGTGCCCATTAATGCCCACCAACAAGTGGTTGTAGAGTGCGTCATCAGCATTGATGGAATTATGGTAAAAGAAGAAATAAAAACGTAGTGCTCACAAACTGTATAAGCACTGTTGGAAGAAGTACTCTTTTTTTACTGAAGTAAAAGCAATATCAATATAAAAAAAAATACTAAGTATAATCCTGTATTTACTTGAGTAAAAGTACAAAAGTACTGTCATCAAAGTTATATTACCAAAGTGAAGGTAATCATTATTTCACCATTTTTAAACACTTTTTAAATGTTTGTCAAACTTTTTCAAAAATAGCAGATCTATGAGCTCACAACGTGTCACATCACAACACATTGTGAGCTCTATTTTCAAAGTATACAACAGGGCTTAGTGGGTTAATGTCTGTTTTGTTATAATGATCTAAATCCACAAATTAAATCTGTCAAATGTCAGATTGCAGTGCACTAAAAAAGTACAATATTTAGTATAAAGTATTTAGTATAAAGATTGTAGTAAAAGTACTTGAAATTGCACTTAGTACTTAATTTCCACCACTGTGCATGAGGGTGTTCATACATTAAGATGAATTATGAAAGCTCAACAATACAAACAGTAAAATAAATTCTGTGGGCTTGTAGGGGTTGAAATTTGGAAGATGTGAGTGTTTCAAGTGTGCTTAAGTAATAATTTACAGTAATATACAGAACTGAAAAGCTGTTGAAAAGCAACTGCCCAGTGTAGCAGTAAGGATGCAAGCAAGGATGCAAGCTGCCGTTAACCCATTTAGAGTTAGACCTGAGAACGGTCTTCTAAATCCTGACAGCTTTCTGAAAATCAATGGTTTTTCAATAACTAAAAAGGGGATCACGTCCTGAATAGGTTAAATTCCAACAAGAAGACGACAAAGAAGCAGCGTACATCCGTGCACGCTCATTGCTGTTATTTTCTGAGACCTTCCTTTTCCTCTGAGACAGGCATGTGGAGTCCACCAGAGTTTGTTTGACTGTGGCAGACACAGAAGAGTTTCCTTCGGCAATACGTCTACATTACACTTTTCAATGCCTGTTTATTGTACAGTACTACTACATTTCGGTTGTAAACAAACCATTCACAAAATAAAGTACCGTTGTACACTGAGTGAGTGGACAGGTGAGCTCTGTCCATGGTTCGGAAACACATGAACTGTGGAGCTGTCCAAGGTGCTGAGTAGTACAATGGAAAGGTGACAATGTTGTATAGTATGTACCGGTATGTACAATACAGGGTAGACGGTTTACACTATAACATGGACAGTTGTGACCAATTATCAAGTCCACATTCCAATGATGCATTAGAGATGGCAGATGTGCCTGCAGTTAATCATGCCTGTGTTATAAGTTACAACTTACAAGAATGATGCATGCTGAGAAATGTGTATACTGTAATGGTCACTAATGTATAATCATAAGTCAGAGCTTTCCACATATTACCAGAAAGACATGCGTACATTCGCATCTAGCAATGGTGTGGCCTCCCTGTCCACTCTTGAACTATTGATTGCCGTTGGTGAATGAAGCCTCACAAATCACACCGCAGTGTTCGGTGATGAGGCCGAGCTATGCAGGCTGCATGGCTTCTTGTGTGAATGTATAGTGTGGTGATGGTCTGCCATCGACTCATATGAAGACATTGAAATGGTGAGTACAAAAGTGCTTCACGTGAACAATGTTCCATGAGACTCTGAAAATAACTTTTTACATGTACAGATTTTCAATTACAATCCAACTTTTAACAGTCCGTGTAGCAGAATCTACTTTTGAAGAGACAGATTTACACAGATACTACATTACATACCGGTAAACCCTGTTCTAGACAGTATGGCCAAAGACTGCTATACTGTAGCTACCTAAAGGTAAGTATAATTCAGTAAAATCAGTAAAAGGAACTAGAGGAAATTAGCAGGTAGACTTCTCTCATCCCAGCCCCTTCCATCATTAGTGCGATTTACAGTATGCTAAAACAAGTGATGACGGCTAACTTAGTTGGCAGAAAATACCAACCTGGCTAGTTTTAAGAATGAAGGAACTACTTCTCCCATGAGCCACTGCTCATACCTTTCTAATGCGTCCAGCCAAAACGATCGTTTAGCTTCAATCTTTCAATCACGATGTGTTCTCCACATTGTGATTGAGTAGAGTGCATATTATAAAAAGTGGCAGATGAACTTAAGTCACCTGTGATCAGTGGCCTGGTTCTGTCACGGTTGCAGAATGACTGGCAAAATTGAAAACCTTTCAGAAGCACTATGCACACCATAAGCCATATGCTGAACCACTTCAGAAATACAACACAACAAACCAGATACTTCAAGGCAGATCACAGTAACAAACACAAAATGCAGTGCGTGCATGTGTGCGTGTTATGAGTCCAGTCTTAAGCCCAAACCGTTTTAAACCAGTACCAATAGGGTATGCACATGCATAAAGTGAATGGCAAATCGAGTTTAATGTCATTTAATGCAATCAAATACAAGTTTTCTGTTCGGATGTATGGGCTGTCAATTAAGGCCACTCAGTAGGCGTTCCTGCATAACTTCCGGGTTTGATGACGATGTCACGCGCATACCCTCTATATGACTATGGAAAGTGCATGGGAGTGGCCGAAGTGGAAAGACAGACGGGCAGAGGGAGAGATGCAGAAAGAGAGAAATAGAAAGGTAGAGAGCCAGACCATGACAGGTTCATTGAAATCTGAACCTGAATTCTGATTTCGACTGGGTGCTGCTGTAGTCTATGTATGCACCCACAAAACCATGATTCCTCTTATCTGCAAATCTATTCAGACATCAAGTAGCAAAAATACACACATGGCCATTCAATATACTGTATAACAATCAGAACCACCTACGTCAGTAATTCTTTATACTGTAACCAAACTACTTAGGACCTAAAGGAAAACACTAAACTGTTGCTTTTGAAACCAAATTGCAATATTTTTAACTGATTTAAACTTGATCAAACAAAAATAATAATTCACTTCAATTGAACAATCAATAGATGAAAATCTTCAAACTCTGATTAGTTTTTTAATTTCCACAGCGCAGTTCCTTTCAATGTCTCCAATGAGTCAAGCATCAAAAAGTAATCCCAAAAGTATTCAAAAAATTATAAAGAAAAATGACGATCAGATTATACTAAGATCCAAAGATCTTATATTTTCAGAAAATCAAGTAGTTCATAAAGTCAGAAAATAAAAATTGCTCCAAAAGAGAAAAAATATATATTCCTCACCCAACCTTCACATCAGGAGGAGAGCAGGTTCCTTTGTCTAAAAGCTCTGAAGGGATTCAGAGATAAAAATGTTCCTTGACCAAACATTTCTTCTTCCAGAAGTTTTCCTGCCCTTTATGAATTTCTGATTATGGTCTAGTATAGACCTTAAAAGAGTCTCTTTGACAAACCACCACCAAACACACAGACCTCCTCACTTCCTGTATTGTTATAGTTGTTCCTGGTACCTCACTTCCTGGAACTATTCCTAACATGCTTTCCCCACAGCTCCCCCCTATGAGCAAACATTGTCTACAGAAAACAAAAATATCTTTCCATGTATCAGTATGGTTTGGCAGGAAACAGGGAGAGAGGGTGGCTGGTAGACACGCAATAAAGTTCGTTGGGATCGGGACTCGAACTCTGTCAGGCTATTACCAGCCTAGGTGCCCGGACCGCTAAGCCGGCCCGGGCCATAAAAACATTTTTCATCCATATTTTAACCAATATTATTCCCTTGTTATCACCCAGTGTTATGTTTCATTATCTTTCAATACTCGATAATAGGACAGGAAAACATTTCTTCACACATCTATGTGGCAGTGTCACAAAAGTATTCACATACTTTCTTTCAATGAAGCTCACTGATAGACTTTATACTATCTACCTGTAAAATAGTCCTTATAGAGGACAGCCATGTTATTTTATCCACTTACCTAAGAAATGAAGAGAGAGAGAAAGACAGAGAGTGGGAGGGAGGGATGAAAGTAGACAGGTCCTGAACAGTGATGTACTGTTCAGGATTTTTGTCAGAAGCTGAAATAAATTATATAGTGCAGATTTGAGGGTAGAGCGCCCAAAGGTATTTCTCTGAGCCTTTGTCTTCTCATGCAACAGAATTCTAACATGAAACCCACGCAAATGATCTCCTGCTGAACTACTTAATGCCTTGATGAGGACGTTTAAGGTGAACCAACTGTCAAAGACAGGCCTGGAGGGAACAGATACATCGTCATCACGTCTAGAGGACGGATTCCGAACAGTCGATGGAAGCTATAGGTTTAGTCTTTGTTTTCAGAATGTGCTATTCCCATACAGTCCGTTACTTCACCTTGATAGCAGACGCACAGGCTGTCACTCATAACCTCGGACACGCCCCCAATTTATAGTTTGTGTTGTGGATTAGCAGCTACTGCTTCTGGTGTGAAACAAACTGTATCAAACTGCAGAAATAAGATAGCCTTACTGTACAGAAAACTATAACTTAACTTTGTTTAATGACTTTGCCTTCCAGTCCACTGCTTCTTTCCTTTTATTCTGAACATTCAGGTCTATATTCAATCTAGCTTCTCTCGCAAGAAAACATGAAAGCGCTCTAGGGAAAGTTTATGTCAGCTAAATCAACACAGTTTCTCTGAGACACGCAAAAAAACCACTTCTCTCAGCAGAGCACTGTGTCTTCTCATTTGTTTGGTTGCCCCAAACTCTTCACTAGTGTCAAACATACTGTAAGTACATTTGAGCTAGCCTCAGGGTTGTTCAAATATTTGATATGGAGGGATAGCTACTATGATTCAAGAAAGTCTTTGGAGACGTAAGTGTTCCTTTCTGTAACCTTGAGCATTCATTGCGGAGATGTCAAAAGAGACATCTATATACACATCGGCCGTGGCTGTCTCATCTCATCAACTGTCTGAGTCAATATTGCTTGGACAAGGAGGCCTTCCCCCCTTAATTGCGAATCTATCCCCCTAGACACTATAGGCAACTGATTCCATTAGCTGGGCAGGATATGATCAGAGATGGAGGAGTTTGAATTGCCAACACAATTGTACACACATGCACAACTGCACACACACACATTGACTGGACTGGCGTATACTGACTCCCTCTGTAAAAAGGGGTTGGGCATACTGCTCTTCCTCCGAAAGGTTACATTTCTTAAAGGGACACTTCACCCTTTTTGCAAAAAAATATATGTTAATGACGTTTAGGAGCTTTAGAACACTTTCCTGGGGGTCTTTATGTGTGTAATATGTGGTTTTAGATATTTTAGATTGTAGCAGTGAGCCTGTTGTCTCTGATGTCATGGACACTGGGCTCACTTCCTTCCTGGACTACATGTTGTCTCAGTAAGACAGCTCTCCCCCTTTCCACAAGGAGGAGCAGTGCACCAAAGAATTATGGGAATGGTAGTCCAGGAAGGTAGTGAGACCAGTGTCCATGACATCAGAGACAACAGGCTCACTGCTACAATCTAAAATATCTAAAACCACATATTACACACATAAATACCCCCAGGAAAGTGATCTAAAGCTTCTAAACGTCATTAACATATATCTTTTTGCAAAAAGGGTGAAGTGTCCCTTTAATATCTGTTCAAAACTGTTACTTTTCAAAAAAATTGAAAAAAGGTGTCCAGTGTAGTTACAGTAGTAGTCGCAAGCTCTTTTTAATACTTTTCATTGGTTAAATATGAATGAAACGAAAGGGCCTTTCTGTGTGGAGTTCTCACGTGTCCCATAGGGTAGGTACCCTCACAAAAAACATGCAATAATCCTAATAATTGATATACAATCCTCAGTGTTAATGTACCTCTGACAGTGAGTTTATAGGGTTACTTTACTTCACAGTGGTACACAACCAGTGGTGTATACTGTACTACATTTCGTCTTTCTGTGCCGCTGTATGAGAACTTAACAATTCTTGCGTGTAAAGTGATATACTGTATATGATATATGTTTTAAATTCATCCCAGATTCAAACTACAATGATCTTATTCTCAAATCACAAACTCAGTGAGAATACTGCATAATCTGGCCAACAACACTGACTGGCAGAAATTGAGGCTGAGCAGTATAGGCTACAGGGCAACAGACAGGTCTGGGGCACCTCCACTGCCTCCAGTCAACCGTGGTCCATCCACACACACAGCTACCAATGTGATGCTCCTCTTCAGTCAAAGCACTAATAGGTTTTCATTCGCTCAAACATTGTCAAAAGTGCAATTGCCCGCATCACTGAACATGTACAGTACATAGCCAAATTAGTTTCAAGAACCCGGTGAAGAGCCCGGTGATCTACGTGAATTAGGCCTACTTTGTCAACAATATATTTCTCAGTTGCTAAAATGTTTAAAAAAAGTGTAATTACATGCATCACTGAACATGCATGTTTTGCAAGTAAAGCCCCTTGGTAGCAAATATTATATTATTAATCCCATCATAATTTCCCATTTAAATCATTTCATTTTGAATAATTTGTTCACTAACTGTGTTCCTCACTCTTTACTGTAGACACAAATAACGGGTGTAAGAGATATTCTTGTGACCTGTTGAACCCAATTCGATTTAAAAATACATCATGTCTTCTGCTCTGAGGCAGGGGAGCTGGAAAAACTTTTTTAATGTAAAGTTAAAGAGAAAAAAGGAAGGGAGGGCAAGAAACTTCTGCTTCCCTCCTTTCCTCTGTGGATCTACATAAGTCATGTCAGTGGGGTATATAAGCATTGACCTGATTAGTTCGTATACTTTGTTATTTTCCAACCCAAGGCCTTAGGTAATTATTTGCTCTGTTGGAGACAGAACATAGTTTTGGAAAGGAGATTGAAAAATGTTTTCACACCACAAAAGGTCAGATAGGCAGAGAAAAATATTAGCTCTTGTTTATGCAAGCTACTGAAACATAGCTTGTAAACGTACATAAACCTAAAACGAAAAAGCCAACTCGAGTTGTGACAAATCATGACAACAAACACAACATTTTGGGCCGAACAAATAATTACAAAGAAGTAAAACAACAAAAAAAGTGTTGTAACCTGCCTTTCACTTCTTCTTTCTAATTATTTGTTCGGTGTTTGCTGTCATGATTTGTCACAAGGCTTAAAAGGTCTTTAAATAAATATTTTTTGAAACGTCTATGAGGAAAATTAACGGGGAATCATTTTCTGGTCCCTGGTAGGGGGCGGGACTGCGACGCTCTATAGGGGTTGGGTTTAGGGCAACATATTTGGGACGAAAAAGTATGGTTTCAAATCATTCAATGCTTTTGCAGAAATATACCTTTTCTGACAACCTGGTTGGGATTTTCAGTTCAATGAAAATTCTGAAACATTTGATGCTTATTTGGAAAGTGGACTGAAGTCTATTAATTAAAAAAATCAGATGAGTCATCCTTTAATTGCCATATTCTCCACAAATGGGTGAGGGCGAGTGTGCGCATGCTAGAGAATGGTCCAGCCAGCCGTGTAAGATCCCTAAGTGATCCCACTTACAGTAGGTCATAAAAAAACAGCTGAGAATCAGTCAGTATCAAGTCAACTTATATTTTTTACTATTATTTAAAAAATGTGGACAAGTGGGTGAATAAATCAACTGGATTAATGGAATCACAAGATAATAGTCAGTGGTGCAACTCCGTGTGGGGGTTCCCGGGGGGGGGGGGGGGGGGGGGGGGGATTCCAGACCCACAGGAATGCGCCCAGCGGGCCGGGACGGTTCCTGCGTGCCGCCCCACGTCCGAAAAGGTTGAGAAATGACAGAGTTACCGTGTGCCGGTCCCTCTACTGTACTGTACTGTACTGTACTGTACTGTACTGTACTGTACTGTACTGTACTGTACTGTACTGTACTGTACTGTACTGTACTGTCACTGTACTGTACTGGCACACCCAAAATCATCATATATACAGTTAATATATGCGTGTGTGTTTGTGTGTGTGTTAGGTTGCGCACAGGTGGTGAAAAACAACCATGCTGTTTTCGTGCTCATACCCAGCCAGGCAGGCACCCACCCACACACAGCTCATACTGTATATGTGATCACCATGCAGCCAAAACTATTTTGCAATGTTTTAACAGCAAAGACGGCAACACATAGTTTAAGACAGATGTACGGTCTGTAGGCCTATAACAACCAACACGTCTACACTCTGCCAGAATTCCATTTGCTTGCAGATAATTGATTCAGACATCACATTACTGTATCGCCGTTTGTCTCCATCTCTGTATCTCGGTCCCCACAAAAATTGACCACTCACTCACAACACAACTCAACTCATTTCTACAGAGCATACAGCAAACCATGTACTGTAGCTCAGCTCATGCTGCGTAGAGCAGGTACTCAAGGAATCACTTTGATTCAGGTTCATGTGCATATCGTCTCACGGATCCCCATTTGATAACAATAGTTACCGGTATATAGTTCAAATGTTTGGAACTATAGGCACCCGCTTTGCGGCGAGATCAAATCGTGTCGCCACTCTCTTACTATTCCACTCGGCTACTACCTAACCGGAGACACGATGTAGACCTACATCATCATTGGTCAACTACAATATTTTACAACACAACACAACAATATAAACACTACACTAAGGGCAACAGTTAAAGTTAAAAAGAAGCAAGCTAAACTGGAATCAAAGGTGTTATAGTTATCATTCATCACTTCACTTAATATTAAAAAAATTGATAGACAGATTTCTGACCTGTGTAATGAGCATGGGACCAATTATATGAAGATAAAGATCTTTAAAAAAGTGTAGGACTATACAATTTCTTTTTTTTATGCTACCACAATATTTTGCATATGGTGGTTATATGACACCTGCATATGTAAACATATTATCATCTTTGGTATGTTCCGCATGGGTGTGTCACATATATTGTGATATATTATTCGATTTGATTTACTGTATACCCTGAAATCTTGAATAAAATATACTGTGGGGGGGAAAAAAGATCCTTAAAAAACGATAAAATAGTTATTTTTTAGCTATGCTCCAGTTCAACCACAGTAGGATTATCATGTGAAAATAACAGCCTGACAGAAAAAACATTCCGCCTTTCTCATTATTCCAATCTTGTCAGCCATACAAATGAAAGTAGAAAAACGAATGTGTTTTGGATCAGTAACTAGCTTGCTATGACAGCACATCATCGCAGAGGCTTGAAGCAAAGCACAATGCCAAAACAGGAGGATGATTTCAGTGCCATGACGCGTGAAATGTTTATGAGGCGCAGAGTGGAATGGGCGTTTGGCGATAAGCCGTGGGAGAATATAGAGCTAAGGACACGACATTCAAATTGCTTTTCAGAAACTGTGTGGAGCATGATAAAAAGCAGAATATGGGGTCTGCCTCTTATTCATACATAGTATACTTTATCCGGCAACCTCAAGGTAGCCAAGCGTAACACCACATTTGGTCAGTCTTCTTACTCAGTACAAGTGATACACCTGTGGAATAAAACGACAAACTCTGGTTGAAATCGGGCCAGAGGTGTGAACACTAATATGTTAGGCAGATTTTAAAACTGCTATTGCTTTGTAATAAAATAAAATGTATCGTCACTGTCGGGCGATAATCTGTACTGAAATGTACTGTAGGCCTATATCTGTTTTGCGAAAGCCCTTTAGGTCAAGAGCACACAGTGGAGTGCCTCAAGTAGTTATGCAGCAGCTGAGATTCATGATAATCAATAGATTAGACCAGGTGTGCTGCCTCAGAGGTTTAGAAAGTATGCACATGCATCACATTGCCACCGGGACAGATTATTAAAAGGATAGAATATTAGAGACTGATCTGGCGTGAAGCTCCGCCCCCTCCGCTATTCATGTCAGTGGAAGTTGCTCAGTGGCGTTTTGAAGCACATCTATTTCCGCCTTTTTGGGCGCATTTCCGCATTTGACCTCCACATTTTGGAGGTCAAATGCGGAAGTGCAACCGAGCGCTCAATGTTAAAGCCCAGCTGCACGGGGTTTGCTCGTCATGAATCCACGGGTCCGCCTGCAGTCCTTCCTCTTACCACTAGGGCCCAGCGCTTCAACATTGTAGTGCCTAGCTGGCCCCTTGGTTACTATAGACAAATTCAGAAATGGGTCTCATGGTCGCAGCCAACGTGTTTCCTGTAGGCGAAGACGACATATCTGCGGTGTAAACAGCTAGGTCTTCTACTACATTGAATGGTAGAGTGACTGATTGAGTGTCTGCTCAAACGTTACTCTTTTACCTGCTTTTTACTAACACTAACTTTACAAAGATGCCCAGAACATCGGGATGAAGTTTATGGCTGCTCGCCTCCAACAGTAGAGGCAACATTCAACTTTGGTGAGAAACGGAATGTCAAAAAATACACCGCAGAGGCTGAGACCAGATCCATAGAGTAATGGTTGAGACGAAGCAGTGAAAGGTCCTGAAAGATACATAACGCCAATATTTCTGTTGTATGAACACAAGGCTGCTGTACTTTATACCTCATACTAAGCATTTAAAGTATTTTGAATAAAGTACAGCAGCCTTGTGTTCATACAACAGAAAGATTGGCTATTGGGTAAGACTGGCGTTATGTATCTTTCAGGACCTTTCACTGCTTCGTCTCAACCATTACTCTATGGCTCTGGTCTCCGCCATCGCGGTGTATTTTTTGACATTCCGTTTCTCTCCAAAGTTGAGTGTTGCCTCTATTGTTGGAGCAGCCATAAACTACACAGGTTCATCCCGATGTTCTGGGCATCTTTGTAAAGTTAGTGTTAGTAAAAAGCAGGTAAAAGAGTAACGTTTGAGCAGACTAACAGTCACTAACAGTCACTCTACCATTCAATGTTACAGTAGAAGACCTGGCTGTTTACACTGCAGATTCGTCATCACCGCCTACAGGAAATACGTTGTCTGAGACCCGTTTCTGAATTCGTCTATACTGTAGTTACAAACTCACTCCAGAGGGCCATGTATATTTCCAAACTCACTCCAGAGGGCCACATTGCATATTACTGTCGTAGCAAAAATCTACAAGCTCAAAAGAGCCTGTAGATCGGCTATTTTTACTGTATTTGAATTGAAATCCAGATTTATTTTTTGCTATTTTTGAATTGGAATCCTGAAAAGTAATTTTTTAATTTAATTTCAAATGCATTTTATGTATGTTAACTTTATTAACTAACATTGGACATAAAAAAGACATACAGTAAGCTACATATACAGACTGAAGTAATTAAAGCGGGTCATGTTTGCCTGTTTGGAATTGTAACAGCCGAATTCAATCAGTATTCTTATATTAACCTGCAGGCCGCATTAAGTGGTGGGGGCAAAATGGCAAAAATAGCAGATCTACAAGCTCACAGCACATCAACCAGCCGTGAGCTTGTAGATTGCAAATCGTCCATTTTTGCTAATTTTGCATGAAACTGTACGACGAAGTATAGTATAGACGAAGTATAGACAGTGACTATGCATGTGTGCAGTGTGCACACACACACATGCACAGTCCAGAAATACACACATACTGCGTACTGTATGGTGCAAACACAAATGCATACAGGGGAACAAAGTTCAGCCCATTACTTGGAAACAAAAAGCTGAGGTTGGCATTAAACAGAAACCTGAGGTCAGCATTACAAGAAGCACATCTTGTGTCACAACATCCCCTCTCATACTATTGTAATGACAGAAGGGAATAGAAAGGAAACCGTGCACCGCTCAGAAACAGAATAAGAGTAAATTAATACTGAATGTATAGCTGAGTTTGCAAAGCCTACATGTGCACTCTGCCGGGGAAAGAGTACGCCTCTGTAAATGCCTTCATAGGCAGTGCTTGTGTCTATCTATCTCTCCAACAGTAAAATGAACACTTACTACAGAGATACTACCAATTTCTTTTGAACCTGAACACCAATTTTGTAGGCGTACCTGTAGCATCTGCATCGATCAGCTTAATAAAGCCCTTTAATAGTGAAAATGGTCTGTGTCATGTCATTACAGTAACACTGCAGCACTACAGCCATTTGACTGACTGCATGCAATTGGTCTAGTCTATTTTCGCCTGTCTCTGTTTGCCTGTTGCTTTAATTATCTTCTACTGCCTTGTTCTCTACTTCTGTCCTGCCTCCTCTCTTATTCTCTCTCAGTCTCGCACGCACGCACATGCATGCACGCACGCACGCACATGCACGCACGCACATGCATGCACGCACGCACACGCATGCACACACGCACACACACACACACACACACACACACACACACACACACACACACACACACGCACACACACACCCTTCTCGGCGGCTAACGACTTTGGTGCCACATGTATCAATAGCGACCTGAAGAGTAAAGGAGGTTATTGTGGAAGCAGGAGGCTCATTCCAGTGTTGACGGATAGAGTGTATACTGATCGTATTGGCTGAGTGGAATGGCCAGAGAGTATAGAAGCAGCCATTCGACCGTGCTCGTCTGTTCCACTGGTTGAGTGTGTGAGAGATGAAGTCATCCAACGTGCTGATTGACCATCACCCTGTCACATCCACTCCTAGTTTCACTTGCAATTTGATTTGTGTCTGTCTGTCTGTCTGTCTGTCTGTCTGTCTGTCTGTCTGTGCGTGTGCGTGCGTGCATGTGCACGTGTGTGCGGATCAAGTGTGATGGTGTTTCTACATCAGCACTTTATACCTCCACACAACAGACATTCACTGTAACCATAAGATCAATATAGCAGCATCCCTATTCGTATGTCATAACAGGCAAACATTTGGCCAACATAGCGGATCTATACCTGCTCACAATGCATCATGTTGTAATGCGTTGTGAGCTTGTAGATCGGCTATATTTCCGGTGAAGAAATGTATTTAAAAAAGTTATAGATGAAAAAAGGAGAGAACCAACAGACAGACCCTTGCGTGACGGACGCCAGTCAAATACGGTAAGTACATATATATGGTTATACCGGTAAGTAGTGAATGACGTAAAACTGCACTGGCAGCAATGATAAATTGTATACACTGTTTTATGACAAAGGATAAATCAGACTTAAGCCTCACTTGCTGTCCATCAGTGCATTGGCACAGAGAAAACGTACTGCATTTGAGTGCTGAGCGGGCACAAAACACATTTACCACAAGATCTGACTTCCCATAAAACCCATAATTAAAGTATATATAGGCTATCCAAGGTAACCACTTACGTTGAATGCAGAATCATTATCCTCTGAGGTTATTCTCCTGGCTATGGCCCATATGTAAGTTTTACAAAGTGATGCTTAATGAGAACTTGAAGCTCTCTCAGAGCAATTCACTTTGACTTTGACCTCCAGACGTGGAGGAGGAGAGTATGTATACAAAGGATAAACTAGAGAAGAGGTCTTCAACAGGGGGTCCGGGACCCCTACAAGGGGTGCTCAGAGTTACTACAGAGTTACATTAACCACCCTAGCATCCCTATTCTGAGGGGAACGTTAGCTGAAAATAACGCCTCGCACGGCAAGGCGTTATATGCGCCTGTATTTTCGGCAAACAGGTTTGGTGTGTGTGTGTGGGTGGAGGGGGGGGGGGGGGGGGTAAATACACATTAACATTAATCCAACAGAATGCTCCACAAGTCTATGAAGCTATTTATGAAATCTATGGAAAGGTTTAATCTGCAACACACTTTATACAACATGTAGTGGAGGCTTCATCTCTCTAAATGAAGGGGTCCTTGAAGTAGTTTGAGTACATTGCTCTGTGCATGTATTGTATAATGCATTCAGCTGGTAATGGCCAATTCTCTCAGACAAAACTGTCTCATGGTAGAATCTGTTTTCATTTCCCAATACGTAATAGTCTTGTTTATATTTATTGATTAAGACCGAGCTGTAAAATAACCTGTACTTTTGTAATTTAATGAAAGGTTAGACCACTGCAACTGTGGTGTCTACTGTCTTGTAAACCGATGTAGAGGTTTCTTTTTATCAAAGTTTTTTTTAATTAATTTTCACACATGAAAATATTATACAACATTTTTCAAACTTTTTTATCTTTTCTTTCCCCTCCCCTCCCCCAGAGTTAGGTTATAGAGGTTAATAAAATGAAATGAAAACAATAAAATAATACCGCCTATATGCAGAATTGCGACTACATATCATAAACAATACTGAGCCACACAGTTTTTATGAGAGGTCTAATATTATTGCACAGCGCCAATATATGAAGCTATATAGAATAAAAAAAATTGCTTCTTATCACTCTCTCCATTCTCCTCCCTACACAGAATGTCATTATCTTAATGCAAATGCACATCAAAATGCAAGCATGCATGTCATTACATCACAGAGTGGGAGGATGAAGATATGCTTCCAATGTGTGAGGGATTATGCCAATTAAACACTTGCTGTCAATCATACCCAGAAGACAACAGAACCTTGTTCTATACGCCTTTACTTTAAGCCTCATGTACACTTATTTTCTCGTAGAGAAGAACTAATTCTCAACAAAGAAAACGGAAGCATCGTGTCACTTAAGCATCGATTCAACCTCACATTCGTGGTTGTGATTGGCCATGAGATGATGCATGTACTGTATGATGATGTATGATGAGAAGAGTGCTCCTCACTTCACACGGGTGTGTAGAATAATTCAGTAGTGATCCTCTGTTTTCAACAAAGTTCCTATGCTTAGTCTCCATGGTTACTTAATACTGACACAGGGGATGATAACAGGGTGGCAGAGAATGCTCAATTCAAAGGATTTATTAATGAGGCAGGAGGTATAAGTCTGACCGATATACTGGTCAATATATCCATCACTATTTGACCTTTTTTTACATACAACATTGTATATAGCAGTTGTGCAGCCGATTTGTGTCCTTGTTTTTAACCCCCTTCAACCTTTCCGTACGTACATACAATTTGGGCACGTTCCAGGTTGTACTTTATTGTTACATTATTATTATTATCATTATTATTGTACAGGAGGTACATAAGAGTAAAACTTATTTTTGTTTGGCCTCCTTCAATGCAGTAGCATAGAGTGCAAAAAACCAAACAAAGGAAAAAAAAGAGCATCATATACATGTGCATATAGTCTTGGTATATTGTACAGTATACAGTACACCAACATGATATTTTTGAGGTGCGCTAGCCCCTCCTATATACAGCTTTTGTCCTCACACGTCTCAATATTTGCCATTGACAATGAAAGGCAAATTCAGGTCAAATGTCTGCTAAATCTTGTCCCTACTCGTCTCAGCATTTGCCATTGACAATGAAAGGAGAAATAAGGTCAAATCTCCGCCAACTATGACGTAAATTAAACATCAAAACGCCATTGACAATGAAGGGAATATGTAGCCTAGACGAGCAAATCGGCTAACCAATCACATGTCGGAGGGAACGCTTGGCCAATAAGGGACCACCATTCTTGATGATGATGTACGATGATGTACGATGATGATGAGCGCCCCTCACTTCACACGGATGTGATTTTTATTGAATTTCCCCTGCAGTAGCTATACGGCCGGCTATATACAACAGATTTAGGAAGGTGCAGTTCAAGCATAATATAGTGCAAGAAAAGGACGAAGGTGTGCGATACGGGGGGCTGGCGTTTTCCTTTGCCCTGGTTCGCTTTGGTTCTCATCAGTTCGTTCATGTATCCGATTGTTTGGGGAAAGAAGATTTTTCCCATGTGGCAACATCTCAAGCAGTCTGTGGTCGGGACGCCTTGAATCCATCATGATTCCGCGAGCTTTGCTGACACAGCGTTCAGTTAGTGCCCAGACTATCTTCTATACTCACATATTGGACTCCACAGTCACCAGCAGGAAAACAGACGGAGTTCAGCTAGCGCAAAAGGAGAGCAAATTAATGATGAGGATGAATGGATCCTCGTTTTCGAGGCTGCCAATGATGATGGATGGGGTGAGATCACATCCGCTGATGCGTTCACTGTCCGCACAACCCTCTGCCTTTCCTTGCGGTTGTGGTTGGTGCAGCTGTCAGGATGGATCTGTGCATGGTGTGTCTGTAAAAAGCTCTAGCTCTTTTGGGACCCATGCCAGCTTTCTTTGGTTTTTCTGAGAATAAGGACCAGGTGAGGTCCTCAGTGATGTGCACCCGCAGGAATTTGAATTATCTGACCCTCTCCACTGCAGCGCCCCCGATCTCTAGGCCTCCTGTATAGTCGAAGATTAGCTCTTTCATTGTATCATGTTGAGAGCCAGGTTGTTCTCCAGGCACCATTGTGCCAGGTTCTCCACTTCAGTCAGACAACTCAAGGAGGATGTAATATATATATTTATTGAATATAAGATAATCAATGCAATATATTTATTATGGTTTGGCGATGTATTGGATCTGCTTTTTAGGTACTCAGGATCAAGCGCATCAGTCCCGACCATAGGGACTCTGAATCCCCCCGTACCTAAAACAGTAGATCCAAAATGACAGGTGGTAGCTGGGGTGGAGGTGGGTGTGCACTTTGTATACCGCAGCGTAGAGTATACAATAGAAAGCAGCAAGCGAGCAAGCAGAATTGAGCGCAGGTTGTATGACAGCAGCACGCTGATACAACGGCAGTGGGCCAGCAAGACGGCAAAGGATGTATGACAGCAGCACGCTGATACAACAGCAGTGGGCAAGCAAGAAGGCAGAGGAATGCAAACCTCTGGTTCAAGTAGCCGGTATGAGAGATGGGGTGAGCTGTGATTGGCTGAGTGAATCATGCGGATGATGCTGCGGTGGCCCAATTAACGGCCGGCGCGCTGACTGAGGTTCCCTGACTGAACTTGCTCTGCGCATGTCTACGACAGGCACAAATGCTCATTTCTCTCCTGTTTCGTCATCGCTCATGATCAAACTGAACAAAGCCACGCAGTCGTAGGTTTACAGGGAGTAGAGAAGGGGTCTCAAGATGCATCCGTGAGGGGCTCCTGTGCTGAGGGTCAGGGGGGCGGAAGTCATTGTTCTCTGTCTAGAATCCAGCTGCAAAAGCTTGGGTTTAGACCCAGACGCTTTAGTTTGGTCACTGGTGTCTAATTTGAGGGAGATTATGGTAGTGAACGCTGAGCTATAGTCTATGAACAGCATTCTCACATAAGACTCTCAAGGATGTGAGAGGGTGGTCAGTCTTAGAATGGCTGTTTTTGAGGGGTGCTAGCCCCTTCTACAGTATACAGCTTTTATGTTTGTCTTTCAACGATGCTTGTTTGAGAAAACGCCATAGACAATAAAGAGAAATAATTTCTTTTTTGAGGACTAAAACAAACATTAGCACCCGTTGCTTAAACAAACATTATGTTGTAATTGATGTTGTAAGATGATAAGAGCGCCCCCTCACTTCACACGGGTGTGATTTTTATATATATTTCTTTAATAGGGCTTAAATGTTTAAATAAAATACATTCTATAGTCAAATGTTCTCAAATTGAAACTAGATTAGAGAAAATAGATTAGAAAATGTTGCATTTTTTGACAAAATATTGTCCAAAATTGGGATCGACATCGGAGTCAAGACTGGTTGGGCTCTGGCATAAATCATGTGTGATATTCTGCCAGGAGACACACAGCTTCATCTTTGTGCAGGGGTGTGAAGGCCATAATCTGCAACCTCTGAGCTACAGTACATGGTATTTATAACATGAGACTTGCTTTTGTTTTGTCATTATTCACTTGCTGTAATTCCCTTAGTAATGACGCACTGTGACCTATAGTTTCATATCGGCTATACGAAGCAATTTCTTTATTACATGCGGTTTACACTACAGTATATCCAATAAAGAAGGGATACAAATTCAAGCATCTGAATTATGCTGACAGGTTGAATTACATGCTGATGTACACCATGAATATTGTTAGTTACAGTACGTAAGCTGTGTAGTGGAGTGAGATGCACAAGGGACAGTAAATATGAACATCTAACACAGCAATATTACATTTACCACATTGTAAGGGATTTATTAACCACTCAGGCCATCTGGGAGTTGCCTATTTATACGCTTTATGAAGATGTTCAATATTGACCAAAAGTTGTTGACAGTTATACAGTATAAGCAATATGAGAGGTTATTAACATCTCTGGACGACACAATATAGGCTACTAATGTCTATAGACTTACAGTATCTATTCTGGGAATCAAATTAATCAGGGGAATGTTTTGTCCTACAAGCACATTTTCCAGCGTAATGTGCCTACCCCTTGGAGTACATCTATTATATATACTGTATACTAAGGATATCCGCTGCATGGGAACTGTGGCCTTTGGGAACGCATGCCCCTCTGGCTGGTTATTCATTACCTGTTATTATTAACACTGTACTTGTTGTACCCTTTAGTCAGAGTAAGTGCACCCATTATCGTAGTGTGTGTGTGTGTGTGTGTGTGTGTGTGTGTGTGTGTGTGTGTGTGTGTGTGTGTGTGTGTGCGCGCATGCGTGTGTGCACATGCGTGCGTGCACGCAGTAATCGTGCATCCTATATGAATGGAAAGACTGAGAGGCAGAGAATGAATACCATAAATTCCTGGAGGATGTGGCAGGATGTTATTGATAACTGAATGGTATAATATACTGTAAGCTGAATACAAGACTGAGACTCCAGCTTACCCCCTGTGAGGATAACGACTCACACTGTCCATGTCCCTCATGTCGGGAGCCACGAGTCAGGACTGAGGCCGCTTCTAAAACAACGTCTTCTAAATCCTAAAAGCTTTCTGAAAAACCTATGTTTCTATGTCAGTGGTGCTGAACCTTTTTCATGTCAAGGATCCCCAGAAATATCTGTATTTATATTTGGCAACGGACCCCTATCCGAAAATATGTTGTTCCAAATTTGACCAGAAGCAAAGATTTGAGTTCTCGCTCTGAAAGAATATATTGAAAGATTTGCAACACATTTTCACGGTAAAAAAAAAGCACAAGCTCTCGGTGTCGCACTATGTATGTAGATCTGCGATTTTTCAATAGCTAAAGTATAACATAATGCTTAACACCAAAAGCGTCCTGAATAGGTTCAAACTGCAACCAACCAACCAACCAACCAACCAACCAACCAACCATTTAATTAACCAAAACCAGCGTACTAATAAGTATATCAAGTTACCTACCTCCTAGCCTCATGAATGTGCTCCTATTATGTCCACAAAACAATTAATATATCATCCTCTATGAACCTCTAATAAATTGTCTGCCAGGTAAAGTCAACACAGCAATTAGCTTTGTATTCAGTTAATCAAGCAGTCCTAATATAAATGGTAAATGGTGCATTTATATACGTAGCCTTTATCCAAGGAAACCATGCAAGGCATGTTTTTTTTGCTCTTTTGCTTGTAAGAGAAGGATAATCTATGCTTATAAAGAGAAATGAACATTTTCCTGGGGTTTTTATGTGTGTAATATACTAATATCTAATATGTGGTTTTAGATTTTTTACATTTTAGCAACTGGGCTCACTTCCTTCCTGGACTACAATTCCCATAATGCTTTGGTGAACTGCTCCTCCTAGTGGAGGGCTGTCTTATATTGAGACAATTTGTAGTCCACCTAATATATCTAAAACCACATATTAATTAAGACATAAAGACCCCAGGAAAGTGTTCTAAATCTTCTAAACGTCATTAACTTATCTTTTTTTGCAAAAAGGGTGAAGTGTCCCTTTAACCGGCCACGCATGTCTTAACCGGCAACCCATGTCGGGAGCCACGGGTGAGTCTTAACCATGACTGACTGACTGACTGACTGACTGACTGACAGACTCCAATTTGCCCTAATGCTCGATTTATACTATTGTATAACAGTGTTGCGTGCTGAGAATAGCTGCAACGTGCTGCATTGCCACGTGTTGCGAGCTGGTAGATTTTAATCAGTCTTGGAACTGATTATCAATCTGTATCAATCAGGCTTCAGTCTTCACCTCCTGCAGTACCTGGCCTCCCTGTGTGTGTGTGTGCGTGTGCGTGTGCGTGTGCGTGTGCGTGTGTGTGTGTGTGTGTGTGTGTGTGTGTTTGTGTGCATGCGTGCATGTGGTCTTGTGTTGTGAATAGAGACTACCAATAACTCTCTATACAGGAAAAGAGGAAGCAAAAGCAGTGAAACACTCAAGTTTGTACAATCAATGCACTGATGAAAAGGCACCAGTCAGCAACACAGGGTGCGAGAGGCAGCAAAAGGAACAGGACAGATATTAAACATTCACTTCTACTGTAGTCTGCATGTGATGGGCTCCATATTATATGGTTAATGTGTATCACATTGAATTCTACTGTAGTCTGCATGTGATGGGCTCCATATTATATGGTTAATGTGTATCACATTGTATTCTACTGTAGTCTGCATGTGATGGGCTCCATATTATATGGTTAATGTGTATCACATTGTATTCTACTGTAGTCTGCATGTGATGGGCTCCATATTATATGGTTAATGTGTATCACATTGTATTCTACTGTAGTCTGCATGTGATGGGCTCCATATTATGGTTAATGTGTATCACATTGTATTCTACTGTAGTCTGCATGTGATGGGCTCCATATTATATGGTTAATGTGTATCACATTGTATTGACATACTGTAGTATGCATGTGATGGGCTCCATATTATATGGTTAATGTGTATCACAATGTATTGACATAGTAAGTCTGCACACCAATCATTTCTGTCTGTTATATTTAATGTTTATGTGGATATACACTATGTAACAGCAGAGCTGTGCAGAAGAGTTTGTCAAGTGGGCGAGGAGGGTTTATAGATTTGTACTGGATGTGTTTTGCGGTGCTGCCTGGCAGCGCTGGCCTTCTGAAATATTCATGTTAAGCAAAACAAATTGATTGTTTTGAGGTTGTGTTTGGACCCGAAGTCAATACAGTACACGGTGAGTCACCATTTCAAGATCCATTGGGTCACGGGGCCTCATAAAAGTCTTCATAACCCTGGTCATACAGGGTGGACGCGACCTGTGTCACATTGATCCTTGCAGGTGAGGTGTGCTGTGTCCGCCTCTCTGTGTAAGCAGCAATCTGTTAGATCTTGAGGTCAGTGTGTGCCAATGATGACCTGAGGGTACTTAGAACACGGAGCAGGTATGTTAAGAAACAACCCTCCACTCACCAATAACTATAGCATGAAATATTGTGCTCTAAACCTTGCTGCGCTGCTGCTCGCTATCGAGTCTGGCTCTTTGGCCGACTGGTAGTATCACGTAGCCACTAGCCAGACAACTATTCCACAATCTCCGAATGCTATATGAATTAATTTTATTTGTAAAATATAGAGTCTGTAACTACACCTACCGAAATCCGGGCAAGGAAGCTGCAATTTCCGTTCACGTTTTAAAATAAAATGTACAATTTAGGCATTTAGCAGATGCTCTAAATCCAGAGCGATGATTTTTATTTATATTAGGATAAATTAAATAAGTAAAGACCGTCGCGGAAGGAAGTGGTGAGGAGGCTTCACTTCAGCTTTATCGCTTACTCATAATCAGAGGGTCCGTTCTCCAGACTGTAGGACGGAAGCTCTGACAGTATTGCCAGAGCCAACACAGTCTGTCCACGCAAGGGTAAGGTACGTGCCAATAGGCCCCGGGTTCGCCTCCCAGCCGAGGCTAATCGCATTTCAACATTTTAAATGTATTTAGCCTGTGTGTGTGCTGCCTTAGGTATTATGACATTTCAGTCATGACCGCCCTATCACGTGTCGTGTGAGGAATCGATTCTCAGCGAGAACTCCCAAAGCAGCTCCAGCTGCAAGAACAGGAAAGGAAAAAGCCTGTGTTGTTGTGGTCTTTGTTCTTGTTCTTCTGTGGTGTTTTTGCCTACCCAGCAGCCCCTAGTGTCCCTACAGCCAGATTTACAAATGAACCAGCAGCATTCTCCTGCAGACGTACTCACTTCATACAATAATGGAGTAATAATCGATCACGATTTTTGGCATATTTTTCCTCCACTATTTTTCAAGAATAGTCACATTGCGATACATGGTCAGCTTGTAGATCTGCTTTTGTACAACACTGTTGTGTGACACAATATTAAATAACGCTAATCACTTGGTTAATCGATAGAATAATCGCTAAGAAATGAATGACTATGCAGCCCTAATAAAGTACATTCTTAACTCTATAAATACAGTTGATTCTGTGGTCAAGTAACCTTTTAAAGGAGGACTGACACGCCCCTCGGGAGCTAATAACTGCTATCAAACAATGCTATCATGATTCTGACGTCAGAGTGGCGAGGGGCTTTCCCCAACGACTTCTATGCGGGCTCGCCGGGCTTGGTGGCCGTGGTAGCATAGCAACTTATGCTACTATTTTGGTGTCACATTTAGCTTGAATACTGGGTGAAAGTCTCATGCGAAAAATTATTTTTTCGCAACATTGTTCAGGTGAACTGTGTGTTTATGCTTGTTCATTGTAATAATCAATATCGCTATGATTATTTTATTTATCGCCGCGTCGCTCCGCATGACAACATACAGTCTAGCCCGTCTCAGATGCAGGCTGCACACACACGGGGGGACGGACGGACGGACGGACGTATAGTCTCTGGTCAGGTCCCCGCATTGAACTGGGCATGTGTGTACGCACACACACACACACACACACACAACTTTTAGCCGTGGCTATAATGCATGACAGCGGGGAAGACGCCCGAGGCAGATTCCGTGCCATTGCATGTGTGTGTACGTGTGTGTGTGTGTGTGTGTGTGTGTACACACATGCCCAGTCCCCCGTAGAGGCTCATGATCTCGTCCGCAAGACTATGCCTCGGCGTAGCGAAATTTATTATTACAATGAATACAAACATAAACACACTATAGTTCACTTGAACAATGTTGTGGTAACTAACTACGGTATTACAGAGTGAGAGCGAGGGTGTACATGTCAGCCTGCGGCTGAGAGGGGAAAAGAACAGTAGTCGCGCTGCTCTCACAGCGGCCAGACAACAGCAGACGTCCGTAGTCGCGACTGTCGCGCTGCGGGGCTGAGAGGTCTCAGAGCGGGCAGACAGGGGTGTTGGCGACCGGGGGAACATGGGACTCGACTCCAAAATTTGCGCTTGTGCTGCAGTTCCCCTAAAAAACCCCACGCCAACCTCAATTGCATTCAAACTAAGCATTTCTGGCGAAAAAATATTTTTTTTCAATTACATTTATAGCCAATATGACGCTAAATGTACCGTCAAAAACGCTAGCCTGACCTATATAGCCACTTGTTGCTAGCGCAGTAGCGCCGTAGCCCCGTTTCAAACTGTTTCAAACTGTTTTCAGTCAGACCACGTGATGTGCTGTACCACCCATATTAATTTCGGGGCATGTCAGCGGACCTTTAATGGACTTTAATATGCTGGCAAAATAAAACTCACCATCGGTCTCTTTTGAAAAGCATTTCATCAGAGGAAAGAGCAATGGCATTGGCAAGCAGTCATCTGGGTGATGCATTATTTAGTGATTTCCTTTTAAAACATTTGAAACCTACATGCACGCACGGTTTTGTTTAACACAATACAATTTTGGAAGTACCATCTGTTGTTGGTGGGAAGTAATATTTGTGTACCTGAACTTAAATAGTATATTGTTGGATTTCGTCAGAAACGTTGTGCCATAAGCTACTGTATATCTCTAGCTTTTTTCTTTTTTTCCCCACCTTTGTTCAACCAAAACGATTTTAATTGCTCAGAGTTCAAGATAACCGGCCGTGTCTGTCAGTGCCTAACGTACTGCAATATACTGCAATCTCTGAACAGCCTGATCAATTATCATGTTTCAGGAGTGTGTTGTACACCAGCTGTCTTAGTTGGCCTAAAACATGTACCGTATATGTGCACATACTGTACTGTATTGATGGGCTGCATGTGCGTGCAGTGTTTCTCCAAACTGTTGTGGAACAGAAGTGTTCGCGGCCTGTTAAGTGGTCAGATGGGTGGGCCTCATGCATTTTTGGAGCATGTTTGTTTGTGTTGATCTTCTTATTGTTTTTTGTAAATATAAAACACAACATTTATTAATTGTTTACTTATATTATTAACCCATTCTGGACGGGAACCCGCATTATGTTATACTTTAGCTATTGAAAAATCGTGAAAATGGGGCACAAATCTTTGAATATAATATATTCTTTCAGAAGACTTTATTTATTTCGATGTCAGGCTTAAATGAGTTAAAATCGTCAAAAGTGTTAAAAAATTGTTTTGCCAATTAGTTGGCAAATCAAATGTGTTGCCTTATTCCTTATTCTCCTAATAAGATTAGGCATAAGGGATAAGGCGCTACACAAGATAGGGCCCATGCAGTATCTTCACATGCCCACCAGTGGGCCACGGTCCACATGGTTGAGAATCGCTACTCTATACACGTATGCCGTTGTTTGTACAAGCATCTGTGCAGGCAGTGTTGCTGAAAGGTTAGGGGTGATAAAAGCACATTAAGGAACACACTGCGTTGGCTGTCAACTTGATGTGCAAGATGGCTGAACTCAGCAGCCAGTCTTTGTCACTCAGGTGGTCCCTTGGGACAGTGTCACGCGCAAACGCATGCATGCACAGTTGCACACATGGCATACACATCCAAGTGGACTTTTACTGAAAACACATACAGTACATAACTCCTCTGGTCTGCTGGCTGAGGTTCTATTCACTTTTGTGTGAAAAGCTATTTGTCCACCTATGAAACCAAGGTTCAGCTATAGGTCTGTCCGGACACACATAACAGATCAAGAGAAGATGATTCAAGGACGGAGAGGTATAAAGCAATGAGTGCTTCTTTTATCCAACAGCTTTCTGTCCTCCTTGACAGATGACAGATCAAGAGAAGATGATTCAAGGACGGGCTTTTGCATCTATTCATAATACATACAAGCACCCAAATACTGAATCCGAAATATATAAGATATTAATAAGTGTGTCTATGTAGGTTTTATAAATATTTCACAAATGAAAGGTATTAACAAGAGCTTGTCACTAAATAACTAAATATGATCCATTGAAGCACAGTTTCCTTTTTACCATTTCCTGAAGCTATATAAGACTTCCACTTGACAACAACGTTCTGAGGGTTTCTGAGGTGCTCCACCAACCGCAGGATACGGTTGGTTGAGCTGTTTTTAAGGGATAAAACCACAAAAAAGTGCACGGAACATACAGTAGCACCTTCATTAACAGTCAAGCTCCCTTCCAGCACCCTCAGTAAGAATTGTCTGGAGCCGCCACTGATTGATCCTCAGTCTTGAGGATATCTGTCTTGCCTACTCCAGACAATCATTTATTTGGGATTTTGTGCCTCAGCTCATTTGGACTCTCTTGTGGACTGTCTTGTCCTTGTGTGGTGGTTATTAAACGACCACAGTCTCTGCCTGTTATCATTTAGGTCTGCATTAAAGGAAGTCTACTCTATAGCTGACACAAAGCAAGATTTAAGTCGTTTCCAATAAGATTCATGTTTCTCAGAGAAATGTTTGTTCACATTTAGGGCTTACATTACAGAATATTCAAATATACAATTTACAATTTAGGCATTTAGCAGACGCTCTTAATCCAGAGCGATTTACATTAAGCAATAACAAAAACATGGCATACATCACATATACGTATAAAAAGTAGTTATCATGAATCATGTATAAACTAAGAAATATGACCTACTTATATGACCTACACACACACACACACACACACACACACACACACACACACACACACACACACACACACACACACACACACACACACACACACACACACACACACACACACACACACACACACACAACACACTTCAAATGTAACTTCCCATATAGACATATGTGTCCCATATATGAAGAATAAAAGCAAGGAGGTGAGAAAGCAAAAAAAGAAAGCCCAATAGCCCACATTTAACTGCCATGGCGAACTAAAACTCTGCGACATGCTTTGAAGGGGAAGTGTTGTTCCCGGAGTGGGTGGTTGTCAGTGACAGTGGAAGGAAACATCCTCATACTCTCATTAGTGAATGTCATGTGGAGGAGAGATCGCTGGAGCGAGGATCATAGAAGCCTTGCTGGCTGTGCATGTACAATGAGAGAATTCAACACTGCATGAAAGAAGCAAAAAAGCAAGAAGCACAACAGAAACATTACACAGACTAGAGAACGTGCTCCTAGCTAGCACAGGTCTCTGCCAGGTCAGGTAGGATATTGTAGGTTTGGAATGTGCCAATCAGGATGGAATATGAAAATCACACCTGTGTGAAGTGAGGGGCGCTCTTTTCGTCGTACATGATCATACTGTACATCATCTCATTCCGGCCAGTCACAAATTGCGTCCTAACCTTCGTCATCAATGTTTGTCTTATGCAATGTTTGTGTTCACACAAACACTCAAAATTGTCCATTCATTGTCAATGGGATTTAATGTTTGTGTTAGGACAACAGTTGGATTACACTGCTGGACATACATCCAAAAATTGGATGGATCCGCCTTGATCACTTCACTATAGATACTGGGTACCGATTTGCATGTTTGGACAAAATGAGAGGAGGAGGAGAAAAAAACATCAGCCTCCTGGTGGCGCTATAATAGTGCAATGTTAAAAGGGTGGCATTTGTTCCTCAACGTAGTGCGAATGTGCGTGCAAAGTTTCACCACAATCAGACAATCATGATGCATGCAGCATTTTGTTCAAAACGGGCCACTCCTGCAAACTTTAGATGTAAATCTTAGCCAATCAGGGTGGAATATTAAAGATCAAATGGATCTGTCTTGATCACATGACTATAGAGATCATGTGTACCGATATATGCGAACTGTTCAAGTGGCATTTCTTTCTCTGCCTGGTGGGAACGTGCGTGCAAAACCTTTGCTGCGATTCAGCCGACAGACACGCGGACGGACCTGGGTGCAAAAGATAGTCTCTGCCATTTCTTCAGCGTGGCGGAGATAATAATATATATATATATTTTTTTTAAGTTGCAGCATAGACGGTCAACTAGGAGTAAAGGCCAGGGAGAAAATATGAATCCTTAGTGAGGATTTAAAAGTCTATGGGCCTAATATGGAGGGGTAGGGGTAGGATCCTAGATCAAAAGACCAGCAGTAATGTGGTTTCCGGACCTCAGAGATTTATCTGGAGTGTAGTGATGTACGAGATCGGCAAGGTAAAGTGCAGCCAGCCTTTGAAGAGTTTTAAAAACAAATAATAAAAGATTAAGATCATTTCTAAAACAAACAGGGTGCCACGGGAGCAAGGCCAGGACCGGGGTGATATGCTCGTACTTTCTGTACCGGTGAGGAGATCACAGTAGACCATACAGCTGCATTCTGAACTTTCTCAACTGCTTTAGTGATGCCTGGTCGATACCGGCACACACAAGACTGGAGAGTTACAGTATTCTTGTAAATATTCTGTTTGTGCATTCTACTATTATGGTACTTACGGTTCTGTCACTATGGTACATCCCACTACCCAGCGGGCTTTGCACTATGCGCGGGCTTTAGCAGACAGTCTATTATATGAATCAATGGCAGTGGCCAGGTTGTTGTTTTACGCTATGTTCAACTGATATAAAGTTTCATATTACAAAGAAGAAGGTTGTCGTTTTTGACTTATCAATGGTAGCAGAGGATGGCTAACAACATTAACTACAGAGTCCCACCGGCGTTTGAAGAAAAGAAGTCTTATGAGAGCTGGAAAAATGAAGTTGAAATGTGGAAACGTGTCACTGAACTGGATCCGAAGAAACAGGCTTTAGCTGTTGCTCTTTCACTGACGGGACGAGCTAGAGATACAGCGTTGGAAATACCTGCGGACGATTTGAACAAAGATGATGGGATGAAGACACTTGTAGAGGCATTGGATAATGTATTCCTAAAAGAAGAAAAAGACCGGGCTTACGACGCATACACGGACTTTGACAAGACTCGGAGAGAACGTGACGTTTCCATGGCGGATTACATCGTCCATTTCGAGCAGAGGTACAACAAAATGCGAAAATTTGACATGACTCTTCCTGATACTGTTTTAGCATTTAAGTTGTTGGATACAGCCGATCTGGATGTTAAAGATAAGCAGCTTGCTCTTACAGCGTGTTCAACACTTACATTTGCAAGCATGAAGTCAGCTCTAAAAAGGATTTTTGGAGACAAGACTGTGTTATCCACGAGCAGCAGTGGAGGAATTCAAGTGCGACAAGACGAGCATGCTTTGTATGTTGATCAGAGGAAAGACGGTAAATACGGGAGCAAATTCCATCCCCAAACCAACCATGCGAGGGCGCCATTGACTGGCTCAAACCCACTGGACAGGTATGGAAAAAGAACAAAATGTGCTATTTGTCAGAGTACGTTCCACTGGGCTAAGGACTGCCCACACAAAGCTGAGCATGTGAAAATGACGGAAGAAAATTCAGAGGCAGATCAAATTGAAAAGTGCAACATTACTTTGTTTTCTAAAGAGTCAATATCTGATGCTGAAATATTCATGGTGGAGGCCTTGGGTTCAGCTGTAATTGACACTGCATGCACCAGAACAGTCTGTGGTGAAAAATGGTTGGACAGTTACATTCATACACTGAAGAAGAGTGAGAGGAATAAAATGGAAAGTACACAGAGTAGAAGAGCTTTCAAGTTTGGTGATGGTCAAGTTGTTCATTCTACAAAAAAGGTGAAAGTCCCAGCTAAGATAGGCCAAACTAAGTGCCATATAGAGACTGAGGTGGTCCCAGTGGACATTCCTTTACTACTAAGCAAAGCATCACTTAAGAGGGCAAAAGCTGTGCTTGACATTGAGAATGATAAAGCCACAATGTTTCATGAACCTGTGCCCCTTGAAATCACCTCCTCTGGACACTACTGTGTCAGCATAGTGGACAGAGATTGCACAGCCACTTGTGAGAATGAACCCCAAGCTAATGAGGTTCTGGCCATAACAGATGACATGAGTAAAGATGAAAAACACAAAGCCTTGGTGAAACTTCACAAGCAGTTTGGACATGCTTCAGTTGATAAACTTAAAAAATTACTGACTAGTGCTGGAAGTAATGATGATGAGAGCATTACTATTTTGAATGACATTGTAAGCAGCTGCGAAACATGTCTCAGGTACAACAAACCCAAGCCAAAGCCATCAGTTGGTCTACCAATGGCTTCAACCTACAATGAAACTGTGGCATTAGATCTGCATGAGCTAGAACCTAATGTGTGGTACCTTCACATGATTGATCATTTCACCAGGTTCAGTGCTGGTAGTATTGTGACCACAAAAAAATCCAGTGAAATTGTGAGGCACTTTATTCATTCCTGGGTGAGTGTTCATGGAGCCCCGGCAAAACTTTTTTTTGACAACGGAGGAGAATTCAACAATGAGGAAATGAGAGACATGGCAGAGAACTTTAACATTGAAACCAAAACCACTGCTGCCTACAGTCCATGGAGTAATGGATTGTGTGAAAGGCATAACCAGACCCTTACAGAGATAATGTTAAAGGTGAAGAAAAGCAGTGGATGTGATTGGAAAACAGCCCTAGATTGGGCTCTCATGGCAAAGAATACAATGCACAATGTACATGGATTTAGTCCATATCAGCTAGTATTTGGGCAAAATCCAAACCTACCTTCTGTGCTAGTTGATAAACCGCCTGCCCTGGAGGGCACTACAATAAGTAAATGGGTAGGACAGCACATTTCAGCATTGCATGAAGCAAGGACAGCGTTTACTGAGGCAGAGTGCTCTGAGAGAATCAGGAGAGCTCTACGCACACAGCTTCGCCCCACAGATGAACACTACGAAACTGGAGACAAAGTGTACTACAAAAGAATGGACTGCAATGAATGGAAAGGCCCTGGAGTGGTAATTGGACGGGACGGCGTGGTCATATTTGTTAGACATGGGGGCACCTATGTCCGGGTGCATCACTGTAGACTACGCAAGGCCAAAGATCACTACACTGACAAGTCAGGTGACAGCCAAGAAAGTCAGACAGAATATAATGCAGCAGAATGTGACATGAACAATGTTGTAAATGTACCCGATACTGAATCTAGTGATGTACCTGACACAGAGAATGCTGCAGGGGACTCTAATAATGACACAGACAACATTGAGCAGACCAATGATCCATCCAACCGACAACCTACTATCAGAAGAACAGACTGCAGTGAGAATCTAAAGGCAGGTCAATTCATTAAGTATGTGGAAAGAGACACTGGAATTTCACACACAGCAAAAGTGCTCAGCCGAGCAGGAAAAGCAACAGGAAAAAACAAGAACTGGTACAATCTGGAGTACACTGAGCCAGTTATATAGCGGAATATTCGCTTCAGCGATTCACTATGGGAGCGCTCCCTCTG
Organism: Protomyctophum bolini; assembly: GCF_963924005.1. Lineage (NCBI taxonomy): Eukaryota > Metazoa > Chordata > Actinopteri > Myctophiformes > Myctophidae > Protomyctophum > Protomyctophum bolini. Next base: position 26,515,544 of record NC_137880.1, read on the forward strand.
AGCGCGAGACACAGAATAATTATTAATAAACTCACATTCTACTAGTCGAATGGGCCTTTGCGACATGCCGTATTCCGTCACCTCCCCGGTATACCCGGCGAAATACGCGCATGCGCACTAATTCGATTTTCTTCTGCTCGTGAGACACAAGCTTTCATATCACTGAGATCCTTTTTCCGATATTGGTTAAATAAAACAATTAATCTCAATAAGGACGGGTCTGCAATTCGACCTGTACCGCGAGGTTCCTTTATCGGTGATCTCACCTCGGTGATATAAGCTCACGAATTTAAGACTTCTATCGCTAAGTAAGTACTCGCTGTGTAAGCTAAAACTGCTTAGCCTGTTAGCTGCTGTATAAGCCTTTGTTAGCTAGTTAGCCCCGCTGTGAAAGCATAGCTTCTAGCCTGTTAGCTGCTGTACAAGCATAGCCTTTGTTAGCTAGTTAGCCCCGCTGTGAAAGCGATAGCTTCTAGCCTGTTAGCTGCTGTATAAGCCTAGCCTTTGTTAACTAGTTAGCCCCGCTGCATAAGCGATAGCTTCTAGCCTTTTGTCCGGGTTGCTGTATAAGCCATACACTGTCTCGTGCTGCACAAGCCGTGTCGTTTATCTCCGTTGCTGTACCTATTAGCTGCTAGTGTACTGTAACCACAGCAGCATGTCTGAACGGAGTTGTTCTAGAGCTTCAGCCCGCCGCTATCAAGGCGACAAGTACCCGATGCAACAAAAGACATGTAAGAACCGCTCTTGCGGCAACTCCATGTCCGGATGGGACCAGCACAACTTGTGCGCCTACTGTCTGGGCCTCGACCACGCAGAAGAGGCCCTAGATTTTCCGGATAAATGTCTTAAGTGCGCGAACATGGACAAACGCAACCTTTGGCGCCGTTTGACCCGTGTACGGAAGTTATACGAGTCCCCCGAGCGCGACAACGACGAAAACTATGATGACTTCGAGGAACGTCTGCTCGAAGACGCACAAGATGGATGCCGTGCAGGCCCCGCCACGGTAAATAACACACGGCCTAGCCATAGTCCCTCGTGTGTACCAATGAGCTCAGGGATCCCCTTACCCTCTGCTGATTATAATAATAATGACCAGAAAGATGTTTTCATCAGGCAAGGTGCCAGGCCCCGCTCCACTGCGTCGGCCACGGTAAGTAGGCCTCCACCAGACGAAGTAGCCTCCACGTCTAGGCCCTCCGAGTCCCAGGGGGCCCCAGTAGTGATGGCCAAGACCCCCCCAGTCTTTGACATGGACAAGGACTTCCCGCCCTTGACCCACACCCCACGTGCCGACCATGAATGGGACGGAGACGGGGACGAAGGCGACGACATGGAGACCGGCCTTCCCTCCTACCAACACTATAGAGTGCTGGACCAGGTCCACGACTCCGACTACGACGACGACGACGACGTCATTGTTGAGGAGGAATATGTTGATGTGGACGGAGAGCAGCGGGCCGAGGACCCTCCGGCCGTCGACGCCCAAGCAGCTGCTATGGCGGCCGAACAGGCAGCCCCTGCTGGACAGGAAGTGGCGCCCGTGCAGGGCGCCATCGCACCACCAGAGGCCAATCCACCTACAGCCGAGCTGCGTAAGCGAGAGACCGAGCTGCTGGATCTATACAGAACAGCAGCGGTCAGGTGCGGGCGAGACTGGCCCAAAGAGGACCCTGGCCTGCCGCCAGAGGACGGCTGGCAATGCCGCAGAGTCGTGCGGACCGAGCCTCCACCTAAAGACTCGCTGCCGCTCGCCGGAGGTTTTAAAAGTGTACTGACCCACACCTGGGCCGAACCTGCCTCTGACGCCAAGAAACAGCGCCGTCGGGGGCTGGCCCTAGACACCGAGCTCGCCAACGAGGTGGGCTTGCTAGGACTCCCAAAAATAGACAGGGCCACCGCAGGGTACCTGGTGAACCCTCACAGCCCTCACTACTTCCCCATGGATAGGGACCCGGTTTTCCCTGACAAGAAAGACAAGGACGCCTCGCTAGCTCTCAACCGCCTCTACGACAACATGGTGACCATTGCCAAGTCAGCCAACGCAGGGGCCCTACTGCAGGGCTCCCTATCGATGCTCTTGGCCGAGGCAGGTGCAGCTCCCACTCCGGACCAACTGGCCGAGGCCCAACGCCTCGTCGATGAGATCATAGAGCTCACGCTGACCGTCACGGAGGCTGTTGGACGAGGCATGGCCAACGCAGTCCAACAAGAAAGAGTGAGATGGCTGGACGTGTTTCCAATTCCAAACCCAGGTGACGTCCGCTCTGTAATGCTTAGAGGGTCCATTACCCATGAGGGCCTGTTCCACGACGCTCTAAACAAGCTCATCGCCTCCGGAGAGGAGCAGAAACGGCAAGCCGAAGCGGGGAGCCACCTCCCCCGCCCGGGTAGACCTGCTCAGTCAGCCCCGCCTCCTCCTGCTCGCCAGCCTGCTGAGAGGCACAGCCGTCAGGCCTGGAGAGTCCGCAATGAGCGTCCGTCCTCCCGCCCCCCCCCCTTCACGGGGAGAGGGGAGGGGTCACGTGCATTCAACCAGACCCGTGGAAGACAGCGGACGCCTCGTGGAGACGACCGCCGCCGCCAGAACTCCCCATCACGCAGAGGCGGATTCAGGGGACGTGGACGCGGGCGTGGCCGCAATAAATAGCAGGCCTGGCCCTGCCTCGGGGGGCCGCAGAGGGCCAGCCCCCCAGCACCCCTGGTTCTGGGTTTGAATCCGTCGGGAGTGGTCCCGGACCTCGCCGGCGGACCACCTCCGAAAAGGTTAAAATTGTGCTCACACCGGATCGCAGTAGACGACGTTGGTGTTCAGAGTGTACACAATTTCCACACTGTGAAATATTCTGTAAATGTACAAGAATGTCATGTTGCAAAATGTTCTGTGGATGTTTTTTCTGTAATAAAATATTGCAAAATAAAAAACAAACAAAAAACCCAAATACAAACCCGAACCCAGAGGGTCATGAACCCACCTTCAAGAGAGCCACTGCGGCTCTCGGGAAGTGTGGGGGGACGTGTCAACAAAGTGACAGGTCACAGCCTCAGACCTGTCACTTGCTGGCACCGTCACGGCCAAATTTTCCAGGATTGGTCGCCCCCGCCACCAGAGGGCGCCATTGCACCATCAATGAGCGCCAGGCCGGTGGCGGAGAATTCTGTGTCATCTCACAAGGTGAGTCAGGCCGCTGCCAGCCCCTGTCCAACAGGGGGCAGCATAGTACCACAGAAAAATTCTCCAGTAGTTCTAGAGAATCCACTAGCTCTACATTTAGAACAGTGGAAACAGATTGGTGCATCTCCGTGGGTGCTGCGCACCATCGCCCGCGGATACAAGCTACAGTTTGCAATGAGACCACCCGTGTTCGAGAAGATTGTTATGTCACACGCGAGTGGTCAGGCGGCGGATGTACTACGATCGGAGATAGTCTCTTTGGTAAACAAGAGAGCCATCAGGGAGATTCCCACGAACGAGAGCAAGATGGGTTTTTATTCAAGATACTTTCTCGTACCAAAAAAGGGGGGGGGGCTAAGGCCTATCCTAGACCTCCGTGCTCTCAATCGACACATGAAAACTTTCCGCTTCAAGATGCTGACAGCGGACTCGCTAGTGCGTTCTCTGCGCCAGGGCGACTGGTACACCAGCGTGGATTTAAAAGACGCCTATTTTCACATCCCTATCTATCCACCGCACAGGAAGTTTCTGCGCTTCGGTTTCGAGGGGAAGCTATACGAGTACATGGTGCTGCCGTTCGGGATGTCCCTCTCTCCCAGGGTTTTCGTGAAATGCACACAAGCCGCCATCGCTCCACTGAGGCGGCGGGGGGTCCGCATCGCAACCTACATAGACGATTGGCTGATCTGCGCGAGCTCACCACCGGAGACGCTGTCCCACACTCAACTAGTGGTGAGTCTCCTATCTTCTCTGGGTTTCAGCATAAATCACGTGAAGAGTATTTTAATGCCTGCGCGGATAATAGACTATATAGGCATAACACTGAACTCTCTCTCTTTCACGGCCAGGCTGAGTCAAGAGAGAGTCAAGTCATTCCGTGCATGTTTGACTCTTTTCAGAACAGGTCACAAGGTTGCGTTTGGAACTTGTCTGAGGATGGCGGGCCTCATGGCCTCGGCCATCTCCCTGGTACGCCTAGGCAGGTTATATATGAGACCGTTTCAGGCATGGCTAAGATCTCTGAGGATCCCCAGCAGTCAGCGACACAGACGGGTCCTAGTGACAGCGGAATGTGTGCTGGCCCTGAAATGGTGGAATGGTCAAAATGTCCTAACAGAGGGCGTCCCCATGGGGATAGTCCTCTCCAGAAAGGTGGTCACTACGGACGCGAGTCTATCGGGGTGGGGTGCCACCCTCGATGGGAGGACGGCCAGGGGGACATGGGACGCCGGCCTCCGAACCGCCCACATAAACTATTTGGAGTTAATGGCGGTTCTACTAGCTCTACACCGTTTCGAGCGGTTTCTACGTGGTTGCCACGTGCTGATACGCACGGACAACACTACGACGATGTACTACATCAACAAACAGGGCGGACTCAGGTCACGCCAGCTGCACATGCTAGCACGCCAGCTGATTTTGTGGTGCGACGAGCACCTCCTCTCGATCAGGGCATGTCACGTCCCAGGTCTCCTGAATGCAGGGGCCGACCTGCTATCCAGGGGTCCGCTCAGGTATGCGAACTGGTCTCTACATCCCGCGGTAGCGGCACAGGTTTGGGACAGGTTCGGGACTCCCGAGGTGGACTTGTTCGCCTCGACAGAGGACACGAAATGTCCCCTGTTCTTCTCTATCGGGGGGGAGGCACCTCTGGGCTTGGATGCTCTAGCTCACGGGTGGCCTCGGTCTCTGCTATATGCGTTCCCCCCACTGTCCCTGATCCTTCCCACGCTAAACAGGGTGAGGACTCAGGGCCTGACCTTGATCCTGATCGCTCCGTCATGGGGGTCGTGGAGGTCGGAGATAACTCCGCTCCTGTACGACCGCCCTTGGCAGCTCCCGCTGCGGGCGGACCTGCTCACTCAAGTGAGACACGAAATATTCCATCCCCAACCGCACGCGCTGGACCTGTGGGCCTGGCCCGTGAGAGGTTGAATCTGCAGGATGAGGGCCTACCTCCTAACGTCATAGCGACTATTCAGGGAGCTAGGGCCCAGTCGACCAGAAAACAGTACGATGTAGCCTGGCGGGTCTTCGAACGGTGGTGTTTGAAGAGGCCTGGGCAAGTAGTCCCGTACCTGGCCTCGGTGAAGGAAGTTCTGACCTTCCTTCAGGAGTTCTTGGACGACGGAAAATCCTTCTCCACGGTGAAGGTCAATCTGGCAGCCATTTCGTCCTGTCACATAGGTATTGAGGGGAAGACCTTGGGTGAATACCCCCTAGTACGTCGCTTCATGAAGGGCGCGAACAGGGCACGTCCGGTCTCTCGGTCTATGGCTCCGCCATGGGACATATCTCTGGTTCTGGACGCTCTTATGGGGGCGCCGTTTGAACCTCTGGAGTTGGTGGAGCTAAAGTTCCTATCGCTCAAGACCGCTCTGTTGATCGCGCTGACGACCGCTAAGCGGGTTAGTGACATGCATGCCTTATCTGTAAGTGCGGACTGCATGTTCTTCAGTGTAGATGGACTTAGGGTGACGGTGAAACCGAACCCAGCCTTTGTGCCTAAGAATTTTCTCGCTCGGAGTGTTCCTGTTGATCTGGGGTCGTTCCATCCACCTCCTCATGCGGGGGAGGAGGATAGGAAGTTACACTCTTTGTGCCCAGTGAGGGCGTTACGGATATACATGCAGAAAACAGCTCCCTTGAGGCAGGGTAGCCAGCTGTTTGTGGCATGGGGCGCTGGGGCGATAGGTAAACCTGTCACGAAGGTGCGGCTTTCCCGGTGGATTGTGGAAGCCATTCAACTGGCCTATGCTAGTACGGGTACACCCCCGCCGGATGGCCTGAGGGCACACTCCACGAGGGGTGTGGCGGCATCCTGGGCGTTGTTCAAGGGTGTCTCGATACAGGACGTCTGTACGGCGGCGAGCTGGTCGTCCCCGTCGACGTTTGCGAGGTTTTATAACCTGGACGTAGCAGAGCCGGCTCTGGCTCATGCTGTCCTTGGTGTCGCGTCTGCACGCGGCGGTTCGCATAGGTAGGCCCTGGTTCAGGTAACTTAGGTTAGCCCAGAGCCTGGGGCATAGGTTTAGGCCCTGGAGCCATGAGGTGGTCCAAGACCATCAGCCCAGTTAGCCCTGAGGTGCTCTAGACGGCCTTTTGGCTGTCTGCGCCTCACTAGGTAGGGACATGGCCAGCGGGTCGGTGACCCGGGTGGCCTTCGTCTGCTTGTCTTCCCGAATCCTGGTTGTGGTCACTGTGTCAGGGACGCAGGTGGCCACGGAGGTATACCTGTCGGATGGGTGTGTCACGTCAGTGATATGGTGAAGGGAGTTTATGAAGTCTCCCATAGTGAATCGCTGAAGCGAATATTCCGCTATATAACTGGAGGTTACGCAGTAACCGTGGTTATATTAGGGATATGAGTGAAGCGATTCACCAAGATACCCTTCTAGCTTGTTACGGCAGAAGGAAAATGTTCACCGAATTAGTGCGCATGCGCGTATTTCGCCGGGTATACCGGGGAGGTGACGGAATACGGCATGTCGCAAAGGCCCATTCGACTAGTAGAATGTGAGTTTATTAATAATTATTCTGTGTCTCGCGCTCAGAGGGAGCGCTCCCATAGTGAATCGCTTCACTCATATCCCTAATATAACCACGGTTACTGCGTAACCTCCAGTTAGCCTCACTGGCACAACCAGGTCAGCTGACCTTTCACAGGTTGACACACTGCAGATTGAACTATTGGACAGGGTGGAACAGCCACCTGACAGACACCACGATGATGTACTGGTTACAAAGGATGTGTCATTTGAATCAGCTAAACTTACTGAAATCAGTAACTGGGAAAAACATGGAGTGTTCAATGAAGTAAAAAATATGGGACAAAAGTGTATTTCCACAAGATGGGTGTGCACACTCAAAGACACAGCAGACGGCATAGTTCCAAAAGCAAGACTAGTGGCGAGAGGTTTTGAAGAGCTAAACACAAAGGACCTCCCAAAGGACTCTCCAACATGTGCCTCAGAGTCTCTTAGACTACTCATGTCAGTGATATGTCAAAACCAATGGACACCCCACTCTATGGACATTAAGTCAGCATTCCTTCAAGGAAATGAGCTATCCCGAGACATTTATCTCCGTCCACCACCTGAAGCAAAGAGTGAAGGAACTCTGTGGAAGCTGAATAAATGTGTTTATGGACTAAATGATGCATCACTGTACTGGTACAATAGAGTTAAAGAAACAATGTTGCAAACTGGAGGAAAGATGTCACAAGTTGACCCTGCCATTTTTTATTGGTTGGATAATGATTGTAATGTGTCTGGAGTGCTTGCTTGTCATGTTGATGATTTTATCTGGGGTGGTTCACACAGTTTCGCAACAACAGTGATCCTTCACCTGCAAACTGCCTTCCAAGTGGGCAGAGAAGAACATGACAGTTTTCGCTATGTAGGCATGGAGTATGTCACTGAAAGTGGAGTAACTTATATGCATCAAGACCATTATATACAGAATCTTCAGCCAATTCACATGGACACCTCCAGAGCGATGAGCCGTGATGCTCCCCTGACTGAGAGTGAAATCGATGACCTTAGATCAAAGATAGGTCAACTTCTGTGGGTTGCCAGACAAAGTCGACCTGATATTATGTTTGATACTTGTGTCCTTGCTGCTAACATAAAACATGCTACTGTACAGAGTTTACATGACACAAACAAGGTGGTGAGAAAGCTAAAATCAGAAAAAGTGACACTGAAATTTCAGAACCTAGGAAAAGACAACTCTCTAAAGCTAGTAGTGTTCTGTGATGCCTCACTGGGAAACCTTCCAGATGGTGGCACTCAAGGGGGACATCTCATTGTGCTGATGGGTGAGGAAGGAAGATTCTCACCTGTTTATTGGCAGTCAAAGAAGATCAGGAGAGTCGTCCGAAGCACACTTGCTGGTGAAACACTCGCTCTCGCAGATGCTGTTGACAGTGCCATTTCTCTTTCTGACCTTCATGCAGAACTAACCACTGGACATCTTACCCAGCATGTCTTACCAATAGTGTGTGTCACTGATAACCACTCTCTTGCTGATGCCATCAAGTCTACTAAGTCAGTGACAGAGAAAAGGCTCCGCATTGAAATAAGTGGTATCAAGGAACTTCTTCAGAGCAAAAGAATCCAACGGATACTGTGGGCACCTACAGGAGAGCAGCTAGCTGATTGCTTGACAAAACGAGGTGCATCCGCACTTCAGCTCCTAAAGGCACTCAGTGTTGGAGTATGGAAACTGGAATAGAGACTCTTTCTTTTAACAGTAATTTTTGTTTTTGGTCATTATGTTCTTTCATGCCTATGGACATTAATAATAGACTTTGTTTCTTTGTTATAAAAAAAAAAAGGGAAAAAGAAAAGAAAAGTGGGAGATTGTAAATATTCTGTTTGTGCATTCTACTATTATGGTACTTACGGTTCTGTCACTATGGTACATCCCACTACCCAGCGGGCTTTGCACTATGCGCGGGCTTTAGCAGACAGTCTATTATATGAATCAATGGCAGTGGCCAGGTTGTTGTTTTACGCTATGTTCAACTGATATAAAGTTTCATATTACAAAGAAGAAGGTTGTCGTTTTTGACTTATCATTCTAGCCAGGATGAAATGAAAGCATGAATTACTATCCCAAGCTGTTAGAACTTTACCTTGGCTGGTAATTTAAAAAGCTCCAATGCCAGAGGTATGGTACAGTATGGATATAAGAAAAACATTGATGTAAATGTTGCAACTCAAGTGAAAGTTTTCCCCCAATTTCCTCATTTCACTCAGACTCAATGTGTAGTCACAATGTTGCTAACCTTTACTTGTTAAATAGTTGCAAACCGTTCAAAATGAGCGACACGTCCTCAAATAAATGTCGTACTGTAGTAGTTCGGGCACATGTGTCAAACCAGATACACGGGGCAAGGTGGTCAGTGTGATGCTATCAGTAATAGATGAGATCAGTTTGTGTCCCTCTGGTTTATTTCCAATGTAAGGGGGTGTGTGTGTGTGTGTGTGTGTGTGTGTGTGTGTGTGTGTGTGTGTGTGTGTGTGTGTGTGTGTGTGTGTGTGTGTGTGTGTGTGTGTGTGTGTGTGTGCGCGCGCGCGCGCGCGTGTGTGTGTGTGTGTGTGTGTGTGTGTGCGTTTCTGGATGGATGTATCATGGGTAAGTAATCTTTTGTATTTTGAGTGACTGATCTCCAGTATTTGTTGCTGTCGGGATTAAACCACCTAACTCCATGTTTTTTGTTTTTTTAAAAACAGTGCTATTGAACACCGTTGATGTCTGTGTGTTGGTTAAAACAATACTGAACCAATTACGCGTCACCAGGCTTTCCACCTCGGAGGAAAGCCTGGTCTGTGTTCCAAAATCGCCGTGTGAACCGGGCTGGAGCGGATGGTAATTTACGTCATGTTGTAGTCTTGTTTTGTAGTCATCAGGCAGGAAACCACAAGGCGGAATAAGAATTCCGCCATTCATAGTACTGATTCCGTCTTGTGGTTTCCTGCCAGATGACTACAAATCATTGACTACAACATGACGAAAGTTACCATCCGCTCCCGACCGGATCATAAACCCAAAATGGAATGCTAATGGGTCATTTCGTAGGTTAGGTGGTTTCTTTGCGACAGCAAACAGGTATTGCGTTTTGTGAAAACACAATCCAAAACAGGGCACAAAGGTGATTCCTCCTGAATGTTATTTACTTTGTCTTGGTATTCAGTGCATGTCGAATAAAACTGACAGCACACGTGATTTCACAAGGCTATTAGATATGGATATCTATTGGTTTGATCAATCTCACATTTAGATCTCTTTATATTGGTTCAGCTCTTTGGCTTGTAAGAGAAGGATAATCTACGCTTATAAAGTTTATAAGCATAGATTATCCTTCTCTTACAAGCAAAAGAGCTGAATTTAGACACTATAAGTAGCTGAAAACAGTGCCTTGCACATGGTTTCCTTGGATACAGGCTATATAAATGCACCATTTACCATTTAGGCCTGCTTAATTAACTGAATAAAAAATGAATTGCTGTGTTGACTCACAGTTCAAAGCAGATCACTGAAGCACATGTTTTCTGACATTACCTGGAAGACAATTTATTAGAGGTTCATAGAAGATGATCTATTAATTGTTTTGTGGACATAATAGGAGCACATTCATGAGGCTAGGAGGTAGGTAACTTGATATACTTTAAATATAGTTAATTAAGTCGTTTATGGGGAATGTCTGGAAAATTATTAGTAGGCCTACGCTGGTCTGGATTTTGGTTAATCAAATGGTTGGTTGGTTGGTTGGTTGGTTGGTTGGTTGCAGTTTTAACCCATTCAGGAGTGGACGGGAACCCCTTTTGGTGTTTTAAGCATTATGTAATACTTAAAAACTGAAAAAGATCTGATTTCTTTTTTTTTATCTTGAAAATGTGGCACAAATCTTTGAATAATAATTGAAATACTGATGTGACGCATGGATCTAGGAAGATCAAGGAGATCTATAGTATAGTAGTCTGAAAGGCCTTGGCAGGATGTTGATGAGAACGTCTCTCTATCCTAAAGCAATGTTCCGAGTATTGTGCTTGGCATTTTAGAGGTCTCAGATCTGATGCAGTATATCACTACTAATGAGCGAATAGCAAAGTTTATTTCACGCAAAAGTCTTTCTCTCATTCACGCACACATGCGCAAGCGCACACGCACACACACATGCACACACGTTCCAACTCTTGAGGCCTGTAAATTATAGCAGACTCACATTCTTATGAATCTTATCGAAGATCAGCCCTGGAGCTCCAAGTCAGCGTATATAGATATTTTAACCTTTACTGATGGCTATTGTGCATATATATGGACATTTGACCCTTAGTTACAGCTGATTCATTCATTCAATGAATTCAGTAAGCCCTTCAACAGGAGTTGTTGTACTGTATTGTAAGCCAGGGGAAAAGATGTGGATAAGTTCCCAGCGACCTCTCTGCCTTCCAGGCAGCAAGGCAATCCAGAAAAAGGAATATTCCACCGTCCTAACACGAGCCCTACTTAGCCGTACTCAGTAGCACAGCATCATCGCCTCATCAGCTTCCATCGCCGCCAGCTCCGCCATCCTGTCAAACTGACAACATCCACCATCAGCGTTTAGCTGCTGTAGATGTCAACCTACGGCCATGAGTGTGACAAGTCATTTACATTTCAAAGAACAACCTAAACCCCTCTACAGTGTTTTGCTCATAGTTTTATACTAGTATAGGCTACCTGAGAACGTATGGTGGTTGACTTAAATAGCTGTGGAGTCAGTACTGCTGTATGGGGCCGAGACATGGACCCTTACAATACAACAGGAAAAAGCCCTGGATGGAGTTTACACAAGAATGCTACGAATGGCACAAGGTGTCACATGGAAGGACCGCATCAGAAATGTGGACCTCTATGGGGACCTACCACGGGTCACAGACAATGACAAAGTCAGAGAGAGTAGGATGAGGCTGGCAGGGCAAAGTGTCAGGCAACCAGAACTTGAGGCAAGTAAATTTACCCTATGGGAGCAAACCCAGGGCAAAGCCAGGAGGGGAAAGGAGCGTACCACCTATGTAGACGTGATGCGGCGCGATAGCTTGGCTGACAACACTGAAGAGCTCAAGAACCTGATGTCGGATAGGAAATTGTGGAGGGCAGCGATCCAGGAATCCCGAGTTGGTGTTGGCTAGACCTCACTCTCGCAGCAACTACTAATTTGCTGCTCTGAGGGAAGCTTTTGCATGCTAATCTCAGGGCAGCTTAAATGCTATACAAACATGTAAATTTGCTGCTCTGAGGGCAGCATGCATATCAACATCTTAAAACCAAAATGTTGAATTGTGGGTTTGAGCTCAGGGGGGTAACTACCTGTCAGTGGGGAATGTTGGCTGGGAGGAGGAGTAGGACTATAAGGCCCCATACGTGAATATCAACATCCTAATACATAGACAGGAGTAGGACTAAGGCCCCATACGTGAATATCAACATCCTAATACATAGACAGGAGTAGCACTAAGGCCCCATACGTGAATATCAACATCCTAATACATAGACAGGAGTAGGACTAAGGCCCCATACGTGAATATCAACATCCTAATACATAGACAGGAGTAGCACTAAGGCCCCATACGTGAATATCAACATCCTAATACATAGACAGGAGTAGCACTAAGGCCCTATACGTGAATATCAACATCCTAATACATAGACAGGAGTAGGACTAAGGCCCTATACGTCCTCTCTGGGGGGGGGGGGGGGTTACTACCTGTCAGTGGGGAGTGTTGGCTGATAAATTAATATCAACATCCTAATACATCCTATACTGTAATACTGGGGGGTCAAATTACTCCTGCTGTCAAAATATGACCCCCAAGTAAAAAAACACTTTGTTTGAAATAGACAGGAGTAGGACTAAGGGCTATACGTCCTCTCTGGCGGGGGCTAATACCTATCAGCGGGGAGTGTTGGCTGATGAATGAATGTCAACATCCAATACCTACTGTACGTAACCTGTTTTTTGGGTCAAACTGATCCCAATCCTATGTTTTTGTTTTGAACTAACCACATTTAATACAGATTACAGTTTGAATTTGATTTTCTGATCTGATAGGTCCATAGGATATCAGAGTGAAAGCAGTCCAGATTTTTGGTTCTGAACTCCCCAAAATCCAAATCTGATCCAATCAGATACAGGTATGTATGTGTATAGGCTTAAAGGTTTTGAACTCTTGGGCCCTGCTGCTGAATACAGTATGTGTGTGTTCGGGTTGCTTACCTCCTCTTTACATGCAGCTAGAGCCTGCTGGCGTGTGCATGGGTTCAGTTTGAATAGATGATATACCAGCCACAAGGTGGGTTCTGTTTGAATAGATGATATACCAGCCACAAGGTGGGTTCTGTTTGAATAGATGATATACCAGCCACAAGGTGGGTTCTGTTTGAATAGATGATATACCAGCCACAAGGTGCTGACAATCTCAAGGAGCCAGGTTTCTGCCAATCATTGTGTTACTGCTGGCGCTTGAACTTATTTGGCAGAGAGGAGTGATCCCATTGACAACATGCAGATTGTGAATGGATTTATCTCTTCACTGGATTAAGTTAAGTTAATAAGAAAGTTAATTAAAAAAATATGTTATAATCATATTGCTGTCCTCATACGATAATCTAATTACTAATTGCGATAAAATTTAATTCTGAGTCATAGCAGATCATCAGCTGAATTTTCTTGGGTAAGTGTATCCACTTATTCCAAGCCATGGGGCCATTTCTAATACTTCCCTCTTCAGCATCTTGAAGCTGTGATAACAGACACTCAACAGTACTTATAATAAACGTGCTACAGTGGGGCCTGATTGTACAGTCAGTGAGAGGGGCATCACGCATCACACTCCAAAACAGAAGGCGATTCTAAGTTGAATCTTTAGTGCCACCATATGGCTAAACCTTTGTGTTCTCCATAATGCCATAATCTGTCCCAACTGCGATGCTTTTAAAACAGATATTTTATTTACAAGTTCTATAAGTCATTCTGAGACCATAATCTATTGGCTAAATTCTAATATTGAGCTACTGTACTGTAAATCTTGTGATATCAGGATGACAAAAAGGGGTCATTTTACTTGAAATAAAACAAACAGCTGCTCACTGTGGACTCTGGATCAGAGAGAGGGCGAGCTCCAAAAGTGGTATTTGGCATACCACTCTGCAAAGAATTGTATATACCGTTTTTCAAAACTAGACCTGTGCCCGTCGGCCACCGGCCTACTTGGGAACAATGCAAGTTGGGAACCTACAGTAGTATGCAATACCCGTTGTCATAGCACCCGTTTTAACCGTATAGCTATGTCCCTTTTGTAATGTGGGGTGCATGTGTTCCGACATACCAAGAGTCTGACAGTCATTACTCCGACACCCTAACCAAACACTAACCTAACCCGAACCGCACGCGGACGCCACGGGTGATTTGTACCCGGCAACCGTCTGCACCCCCCTCTTGTGCCCATAATGAGATCTCTGTATCTGTCTGTCTGCCTGTGTCTGAAGAGTACAAACTGACTGTGAAAAGTGGACTGGTTAAGTAATCAAATGGCAGGTGCGGGGTTGCCGTCGCAATCAATTGGCTGAGGCTGGGAATTGTACAGGTGAGGTGAGGGGACTTAGGCTCATTAGGTCAACTGGCAGAGCCTGACCAGAGCCTTTTGCAGGGTTTCTGGACAACGGTGTATCCCACCAACTCAAGGCCGAGCACTGCACTATGTCAAATTTGAAGTCGGTAGCTAAAACGGTTCTCCAGTTACGTGGATTACAGACGTACACACGTACAGAGAGACGTGGTGCATTTATAGTAGGATGGTATACCGTTTAGAAAAATGTTTTTTTTATAAAAAAAATTATTTGTATTAACAGTTTGCAGAATGTGTACAGTTCAAGTAAAACCAGAAAAAGCACTAACACTTGTTACATCAGGGTCCTTTTTCAATTAATCAAAACATTTAAAGACATTACAAATATACAAACTGCCAGTATTTGAACTGAAAATGAGTCAGCTCTACTGCTACTGTCTCCTCTAAAAGAAAATTACATAACTGTTTATAACTAATCAAAGACAAATTAAGTTGTAATTAAGCTTTCACTGGCTTCGTTGTATTGCTCAATAGCCTTGCTGGGAAATCATAGTGGGCGGCAGGGGTGGGTGGGGTGGTCAGGAAGTACAATCTAGCAAAGCTACTGCAAGAGGATCATTATCCCATCACACCAGCCCTTTATTATTACCACCAGTGTTTATGATGGGGATAATGGGATTGCTGCACCTAGGTTCAGAGCATTTCTTTGTGTTATCAGAACACCATGAGCTATAATATAAACGTGTGTGTGTGTGTGTGTGTGTGTGTGTGTGTGTGTGTGTGTGTGTGTGTGTGTGTGTGTGTGTGCACACATGTTCTTTGGGCAGTTTAGGTGACATAAGCAGTGATTACGGCCACGGACTCCCATTTGATATGGGATTAACATACAGTAGATATCAGATATAATTGGTCTTCCTCTCATACTGTATGTTCCAGAGTTCCATTACTGTCTAGTGTCTATGCACAGTAAAGCTGTAGTTATAGAGACAACAATGAAACTCGGATCAAAATAGTTGTATTTACTTGTGCATGAAATAACGGTGAAGATAATCAATCAATCATTAGAGTAGGGACCCCTTGGAACTCCTCAAAGACCCCCTGGGGGTCCCCGGATCCCATATTGAGAACCACTGCAGTAAAACATTACACAACGTGTGTCATGTCAATACATCATTGTAAAAGTAATTGTAGTCAATTAAATAAATAATAAATACATTACTAGAACTACATACTGTAATTATTAAAAGGCACCATAGAGGTGTGCTTAGTTGAGCAACAGCACCCTCTGGTGGACGTGTTTATGTCAAATAT
Organism: Protomyctophum bolini; assembly: GCF_963924005.1. Lineage (NCBI taxonomy): Eukaryota > Metazoa > Chordata > Actinopteri > Myctophiformes > Myctophidae > Protomyctophum > Protomyctophum bolini. The sequence continues at coordinate 26,531,150 of NC_137880.1, forward strand.
TATATTGGGGTCTGTATACACCTCCACCCACCTCTAAATGGTAAATGGTAAATGGTGCTGGTGCATTTATATAGCGACTATATCCAAGGCACTTTACAATGATTGTGCATTACATTCACCCATTCACACACACACACACACACATTCATACACCGATGGCGGCGGGAACCATGCAAGGCACCAACCAGCACATCAGGTGCAATTAGGGGTTCAGTGTCTTGCTCAAGGACAATTCGACACTAACTCTGGGGGAGCCCGGGTTCGAACTGGCAACCATCCATCCTGAGCCACCGCCGCCGTCATCTCTCACTGCGAATCCTCTTAGGGTGGATTATGGGGCTAAGATTTCTACTACCGTATGTATACTCAGATAGAGAGAGAGAGAGAGAGAGAGAGAGAGAGAGAGAGAGAGAGGCAGACGGACAGAGGCAGAAACAAGCACAGACCGAGGATGAAGGGACAATGCTTGAAAGAGAAGAACAGACAGAAGAAAATGTAAAGCAAACTTAACACAAACGAGGGGAATGGAAAGGATTCCTTGGCAAGAAGTGTGCCAGGAATGGTGTAGGAGATTATTGGGGACTGTGGTGAGTACACTAATTTCACAGAATTAGTGTAATTTCAGAAAATGATACCATACTGTACTCTCTACAAAGGATGACATAGCATTTTGCAGCATCATAGCTCTTTGAAAGGTACATTGGTGTGTGTGTGTGTGTGTGTGTGTGTGTGTGTGTGTGTGTGTGTGAGTGTGCGTGCGCGCGTGCGTGTGTGTGAGGGGGGGTCAAATAACCGGAGATCACCTTAATTGAGCTCACTGAAACTCATGATCTCCTTTAGGCTGCTGAAGCAAAGGTGTGTGTGTGCGTGCGTGCGTGTGTATGCGTGCGAAGGAGAAAGAGACAGAATCATGCATGAAATAAACTTAAACTCACTACTAATGAGCTACTTGCTCATTAGTAGTGATATACACTGTACTAGATATACGCGAGCTCAACACCCTCCCAAGACGTTTCAGACCACACCACACTACATGCGTGTCTGTCTGTCTGTCTGTCTGTCTGTCTGTCTGTGTGTGTGAGAGAGAGAGAGAGAGAGAGAGAGAGAGAGAGAGAGAGAGAGAGAGAGAGGACTTTCTTTGAGAGTGCTGTGTCAAAGATGTGATGAATTCAATCAGGAGACCAACGCTGTTTTCCCAACAGGGAAAGAGAACAGAACCTTTCCAGGAACAGAAAACTCTCTCAGAGACCCACTCAACAGCGAGCAGACAGGGACAGACTGAGCAGAACCTACAGTAAACAACATGTGGTCTGCTCTGTGTGTGCTCTTGTGTGTAGCCCTGGAGGGCAGAGCAGACAACCAGTCCACTCAGGACAATGGTGGGGGCTCCCAGTGTGGGGAATACGCTAACCAGGTAATTCATGTAATTTTATAAACATGCCAATACACTGAAGGCTTATCTTTGAAGGACCACACTGGTGATCTGGCATGCGTAGCCCATTGACTATGACTCACTTCTTGACAATAGATACTGCCGAACATTTTCCAAAGCCTGGTTTGTTCGCCATTTCAGTACAGTATGTTGTATTCATTTCAGTACAGTATTGAAAAACAACTTGCAGAGACTTAAAAACAGCTTGAGATAGGTAATCGCGGAACGTTGGTTTCTTTACTCTGCGTCCTATAATAAAGTAGGCTACCAGTATGTGTGGCCACCTTCTTGTGCCTTGAAGACTACTATTCGAGATAGGTAATCCAACAGACTAAATACCATTATTGATATTATTGTGATTTTTTATGCTGAAAATGTTCCCTGGAGAAGAATATATTTATTAATAATTAATAATAAACATTAGTTAAACAATAATTAACATATTGCATATTCCTACACAATATACTGTACAATAAATGCCAATACTTTATTGTGCATTTATATATATAAATGCACCATTTAACAACATAGCCTTGAATGGCTTGAATTATGTAAGGTGTTTAGTTTAGAGTCAACAAGGACATAACAGACGTGACTGATGTGGAGGGTATTGTGACTACTGCACTTCTCTCCAATAAGAGACTGATAATTGGAGATGAGGCCAATTAGAGTGCTGTTCGAGGGACTTCAGAGGTACCGAGGAGTAGGTAGAGGGACTAAGTCAGGCATAATGTGTGATCTAGCTGAGGGACACTTCTGAGATGTTGTTTCCCCCAGTTGCACATGCTTTCAACCATTCCCATCGCGGTGGCCATTTTGCACTTGCGTCATACTGCACCATGACGTAAAATAGCTGCTATGTGATTGTGAATATGGTCATTCCAAGTTCTTTGACCACCTCTCCCCTCCTTTCACAGGTGATGGAGAATGGGATGTGTCGGCTGGTGGCCACGCTGCCACAGGTGGGCGAACAGAAGTGTCCAGACATGTTCCGCTGCACCGATGAGGTGTCCTACTGGCTGCACCAGAATGAGGACCGCAAACAGCAGATCCTCACACTAAAGGAGACTATCTCTGAACTGCAGGAGGAGCTCAGGAACCACCGGCACCGCATCAGGGTTCTAGAGCTGCAGGTGGGCGATTAACATACTATACCTTACTATTGACATACTATACTATACAGGGACGGCGGTGGCTCAGGGGTAGAGTGACCGGATGAACCGCAAGGTTCCCAATTTGAACCGGGGCTCCCCCAGAGTTAGTGTCGAAGTGTCCTTGAGCAAGACCCTAAACCCCTAAATGCTCCTGATGTGCAGGTTGGTGCCTTGCATGGTTTCCTCCGGTATCGGTGTGTGATTGTGTGTGTAAATGGGTGAATGTAATGCACAATCTCTCTGTAAAGCGCCTTGGATAAAGGCGCTATATAAAAACACCATTTTATTTACCATTTACTATTGACATACTATACTACTAGTACCATGCGTGAGTTCATGGGAGTTAACTATAAGCTGGAATCTATAGGCAGCGACAGCAATGCCTTTCAGACAATCAGCTTGTGCCCACTTTCCCAAACAAGATAATTCAATAACAGGGAAGTAAGCAAATCCCCTTAGAATTGCAATCTGGCCTCGTAGACATGTGCTAGCAAACATGTAATGCTTCTAGTTTCAGGTTGCTTCACACAGTATGGCAGATGGAGATATCTCACTGATATTGATCATGCCTGCACCACCACTCTTTTTGTTTGTTTTTGTTGTGTCTGGCACGTCCTTGACCCTAGTGGTCACTAACAGGATTAGCCTCCTGCTCTTCCACGTGTCGTGCGTCTAAGGCAGTGACCCACCACACAAAGGTTAGCGTAGCTACTGTTGGCCAGAGCCAGCTGGATGGTGACCAGGGGTTAATGGGTGTTTCACATGAAAACTAGGTGATCCTTCCTGTTCCGGCTCGGAATAGATCATGGACTGATGCACATCTTGAGTTTTAAGACTAGTGCCTAGTGTGTGTGTGAGTGCGTGTGTGAGTGTTGTAAGGATGTCACGATATGAAAATGACATGTGCCGATTAACAATATTATCGTGATAATCAAAAATTGCACTTTTGTTTACTTGAACACCCACCATCCCTATTCTGGGGGGAAGGTTTGCCAAAAATAGCCAATCTACAAGTTCACTCCCAGACTCAGTAACATAAGAGCGTACCAAATGTACATTACATACAGTTTACTACAGGGTATATACGCTTTAAGTGGTACCGAATTTTCAGCTCAACAAAAGCTACAGTAATTCCTAGTTTATGACGGAGGACAATTTCACGATAAATCTTCTCTCATTTGTGCATGCCTGGATGTGTCTGTGGATTTACATTCACAATCACTGCATTTACATTCACTGCCAGAGTGAAGAAAAGAACCATGCCAATGTGTCCGTGGAGCAGCGTTTTCATGATTTGGAAGTGCATTACGATGAAGCCAGTACTCTGCTGCACTTACAGGGCACTCTCATCCTAGACCTACAGGTATACTTACTCTGATCCTAGACCTACACAATACATACTCTTATCCTGTGGATCTACAGGCATACTATTATCCCAGACCTACGAATATTTAACCTGACTCCGCCAGATTGAAGACGCTTGCTTCACATGAACTTGTGAACACAATACTGCCCCATCTGGCAGAGTCATGGGTTAATAATAACGTATATTCTCATCCAACACTACATTTTGCTCACATGTATTGTATGCAATCGATGTATAAAATAGACAGTTTTCAAAGTCAAAATGGCCTGGACTATAGTACCTGTTTTGCTGTTTAGAACCAGGTCCATAACCTAACAGACCGGGCCGACAGAGACACAATGAATGCGGGCTGCATGATGAACGCAGTCCAGCCCAATGCTCTGGCCAATGCTCAGGAGGCCCTGCACCCAGGTACACACACACACACACACACACACACACCAACTGCCATCAAAGACAACCTATGTCACTATGGTCGCATTCTCACCAGAGAGCTTTGCTGCGATTAAAACGAATCCTGCTGCGCATTTTCAGAAAGTGTGCTTCGTTTGGCAGGTGTGAAGGCTCTTTCGAATCCTAATGCGCAGCAAAGAACCGCATTTTACTCCGAGCAAAAACGGGGGTTTCGCTTCGCTTCCAATCGCGCTTGACTACGATTCGGTGCATGTGTGAATGCAATCCGCAGCAAATAAAGGAAATGAAGCAAACAATGTGGCGGGTGAGGAGCTGAACACAGTTGGAGACGGAGAAGGCATATTTTACGCAGCGCAAAGATGTCCCGTTACCGTGGATAGACGTGGTCGAATGAGGAGAGTGGAGACTGAAGCCCTGATCGAAATGAGGACGAGTAGCCTACATTAATCAATTGCTTAAGAAAACACAAACACTGCAGTGCAGTGTAATAGTATTATAGCCTACAGAATATTCTGTCTGTCTGTGCGTGCCGTAAACATGGAGTGCTGTCACTGTGTGGGGACTATTGGGGAGTAGGAACTTTCATCTCGATAAACTTGTAAACATTTTGCGCTGCTGTCTGTTATATCAGTGCGCTCAGCGCTGTGCCTCCATGCCCAAAAGAACAGTGCGTGGCTGCGTGCTATATAGTGAGAGAGCGAGAGAGAGGGGGGGGGGGGCGTTATGAGTATAATTTTATCACCATAGATTTATCATTTCACTGTGTAGGCTAGTTTATGAATGGAACACATTGATAAAGGTCCCCCCTGCTGCGTTTCCAATTGCTGCGGATCATGACAGTGTGAAGGCAAACCGTAGCCAATTAAATATGCAAGAATCCCATTTCTCCGCCCATACGCATCCGAGTCTACCGAAGTATTAGGTGAGAATGTGACCTAAGACTATGCGTACCTCATGGTACAAACAAGTTTACGGACATCCCAAAACAAACTGGGGTCGGGCTAACCCCTGCTCATTTTGCTAGGGTGGGATGGCTCAGGGTAGAGGTCAGAGGACAGAGAACAGTAACTGTCTTGGAATAGGCCTGGTCTACAAGATATGCGCAACACCACAAAGAAAATGTTTCAAAGATGTTAAAGACGTCCACAGTCACACGAAAGGGAGTGCCACAAATAACGTTCAGCCCAGATTTGGCTCAAACAAGGGGTTAAATTAATTCTACTGCTATGCCATCAAAATGTGCAATTCCCTACCAACAGTCATAAAAAAGTGTGAATCCTTACACTCCTTCAATACCGCTCTAATTGAGCACTAACTGGTCCCTTTAGAGATCCAATTACCGTAAATGCCCCTTGGGTTCAATCTTTGTAGCATTGTATTGGTATTAAACTCTTCTGTGCTTCTTCTTTTTTTCTCCAAACTCTTATTAAAGTATTCAATCAATCAATCAATCAATCAATCAATCAAACCTTTACCACAACAACCTTCAACCTACCAGCAGAGGGAACCAGATCTCCCTTATTTGACCCGCAATTCTATCTCTTCCTCAGAGGTTCAGCATGTGAGGAACTGCCCCATTGACTGTGCTGCTATCTACTACAATGGTCTGAGGAGATCAGGACTCTACACAGTAGTGCCGGCATTGGGGGGCATGCCTGTGGAAGTCTACTGTGATATGGACACTGATGGTAAGTTACAAACAAAATAAATAAAGTAACTGTATACACAATCACGCCAATAAGCAGATTACTGTAAGCATATGCTATGGTATACCATACTGTATATATTTGTATGTGATACTTAAAAATTGTATTCTTAATGTCATCACCACCCTGTGTTATGCCAACATAATTATAATTGGATATTAGCAATATTTTTGATCTTGTAATGAATTCAAATCCATTTTCCGCCTAACTACAGTACCTACTAAAGACATATTCTACTGCACATCTTGCCTTCATGTTAAGTGACATGTGTTCCATGTTAGACACTTCCTTACCAGTGCCATGCTTTGCTGTCCTTCATGCTCAGGTGGTGGCTGGACTGTGATCCAGAGACGAGTGGATGGTTTAGTCAGCTTCGACCGACACTGGAGGGACTACAAGGAGGGATTTGGTGACCTGCACACAGAGTTCTGGCTGGGCAACGACCACATCCATGACCTGAGCACCCAAGGAGACTACAGCCTCCGTATTGACCTGGAAGACTGGAGCAACAAGCACAAACACGGTCTCTATCAGAGATTCAGGTAGACTAATGTGTCTATTTGTTTATACATTGATTAGTATTTAGGCCTTGTTCAGACTGGCAGCGCAAATCTGTTTGAACAAGGCTAAGGAATGTGATTCAAAAATGTGAACAGTGTGAACAGCAAAATAGCAAGACTCATCTTACCCACACATGTTTTTGTGTGCGTGTGTGTTCATGTGCGTACAGCGTAGACGATGAGGACCATCAGTATCGTCTCCATGTGTCCGGTTTCAGCGGCACTGTGCAGGACTCTTTCAGCTGGTATCATGACAAGCAGGGCTTCAGCACCCCCGACAGTGGCAACATCTGTGCTGAGATCTCCCATGCTGGCTGGTGGTATAACCAATGCTTCTACGCCAACCTCAATGGAGTCTACTACAGAGTAGGCAGTTATATTCATTTAGTGGTAGGCCTACTAGTAGTGTTAGCATTCGTGTTCTTAGAATTTGGATTCATATAAAATATATAATGCAAATAAAATACAAATGTAATTCATAAAATCATTATTATTAACACAATACCTGTTGTTATACTACAGGGAGGCCGCTATACCCCTAAAGGCCGGGGTCGCCTGGGTCCTGACGGGATTGTCTGGTACTCCTGGAGAGACACAGACTATTACTCTCTGAAAAAAGTCAGCATGATGATCCGACCACAAAGATTCCGACCTCGTTTTTCTCCCTGAATCAATGCAGTGGGACAATAGCTACATGTATGAATGACGTGGGCTGCTCAACATGCCGGAAACCATGACATGGTGCCTCTATTGTGATGTCCAGTGAAGACTGCATTTGGCGCATTTGTCTTCATGAAGCAGAACGTGGATGGACGACAATACCGCTTTTATATTGAACGTACCTGGAGAACAGTTAACTTGCCACATTTAACAATACGCCCTCTACCCTTTCCATCAGGAAGTGCATCTCCAGTGCTATACGGTATTTAAACCTATGCCAGTGGCCTCTATGCCAATTGATATTTCATATACTGTACAATGGACACATTTCCTGTCATGTATTTTTAAAAACAGCTGTAATTTTGTACCTCTATTTTGTACACTTACATTAGATTTTTAGCAGGAAGAAAAGAGGTATAAGTGTAATATGGGAAGGGAATCGTGTGGAATTGCCGGCAGGCATAGGATATTGCTGCAGTACAACAATGCTCTTTTCTCTATTGTATCGAAAGAACAATAGGCTATTATTTTAACATCCTCTGACAGTATGAAATCTATGGTCAGTTGACTGAGTGGTCAAGAGGTATTCTAATGCCTACAATGTATTTAAGGTCAATTGTTTGATTTACAATCATCTTTTATCAGTTGTTCATAAAACCATGATTTGATAACAAGAGTGTAGGTTTGAGCATTCTTGGGAATACTGAATTTCACATTTAACCAATAACCCTGCTGTACATGATGCACTGTAGCTATTAGAACATGTCATACCGGTATATAGGCTACTTAGTTGTAACATACCAGCAATTTCTCACATTTTGTATTACATATTTTCTCAAATAACCAAAGCAAGTACAAATACATGCCCACAAAGACCGGTTGTAGTATCAGTATATGGTGTAATGATATCATATCATGTCATATTTCCTATAACCATATATGCTGGGCAGAATATTATAACCACATTTTGTTCATAAAGTGTATGTTGCTGAATGCTTCATACTAAAACGCTACCAATAAGGGAAAACATTAAAAGAATATACAAAATACATGCAATGGAAAAATCACGGGTGCCTCACGCATTAGGACATTCTAATGCATGAGGGGTTCGTGATCTTTCCATTACTTTATTTTTTTATGTGCACTTTGTGTAGCCTGCTACAGTGCTACTTATAAGCCAAAACGACTCACATGTGTCTCTGCAACACCCACCTGTCTGCCCTCATTCTCCTGATAAAAAAAAGATGTCTGTAGACAAATCACATTTGCTCAAATAAATTTCATTTTTCTCATATTCTGATAATGAGACTCGTCACTCGACCATAGCAATTGTCTTACAATGCACATGTGCTGCTACAGTATATTGTGTTGGGCTACAGGCTGTGCACATTTACGGTTTTAACTTTTGCCAACTTTGGTTAACTATAGTAATTATAGGCTAACTAGGAATTTTCATTATTTTCAGGAGCTAGCCAACTTCAACTGTTTGTATTACCCACAGCTAACTTATGTTTGTGTCAATAAATCGACTGCATGCATTGAATTGCAAAGAACGGCTGATCTTAATTGTTCATTACTTACAATTACTTGAAGCACAAACTGTCACTATAGTCCATGAGGTTGTTGTTGAAGAGTTTTCTGCTGTCAAACGGAGAATGACTGTTTCTTCTGCCATGCAATGGTCTCGATTTGCCCTGGCCTGTAAATGTGACTGCCCTAAATTACCCATGAAACAAAAACACATTTTCTATGCAAATCTGTCCACCAGAGGGTGCTGCAACTCAACTGTACACACCTCTAGGCTGTCAACTGTTTGAAACCCATTGGCAAGAAATAAAGTAACAGCTGGGCCCTCTTTTTATTGATGCAAGTCAACAAACAGTCTGTCTCGACTCAGACACACAGTATGTGTGAGCCGAGGTCCTGTGAGTGGGCCAGTGGGAATAGTCAGTGTAACCATAGTGGAGATTGCAGATAGGAATCCTTTGTTTCCAAGTGGATGTACAAAGTGCAAAACATTAAACTCACCACAGGAAACTAGGCAAAGTAGCCAAGCTTGCTTCTGGTAGTACTATAGGCCTACATTTTTACGTTTTACTACTGTAGAAATCCAGTAATATATAATGGATTCCACAGTTCTTTACCACTATTGACATTCATGTGCCAATTTAACAGGCATGCATCTATGATGGCAAGCGGTGAGTCTAGACTCTAGGGTAACCATCCAATAGGACACACACATCAGGACAAAAGTATGAATATTGTAGCTTTTGTACAAAGAAGGATTCAATGCAAACTTCTTAATTAATTGTTATTGCTGGAGACCACTAATACAGCCTAAGTCTGGTGACGTGAGGTTAAATAGTAAATACAGTAATCCGAACACCACTTTCAGATGCAGATCCTGAATGAAGAGAACTTCCCTCCCAGCCCGGTGTACAATATATAAAACAACAGAATCTTATGTCTAGCCCCATGCTATTCACCAGATAGACAAATCTATCATTTCATGAGTTCATTGAAAAAAATAAATCTGGATGTAGCTGAAATGAGTGAGCTGAACCCAAGTCCATTGTCAAGTACTGCCCACACAGCAAAATCCTTGGTGCTAATTTAACCACGTTCTACAGAGTTCAACACTGCATGTTCTTTTTTTATTATACCGGTACATACGTTGTGTATGTTTGTATGTAGGCTTCACATCCAGCTGCACCTGATGGGAATGAACTCTCCTTGAAAAGGTTCTTTCACTGCCTCCTCTCAAAGTCAGCACAAACACGCCCTTTGACACGCCGCACAGGCTACCAACTCATTCTCATTCCTACTACATCTCCACATGAAATCTGCTGCAGGGAATAAGGACTCTACTGTGAGTGAGTGACCAAGTGTGTGTCTGAGACATTGAGATAAATTGTGTCCCACTCACTCACACACACACACACACACACACACACACACACGTCAAGTGAGTACAAATCAGTGTTTAATAAATCAAAACTGAATTTCTTTGCTCCTCTTTCTGAGTGACATTGTATTGTAAATATTTCTATACATAAAATAGTATCTCAATAACAAAAAAAAGCATGGTAGATGATCCAATAGAATATATATTTATATATATATATATAGATTTGTATTTTTCAAGTGACAAGCAAACAAAGAGAGTGAGGATGAGATTCATGTGAACGATTGAAGCAGTGAAAAGCCACGTGAAAAATGGGGGGAGAAATCTCATCACAGCTCAGTCCCAGACTCTGGACTAGCATATATATTTGGTTTTTTTTACTACTGTTAACCAGATTCTTAACGCTGCTTAACTGTTTAATGCTCAATTCTTCTTATTTCTAAAGTACTGACATGGACTCCTTCATTTTAAAATCAATTATCTTAATGAGACAAAAGGACAGAAAGGGGTACTTCAGTTTAACTGGGTAGACCCCCTACGTTTGGCACTGACTTTTGTTCGCTGATCTTGTATCATGCATAAACAAGCTAGCACCAAACAGAGTATATTTCAATCTGGGCATTCACTATAATTATCCATCTTTACAGGCATCAGCAGTTTTTTTTCCTTCCGTTTTCTTTTTCTTAAAAAGTAAACAACAGCGTCATGGTATGCAGACGGGGATCCCTCCCACCTCTCCAAGAATTTCGACTTCCCCCGCGAAAGACAAGGCACATTGATCGGAAGACGGCTGGGCTTCCTGCTAAGGACTGAGGAGGTGAAGCCTGCAACAAGAGGTGAGGCACTGCCAGCAGTGTTGGGACATATTACCCACAAGCAAGAGTCTCTCTCTCTCTCTCTCTCTCTCTCTCTCTCTGCTGGGCTCTTAGTATAAGACAACATACTATTACTTGGCCCATGTAAATGATGTGGTAATGCAGTGGTTCTCAAACTCTTTTCATTTCAAGGACCCCCATAACTCGCAGAGTAGACTCTCAGAATTACAGAGCATTTGGAAGCCTCAACGGAACCATGAGGGTCCCTGGACCGCACTTTGAGAACCACTGTGTTGAAGCATGAAATATTCACAACAGTTTCTTCTCTGAAAAACTCAGATTGTTAGAGAATCTGTAGGATTTCCTCACACAATGCATGACAGAAATCTATTTTTTTTACTTCCTTAGTCACAACTTTGGAAACGGGACACATTACATTACTTTCCCTCTGATTATCAAGCACCTGTGCCCAAACTGTTACTTTTGTTTCTCACATGTATTCATTCATAAGCTAATGAAATCATCCTCAAACACATGTGGGCATGAGTTGGGAAAGCAGCTCAAAGGGTGATTAAAAGAGAGAGTGAGGGAGAAATTAGAACAGAGTGAGGGAGAAAAAGAGGTTAAAGTTCAAAGGAGGGAAGTGAGACGGAGGAGGAGAGATGGTTTGGATGCTGAACTGGCAGCTGCATCTCTTACATTGTAGTAAACTGACTGTGTGCTTGTCTCAGTTTTTCAGCAATCTGGAGGATAGGGAGAGAAGGAAAATACTGTAAAATGATGTTGGGAGAACCCATGAAGAACCATTTTCTTGTAGATAATATCTCAAAATAACATTGGCATTCTCCAAACCAAGGCCCTTCAACCCTGGTCCTTGTGGATCCCTAGTACAGCTGCTTGTCTATATCCTATCAGGAAATGAATTGCATTCAATTCAACCAATACCTGACTAAACTACTATACAATACAAGGACATCAGTACAATATACTAAACTTTGTTAGGCCAAATGGTTGCCTGAGGAACAGAGTTGAAAATTCATGCCCTGCACAACAAACAATAAATGTTGAAAGAAATAATAAACATTACTGTTTCATAAAACTTGACTTGCTCCTCCAAGTACTGTTGCATGACCCTGTTGTAGTCATAGATACGGTTGCTATGGAAATGGTTCATCTCAGCTGTGAGGTGGGGGAGGAAAAAAAAGTACATCCACTTAGCTTAAAAAATATCATAATAAAAGTTTTTTTTAAATCACTATTGTCTCACAAACATTTCAATGTCAAAAGTTCTACGTTTAAATATGTGGCCGGTGGCACAAAACTGCTTTTTCCTGCTTAACAATCATTCAAGGATAAATTAAATATCAGATAGAATATCTTTTAATGTTAGTTTCTTCAGAGGAAATCTGAAACTTTTAACATGCGTCATGCCACAACTGTAGCATATTCAGTGTGATACCTTGTAGTGTATATGACATGACGCTGACACGTTTAGCCATGGTGACTTTGTCCTGAGGGGAGATTTTACTGGTCGCCACCAACTTGTCACCTTCCTTCACCTTCTCTATGCCTGCCTGGAAGCAATGGAAGCACACAAGTTCTTAAAAATATATACTTTGTTGAATAGCATGGCTCTGAGCCTTGGCCCGCTTCCTTCCTTCCCCCCCCCCCCCCCCTCTACTCTTTTTTGCAGAGCCTAGGGGTCGATGGCCGTGGTTGAGTCCTACGTCAGACTACAAGACCCTGCCTAGACCCTACCAGCACTAACAGCAACATGCTAGCAAAACAGTAACATTAAAAGTAGTTTTAATAATCAAATCTGTCCTTAACCCAAAAAGTAAACCCACGGGAGACATCTCACCTAGTTACTGTGGTTGCCCTAACAACAGGGCAACCAGACTATTGTTATTGTAAATGAGCGATAGGCATGCCAATTGTCCCACAGTTTTGGTAGCACACACTTGAGCCATGCCAAATCGACCGGCTTCATTGGGAATCGTGTGCTCGTATATTGCTAAGAGAAATGTTGTATAGTTTAATTGATATTAATTAATTAGTTCTCCAAGTTTTGGGCCAGAGGCACTAAATCTCATCAAATGGTGGTCCGTGGCTCAACTGCTGAATCAATTATTTGGTTGTCCCAGCTGTCTTTTGGCTTGTTTAGTCATTTCTGTCTGTCCTGTCTGGTTTGTCCCTTTTTGCTTTCCTTAATATGAACGTGCGCTCAGAGACAGAGCTCGCTGAAGTGTGCACTGCTCCAACCACACCCATCAACCTCCAGGGTCTGCAAAAAAGGGAGTCCCCACCTCTACACCAGACCGGTCGTTCTCAGATCGGTAAACCAATATTCTCCAGCGGTTGCTCCTTGCACGCCCGCCCCTCTAGACAAGAAAGCAGGCTGGCTAGGCCAGGCTACTATAAGTCTAATGCAAGACTGTTAAGTAGTGTATATTTCTTCTTTGGGAGCTGGTAATGTATTTGTGCTGGAGACATTGGTAGCTGAGGTACCTTATGAACTCCAATGGTGTCCGGGAAGCATCCAAGGAGACCCTTATATTCATTGTTGGTTTCCATGAGGAAGTGAAGGTCTTTCCTAGGCTGGACATGCACACATATGCGCACACACGCACGCGCGCGCACACACACACACACACACACACACACACACACACACACACACACACACACACACACACACACACACACACACACAAGTAAAACATTAAAGAATTGTCAAATGGAAAGACACTAATTTTAGGGCATATGGCTGTAAAATGCAGACAATGCAATCAGGGCACAGGAAACAGGAAACTACACTCAGACATGAATACAGTAAAAAATATCTTAAAGAATGACCACAATAAGTGAAATGAATCTGTCATCACTGGAGATATTTTTGCAGAACAGCGATAAATAAAGCTTAGCACCACAGTTTGATGTAGGCAACGGCAATCTGCAATACAAATGCTTATATATTACGGTGAATTAAAGTTTAAACCATGTGTGACTGCTACTGTCATGATAACGTCTGCATTGTTGCATGGAAATGCTTCATGCTAATGCTTCCATGAGACAGCAAAACATAACTAGAGTATCTAGACTGGTGCACCACATCACCCAAATGGATGCTAAGCTACTACAGCCAACCAAACTAGGGGCAGATCAAAGTGGTCCAAAGGAAAAGGGTTTGGCAAGAGAAGAACAACGTCTGGAACAGCACATGCTTACCAGATGAATCCTCCTTGTGGTTGCTGCTCAGACATTAAATAAAAAGAGGGCCCAGGTTTGATATCGTTACATACCACACAAACCAGATTCCCACATTCACACTAGGTACTCAGGGAAGCTTATGTAACAGAAATACATATCAAACTTTGACCCACTTATGATTGTCACTGATAGTCTGCCCTCCCTTGACCTCTTCCCTTTTAAAATAACGAACACAATTCACTAACAGGACGCCAAGGTAAATGGGTCAACACAAAGCCACAAACAGGATGTAAACATTACAAAATACGAAGGGTTCAGGAAATGTTCATAGATATTCAGGAAGTAGCATCATAGAGTGCAAGTACAGAGCCGGGGTAGAAAATGAACACCAGCTAAATCGAGCGACGGTCAAGGAGCCACAAATAGAGAGTTCTAAGACCTCTGCTCTGAGACATCAGGATGTAACACAAAGGGACAGGATGTTTCTTTCCATTTCGTCCCTTTATGAATGTGCGAAGCATTCAAGGAGGGCGTGAAAAAGGAGTTTGGCACAACTTAATACAAATGAGAAACAAATTTTGCCGAATCAGCCATACAGTAGTACAACTGTTTCATCATTGTGTGACACGGAACACCACTTGATATTGAAAGAAATACTCTTATAACAACAGAAAACTGATAACGTTTCAAATTAGCAGTTATAGGTGTGAAATAAATCGAGATTGAGCAACTGCAACTGGCTGATTTCACACATAAAATTTAGAATTTAGAACTGAAAATGGGGAAATAGAAAGTATTTTCAGACCCTCTACTATAGGCAGGAAGTAGGCGTGACCACCGACCAGTGGTAAACATTTAGCGGCAAAATGTGTACTGTGTACCGTGTGTGGTTGTGTGTGCAGTGATATGGGTGCCATGGGAGACATATCGCTATATTATAGGTAAAGGATAAGGATAAAGAAATTGTGAATTTGTATATAGCAATACAATTAGCAATAAGAACAAATAATGCAATGCAGATCCAAGAGGGCAATTCCCTTTAAAACCAGGAAAGCATCGGTGTCATTTTGGATTTTAGCAGATAATCAAACTCACAGCCTGTCACTTTGTGACACCCTGCAAGTTTGTACATCTGCTATTTTTGAACACTTTGTGTGTTTGGAGAATCTTGCAAGTGTGAGTGAGAGCTACTGATTTAGAAGGTGCTTGTAGAATCGGCCTCAGGTCTTAAATGGTTAAGCAGCAGCGATATCATAAGGAAATCCAAGGTCAGAGTACGAACCTGCTCTGACACCATCTCAGCTATTTCTTCATATGTCTTTCCTGCTGCTGTCATGGCATCAGTCAGCGTAGCCTCTCCTGCAGCAGGAAGAGATACAACATTTACAAATGACAATGATTTCACACGATATCGGTGTTCTGTGTTGTAAAACATACTATACATTACTGTACATTATCCCCACGGGACAACGAAAGCTCAGATTTAAACTACCAACTGATTTGATATGAATTGATTAATTAGACCTGTTCCACCTGGGAAACTAAAAAGTTGGTTCAGAATTCGGCCTAATACCATCATAACAAAGGCTGACACCAAACATTTCAATCCAACCGCAGTACCTTGGTATCCACTGCTGCTGAAGACAGATGAGAGATTTTGGAAGGCTTTGCCGATTCTCTGGTATTCTTTGGGCAACGCTGGGAAGGTGAAATGAAAACACGTACACAGACACAAACAAAAAACACAAGTAAGTTCTCATGGAAAGAGTTTCCTTGAGTTGCCAAAACACAAGGTGAAACGTAATGTACAGTACCACACTTCATATCATATAAATAATAATTAACGGTGCAGGCAGAGCCTGGGTGTGGTCTCTACATAGCAAAGTCTCAGTGGAGTGTGTACATACGTCCTGTACATCTTTTCCAGTGCTCCTGGCCCACTGTGAGGATCTCCTTGACTCCATCATCCATAGCTTTGGTAAACCTACTGAACTGCTCGCACTTCTGTTCCCTGTGGGGTGTGCGCAACACACACACACACACACACACACACACACACACACACACACACACACACACACACACAATTTAAAAGATTTTAAACACATAAGTTTGCTTTTCTTCGTCGTTTAAAACTCTGTGCAGTGTTAACTCACACTTCTATAAGGTCCAGATCTGGGCCTTCTGGCTCTATAGTTGAGAAGACCATCACTCCCACAGACTCGTCCTTCTCTGCTTTTCTCTTCCCCAGCTTCCAGTCCTGAGTCAGTGCATCATTCAGTGTTATCAAATTCAACTAATGAAAGATAATACCGTCCTGCTTAAACTCAAGTAATGACAGATTAACCACGCGGCGCATATTGATAAGTCGATTCTAAGAAAATAATCCTTTGTATGTATTTCCTTGCACTCTGCGTAAAAAAATCAAGAATAAAGAGAGTTTATTTGTCACTCACTCATACTCAAATGATACCATTAACCGGCCGAAGTGATGCAAGTTACAGTACACTTCATAACCGTTGCTCTTTCAAAATAATTTGCCATGAATCATGCGTACAGGCTATGAGATGTAGTCTATCCTAGTACATCAGTACTACAGAGTACCTGAAAGGGCTTTACAGGCCCACCTTTATTAAAGGAAACAAGCAACCACCCCT
This sequence comes from Protomyctophum bolini, assembly GCF_963924005.1. Lineage (NCBI taxonomy): Eukaryota > Metazoa > Chordata > Actinopteri > Myctophiformes > Myctophidae > Protomyctophum > Protomyctophum bolini. Next base: position 26,548,029 of record NC_137880.1, read on the forward strand.
GTCCTTACGCCCAATTTAGCCATTTTCCATCTCATTTAAGCACTCATCAGTTAAAGATATAGAAGGTGGAAACGTACTGGAAACACTCCATACCTTTTCATCCTTATACGTCAGGAAGAGCTGAAATACGTCACTGTTTGAGAGAATGGGGTGCCTGCACATCCTGGTCATCCAACCCTGCAACCGCTCCATACGCATTTTTATGAATTCCTCCTCAAAACGCCCTGGTATGGAGGAAGGTAGGGAAGGGTTAAGGAGACCAGGAAGCTCATCTCTTTACTAACAGGAAAGTGTTCAGCATGGTTGGTGGATATCAGAGGCCCCGTGTCTTACCTGTTACCTGCTTGTCTGGTAAGGAAGGAATGGGGATGGCCGACCCAAACTTGTACAGGAGCCTCTCGTACAACCAATCAAAATGCTTGTATCTGTGATTGACGGGTCTGTTTGTGGTCTGAAACCAATAAGCGGAGGGGTTATGCTATACAAGTTGCAATGTGTAGTATTCAAAATGCTATTACATTTAAATTGATTCTAATTAAAGTTCTAAAAACAGACAATTCATACCAGAAGCATCAACGCTAGTCCATAATGTTAAAATGAAATAAATTGGGCGTGTCTGAAGTTAAAACAGCCTGCCAACGTGTGTATCTGCTGTCTAGGTGAAGGAACGGACTGTACGTTGTACGGTGAAGTAGAAAATTGTGAAAACAAAGATTTAGATGTAAATTAATAAATATTGAGCAACTACATGCCCTATTTATAGGTGGCAACAAACAAGCTGTGAGAGACCAGCAACGGTTGACTCTACTTCTACACTGCACCTGGCAGCTGTCTTATCTCGGCAGAGCGGAGATGTGAGGCCCCGGAGAATTGCAACCAGATCTGTCCCTGCTCCCAATACTGGGGATATTCTTTATGTATGTACTGTACTCCAGCCTGTATCTACATGCAACTGCTAGTGTAAAAAATAATATTTGCTATTTTTGCAGCAATTTGTTTGTGTCCATTTCAAGTAGTGTTGTGTGTGACTATATAGTCTGCTCCGTGACCACAGTGAGAACCGCCTATGCTCTTTGCCTGGGCAGAGCAGCAGGTCTGACTCCCAGCACCACAGCTGAAAAATGACACTAGCAATTTGTATAATCTTAATAAGTATAAACAAACTGCTTTACAAGAACAATGTTGGTGTAAGAAATAGATTCACTGAGAAATATATATTTTGTATGCACCGATTAACAATAATAATAATGTGTGCCCAAGACGTCCACAGACATCCTAGGAACTATCCTATGCACACGTCTGTACACGTCTTGGGGGGAAAAAAGATGGTTTTCTTTGGGGGGGGGGGGGGGGGGAATCGGATGGGCACCCCACGTCGCTATTTTGAAAGAATGAAAGGGCACATAATGTTAAATAGAGTATTCCCTGGTTTTAATGCGGTGCTCTGCTGTTGTGAAGTACTGAGGTTTAAGCTTTAATGATACCACAAAGACAAAGTGATGAGGCTCACATAAATAACAATAACAAATGCACACAACGCTTATGTATCTACGCTTGTGAGATATGCTTGATCATGTCATTTTGACATTGACTGATTGCATAGGGCCTGTAAATGGAAACAAGACCGCAAGGACTTTTTTTGGTGCTATCCCTTTTGGATTAAAAGTTTGACTGTACTGTAAATCAATCGAACAAAAAAGTATTTGATGGTGACCATGACCATTAATCCTCTCTTTGGGGCAGACTACTGATCTTCATCATCATTAGTTTGCACACGCACACACACACACGACTGATTACAATACTGAGCTGCCATGCATACATTTTGGCAAGGCAACAACACCAGTGTAGAAGAGGTTGTTCGATACTCACATTAGGTATAACTTGGTACTCGATGTAGCTCTTCAGCCCGTACAATTTGGTGCCTTTCTTTGGGTCGGCCACCACACAATCCAGCTGGGTGTCTGGGTAGGACCACACAGGACCAACCTCTCCCGTCTGAACAGATGAAGTTGAATTTAGAATGAGTGTTTTGTAAAGTAATTAATACCCAACTCTGAGCATGTATAAATATTTATTTTGTACACTAAAGGTCCCTGCACACTGGACGCAACCACCTTAAGAGTAAAATCAACACTGAGGATTTGACCGTGTAGCAAATTAATAAGAACCGAATACTCATTAGACACTGTCGACAATATAAAAATTTAAATGCAGCCAAAACCATGCACTTAATATCTGAGATGTAGACGTACATAGATGGGTAACTTTTCTTTGCCCTTCACCAGCTGCTTGCACAGGAGGTAGAGCTCTGGCCCCGATTTGGAGAAACCTGGAAACCTGCACAAAGACAATCAACAAGTTCAAGAATTAACACTTTTTAACAGTTACATATCAGTGGAGGCAAACCAGTTTCTTTGGCATGCCTCAACCCATCTTCTTACACAAAGCTGAACAGGGAAATGTTCAGTGGGACATGAATGATGGCTTCAAGCTAAGTAGTTTTATAGTATTTGTCATACAGCTATAAATACAGATCAGTACACAGAACGCACAATCAGGTTCAGTGTCTACAAGAATAATAGTGATTATTAAACACACTCAGTGCTTAACCCATTTTGGGCGGGAACCCCTTTTGGTGTTTTAAGCATTATGTTATACTTTAGCTATTGAAAAATAGCAGATCCACAAGCTGATCACGAAAATGTGGTGCAAATCTTTGAATATATATTCTTTCACAGCGAACGTTTTTAACTCATATCTTTGCATCTGGGGGCTCCCTGGAACAACATATTTTCAGATGGGGGTCGGCGGCCAATTACATATATGTTTGGGGGTCCTTGACCCTATGAAATAGTTTGAGAACCACTGATATAGAAACATTTTTTCATCAAACTGTCAGAATTTAGAAGCCATTTGTAGAGTCAGTTCTCAGGTCGAAATGGCTTAAACAAGAACATCTAGTGAATATCTACTGTACCCTACTGTACCAAAACGAGATTATGAGATTTTTTTTAATATTAATTGTTTTAATAATGTTTTTGCATCCGACGTGCACGTGACGCACACGCGCTTATTTGGCGACCAGAAGTAGCTCGTTCTGCCCGTCCCCAATAGCCTACTGGAGAAGCTGAATTCAACTCTTACTTGTAGGTTTTCATGGATGTTCCAGCAGCTCCACCTCTCTGCATGGCGCCGGCCTCCCCAGACTCCGCCTCACCATAACCTCCAGAGGCTGACTTGGTATCGTCCCACTCATCGTCCCACTCGTCGAACTCTGCACCTAGGGTCACGCACGCATAGGCTGTCACCATCGTGAAATTTCACTTGACGATCAATTGCCACACAAATAATTGTTGTAATCTTGTTTTTAACATTGATTTTAGCATTTATCGAATATGTATAAATAAAAACATCTGTTTCTGTTTGGCATTTAGGCTTCATAACCAAAAATAACAATTATGCAAAATAATTGTGATTATCTCACATAATTGCGATTATGTAATAATTGTGCTAATGCAAACACACACTTTTTGAATTTTCGAAACACTGGGCACAGAAGTAAAAGTCTAACACACAAGTCAAGCATTAAAATAAAACACAGCATACATGCATTATTATGATACAATCATATTAAATTAGTTCAAATCTACTTAAATGTCATTAATAACAATGTACACTCCAGATTTTTCATACACATGCCTTTAAGCATATAAAACATTTCCTGAAAGCCCATGCTAGTTTCTTTCAATCTATATTCAGTTAAGTCCATAAGCACAGGCATTAGCAACACTCCCAGCAGGCAATGCACTGGGTACTACCTGTTTCAACAAGGTAGGGATATGGATAGATGTCTTTGGGGAGGGGAGAAAAGAAAGGGAAATCAGTATTTTCCCCAGTCATTTCTCTTAATCAAATAACAGCTTTAATGAATAAAAGAGAGTAGTGTTTCCCTTTGACTCATGCAGCATGAGGCCAACTTTTCCATATTGTGGGGAAAACAGAACCCTGTCTCGATTTCGGCTTCCAAATGCTGAATCATCCCCAAAATAGAGCCTGAGGCCAGAGCGACTGAGCAGAACCACATCTGGTGACAACAGATTCCAACTCTGAACGGTCCAGCAGTGTCAAATAATTTAGTATTTAAACCTTCTGAAGAGAAGGTTTAAACTGCCTGCAGTAGCAAATGTGAAATATTTACATCATCAGGACAGTTCAGATATTATCAGTACAGTAAGTAGAGCCAGACCAATATTATCAAGGTATCAGCTTATTGCATATTTTTATACTGTATGTTGTACGATATCAAAACTATTTTGCTGTGAATAATGGCAGCACTTAAATGAAAAATGGCCCCATTATTTTCCAATATAAGCCTGACAATTATCATGTAAGCCCTATTTCAGTGAAAATAGGCGATCTAAGCTACAATACGTTGTACAGGGACGCATATTCAGAGTAAATCAATATGGGATTTCATCATTGTTGGGTATCTTAACAATAAATGCACCATGTCTCTGCTCTCTGTATGTGTATGTCTGTAATCCAAATAACTCGAGGACTGTTCGCGCCAACGACTTCAAAGTTGCCACAGGCATTCCACACCACCACAGGGAGTGCAGTACCCAGCCTTGAGTCGGTCGGATAAATGGTTGTCCAGAACCGCCACAAAAGGATCTGGTCACAGTGGTCAGGCTCTGCCAGTGGACCTAATGAGCCTAAACCCTCACACCTGTACAATTCCCAGCCTCTGCCTCAGTCAATTAATTGCCATGGCAACCCCACACTTGCCATTTTGATTACTTAACCAGTCCACTTTTTACAGTCAATGTGTGGAGAATGTCAGTTTGCACCCCAGACATTCTTTCCACAGCCGACCCCCCAACCCCCCATTCATTCCTGATTTTCATTGTTCCCAACTTGCATCGTTCCCAAGTAGGCCGGTGGCCACAGTTGTTGGTGTTGTTCAAATTGTAAAAGGTACAGTCCCGCTTACCTGGGCCCTGATAGGCTTGAGGGTGACTCTGTGCACCAGAGCTCCAGGGATCAGCAGCAGCAGTGTTCCCAGTCTGAGTGCCCTCTGGCTTGGAGGCCCAGTTGTTGGAGGAGCCTCCGGTGGCATCAGAGTTGAACACCGACCATGGGTCATTACCGTTACTAGTCTGGTGAGCGGAGGGAAGAGGAGAATGTGAATAAAGAAGAAAGTCCTTGAGTGAGGAAGTAGTAGGAAGAAAGAAAAGAGACAGACAGAATCAGAGCGAGAGAGACAGGTGTAGGTTTTGTCTGAGGATACGCCAGCAGTGCTCTATTAAAAATCATGCGTTTTCAAAGTCATAATGAAAACCTGGCCTGTAAGGCAAGATATATAGTACTGTACTCATCCCAGTTGTCGACTGAAACAAAATCCTGCTCAACACAGGCAATAATTTAGCCACGTCATTCCCATACAAAGAGACACATGCTGCTTAGAGCCAGATACAATACAGCAACAACGCGTTTTTACATTACATTAAGACCAATGATGCATCTGCATGCCATATACAGGGGAAGGCGTCCAACATGCTGTATGGGTCTATGTACGTGCACATACAAAAAAAGCAGAAAGGCACGTCCAATTTAACATTCTGGTTTCAGGCTCAGCTATGCATTAAAACCCAGCAGATGTTTAACAAAGAAAGCTTATTTATAACACACACACACACACACACACACACACTAGGGATGCCGCCGATTAATCGATTTTACGATTAATCATCGCAGTCGCCGAAATCGATTTTAATATTTCATTTTTATTTATTTTTTAATAGCCAAAATATAGGCTAATAAGTTAGGCTGCATGATATATCGAACATGTACCTTCATCAGAGTGGAGAATATAAGTATAAATCAAGCAAAGCCACTCTACTCTGCCCCTCTCTCTAACAGACACAGTTAACGCTTGTTAAGTGCCTGCCAGACAGACAATCAGATGAAATGAAGGCAAGTGTAGAGTAGAGTGTAGACTAGTGAACTGAACATGTTCTCTTTATATCAAGTACTTCATACCAGCCCCTTATGAAACTACTTCTCCCCAAATCCAAATGGATTTCATTTTCCATCCTGAATGGCAGTAACTAGCATACAATGAGAACTGAGAAGATCTCCACAAAGGTTTACTCATCAAAACTGATTATAAAACTGTAACCATCAAAGCATGCACTCAACATATAATGGTTATGTGACCATGGCATGTGCATAATATAAAATCTTAAAAGTTTTATCTGATATTGATTAAATATATATATATATTATTATATATATTATTATTATTTTTTGGGGGGGTGGGTTCAATTAATCGATTATTAATCGGCAGAGCTGTCGACTATTCGATTTGGCTGATGGTCACTTTGTGGCATCCCGAACACACACACACACACACACACACACACACACACACGTGTTAATTTTTTCACAATATTTTGATTTAGTCTTAGTCTTTTGAATACCACACCATTTAGTCTTAGTCCTATTTAGTCTTCTGAAAAACCTTAGTCGACTTAGTCTTTAGTCTTAGTCAACAAAATTAACACTGACTGACACACACACACACACACACACACACACACACACACTCTTCAAAATCACAAAACAACACAATAGTCACTTATATTTCGACACTTTGATTGTGATCATTTGACATTGAAATATAAATGTACATTTGACTAATCAAATTTGAATGTCAATTTCATTAACTGTAGAGTGCATGTCAATCAGTCAGTGATCTAGAATATAATTTGTGTTTTTGTGAGTGCGTTGGTACTGATACATTCATCTGTGGAGCGTGAGAGATATAAATGGATTGTATGTGTGTAATTGTCACAGGGAGTGGTGACCTGGTCAGATCATGCATTTCTGCAGGCTGCAGAATACGGTGGCAGATTTTTCAGAACGATCAGAGGTTGGGGGGGATATGGGGCAGATTGGGGGTGTGGGAGGTTGACTCATGCCAGTGGGTAGACTCATGCCCCCGGTTACCTCGTCGGGGGATGGGAAGGAGGGGGGTGCCGGGGTGTCAGGGGTGTCCGGCTGGGGACTCAATTCCCCAGCATCCACCTTGATGTGAGGGGAAAAGAAGGTGTCATCATCATAAAGTCTATGTAGCATGTAGTGACGGGTTACACTTATGTGGGGAGGGCCAAAGGTGTGTGTATGTATGGAGGGGGGAGAGAGAGAAACGGAGACAGAAACACAGAGACGAGATTGAGCAAGAGAGACACGGTGAGAGGTTTCACCACCTCGACCTACTGACTACTACTGTTTCACCATTTAGTTTCAACAGAACCAAACCTCTGTGCCGTCATTATATCCTTTTGTTGCACTATTTGCAGTTATAAATGACTTGACCATGCAGAATATCCACCACGCCACCTGGTTGCACTTCTGCATCTCAGGGGCCCTCGCAGGGCTAAAAGTATGTACGTGTACGTAAAACGTCTGAGGTCATCCATCATGTCCGCTATCTTCACCAGGCTTATACAGTAACTCCATCACTCACGACTAGCTAGCAGCAACACCAACCAACAGTGTAAATGCAACACAGAGAGATGCCTAACACTGTAATGTACGTTTTGCATTTACATAGCACACATTTGTCTCTTTCCAAGAAAAGCTGTTAAATAATTTGAATACATGGTTACAACCTGATAATTTAATATCATTAATGTATCAAATTATGTCAATTTCTGTCCTCAGTAATAGTGAAAAATATGCATTTAATTTATGAACCCATACCATACCATGCTTAAGTGGGTCTGGTATGAGCATAAAAAGGGGGCATTGCGGTTTTGAGGTCAGCCCCCTTGGTTTGGTGAAATATACAGGTCAGTTAACATCATGGTATGTGTGTTACCTGGTTCTGTGCAGGTGCAGGTGCAGGGGCGAATGCATCAAAGAAGGACAGGTCTGGAGCCACTGCATTTCCTACACTTGGAGTTGGAGCTGCTGTTGTGGCTGCAACTCCTGAGGAGGATGGCTTTCTAAGCTGCAGGTGGGGTGACAATGAAGGAGGGGAGACAGAACAAAAAAGCGAGAACAAAAAAACAGGCTCATTAAAAGAACAAACGCATATAATATATTCCACTGACGTGTCACATGACATCTAATGACTTTTAAAGACACATTCCTCCGGGGTTAAGTGTCAAAATGTGATCCGAGCTTGGTATGTACTGGACTCCAAGTGGGTCTCTCACTTTTTTTAGAACAATTCCAATTTAACTGAATGTAAGAAATCGCTCTAGAGTATCAAGACACTGCACGTGCACATAGTTCTGAGGCGACCAACACAGACTAATTCCACATCTTTCTCAGTATCGGTTTTATCAAAGATGTATGTGAAATTGTGAATGCATGTATGCACTATGCACACATACGCACAAACACACTCACAGAGGCATGTGTGCACTTGTGGACACCAATTATATCAATCTATCTCTCTAATACATGTTAAGTTTTGTTAGTGTGCTTTGGCTGCAGTGCTCTGTAGTGTTTGGAGTCAGGCTAAACTGTTTAACAGACTATCTTTTTTGGCGAACATCCCCGTCCTCTTTCTGTCTCTTACTTGCTGTAGCTGTACATGGCTACTGAGTGAATCACCACCACCTTGTTGCCATTACCACTACACGAGGGCGAACCCACACATTCTTATAGTGTAAATTCAGCAGAACTTTCAACGAGTCACATCCTTAAATCAAATTCAGCAGAACTCTAAAGGAGTCACATCCTGCTAGGTTCAAACAAAAACATTAGATTCAGCACCAAATGTGGAGATTATAGGCTCTTGTTTTATTCATTCATTCAGACGTTTGAATGCATACAGTATGCACTACTGTATCCAGATCAGCATCTATTATTTAAGTGAAAAGAGCACATACTGTACAGTACAATGTTGCAAGTGATTCACTCCCTCACCTCAATGTAGTCCTCTGGCACAAGACCAACTTCCCCTCTGGAATTCTGTGCTTCCACCCAGCCACCTCCAATGCTCTGAAAGGAGACACGGGCCGTAAGACAAACTGTGATTGGCTATGGGAGATGCCGAACAGTGTAGCTTTAAGATAAGGTAGCCTGTGATTGGCTCTGGAAGACAAACACAAGTCACTGCACCAACGCCAACGAGGACAAACACTTGCACATTGATGGGACTTGGTGCACAAAGCCACTCCTACTTCCTGATAAGTTAAGTGACCTTTGAACTCTTTAACATGACATCATGTTTACTCACTCTCTTTTCATTGATTTTCTTCTGTCTGCCTGTGAAATTTTATTTGCATGTGATCATGTAAGTAAGTTGGTTTCACAGAACACTGTGCTGTCAAAGCATAAACTTAATATAACTGAGCTAGATAACTCAGAGCCATAGAGTAAGACAGTTACGATAACTCCGTTCACTTCAGGGGGCCTGGCTCTTCTACATAGACAAAGTCAAAGTCATACGATTTGTCACACACGTTACCGCAGTGAAATTTGTTCTCCGCATTTGACCTAGCCCTGGTTCTTGACTCTCGTATTCATACGAGAGTCAAGGCTTAACTGCACCCTGTTTTTTGCGCTCGCTACATTTACAACTTTTACGTATAAACATTCGGAATTCAAATATAAAGTACTCACAATTTGTCCCACGGGTGTTAGTTAGTTGCTGCTCCAGCGATTAGAATTGCTGCATCCCGCGTTGTTTAATAAAAAGCATTTTTATCCGAGCGGTTATTTTGCCATTGGCTTTCAACTACGCGCCCCTATCGGTCGGGAGGAGGGTGGCACTAGGTGTGTTCGATATAGGTACGCTGACCGCCCTGCCAATACAGACTAATAGGCGAGTGTGCTCCCGGTGTGCAACAGTGAATTTCCCAAACGAACCCCGTTTGAAAAAAGTCGCCGGGGAGCTCGGATAAAAATGCTTTTTATTAAACAACGCGGGATGCAGCAATTCTAATCGCTGGAGCAGCTACTAACTAACACCCGTGGGACAAATTGTGAGTACTTTATATTTGAATTCCGAATGTTTATATATACGTAAAAGTTGTAAATGTAGCGAGCGCAAAAAACAGGGTGCAGTTACGTCATGACTGTCATGATAATCATCATGGCAGTCATGTATCAGGGCTACATTTGACCCATCTCTTGGAGCAGTGAGCCGCAGCCAAGGAGCGGTGAGCTGCAGCGTGCGCCGCGCTCGGGAATCATTTGATTAGTAGATTTGACCCCCAAACCAACCCTTTGATGCTTTGATGAGTGTCAAGCAGGGAGGCACTGGGTCCCATTTTTACAGTCTTTGGTATGACCCGGCCGGGGATCGAACCCCGACCTCCCAGTTTCAGGGTGGACACTCTAACCACAAGGCCACTGAGCTGGTTTGTCCCTTTAAAAAGGGACAACCAGAAGTTTAGGGAATGCATTGGAGTCTATGGTAGTCTATGGAGTCTATAGTACATGAACCACATGACCAGGCTGTTTTCTGCCCCCTCAATGTCGTAACTCTGTCTTACTCTATGGCTCTGAAATAACTGAGCTAATGAGAAACACTGAGAATTTGCATATTGTGTCTATGGTAATGAATACATGTTTGTTTACCTCATTGGTGATAGTGACTGTCTCGCCTTCTTTGACTGTCAGCTCATTGTTTCCAGCTTCGGCAGTGAAGTCATACAAAACCTGCGCCTAAATGAGTAAAACAAATGATCAGAATAAAGTGTCAAGACGTCACACAATAACACCAGACCGGGAGCACCATACTGTACCTGTGACACACACACACACACACACACACACACACACACACACACACACACACACACACACACACACACACACACACACACACACACACACACACACACACACACACACACACACACACACACACACACACACACACACACACACACACACACACACACACACACACACACACACACACACACACACAATAAAAGTGTGTGTGAGTATATAGCCAAATTAAACAGGTCAAACTAGTTCTTCTAGGCCTGTTTTGCTGACTCAAAACAGACAGGTACTGCTATACACTGACAACAAGGTATGATCCACCTTTGCCTTAGTTGTCGGCTTTAATAGGTAAGTCAAGGCAAGTTTATTTGCCTATCACCTTTCATACACAACACAATTCAGGGCAATTCAAAGTGCTCTACACATACGTCATAAAAAGGCCTTTAATTGTAATTACTCAAGCCTGAAGTCTTGTCATAGTGTCCCAGTCATATCAGTAGTTTACTTGGTTCCCTGAGCAACATAAACATGCAGACATTACATTAAACAAAACCACATGCAAAGGGGTACAACACACACATGCGCACGCCACGTGCATACTGTACATACACACACACACACACACACACACACACACACACACTTTACGTTTAATTAAACAATGTTCTATGTAATACCAATCATGAAAAAAACAATGTTCTATGTGGATAATAATCAGATCACAACCAGCTAGTATAGTGCTATATTTTCACTTGAAGTCGGTTTGTGGAACACTCAAGCTATTAAAGTGGTCTGTGTATAGTGTACACCCGCCGTTCGTTCAGTGAGGCACTGCACTCCTCACAACAGTGTAGAATTCACAGCACTAGTGTATCCTCCATAAAATTCATCCTGTCTTTTAGCTGCCTCTCTGAATAGAGGCTCTATTTTAAACTCAGCCAACTAGCTCCCATGGGTCCAGGTCGGAAGATGGGAGGCTTTCATGCAGGGACCCAAAGAAGCAGAGAAGTCCATGTGAACTTATTAGTGGGCAATGTAAGTTGTACTAGGTCAGTCACTGACTCATGATTGAATGATATTGTATGTTTTTAGCCCTAGATTGTGTGGACCACTCGAATGTACATTATGTTTTAAGCCTAGACTGAGGACTTTTCCCCCTTCTTTTTACATTTCATGTTTTGTGTTTTGACACAATGCAAACTGGTAGGCTACACTACTTTTAAGAGCCATGAACCCAACGACTCGTGCACGGTGCACTGTCAGTGATCATGTCAGTAATACTAATTTTACTGTATAATCAGACTTTTGCGGTCACAAACACATGCCTGGATGCATTGCATATAGGCTACATGCCTACATTTCCCAGCATTCCACAGAAGAGAAATGACCCGCTCTGAAGGGGTGGTAAAATGTCACAAGACACTTTAATGAGACAGATTTTCCGTGTTAAAAGGGAAAACATTCTCCGTCTATGTTAAATTACTATTATAAACCTCCCTTACGTACTTCCAAAACAGAGTATTAATACGTTTTCGGGTCTTGAATGAAGGAGGCATAGATATAGCCTACACCTACACTACACCGGAAGATAGTTAAAGAGTTATTAATACGAACAGTGCGCCAGGCTAAACAGTACGTCTCAGTTAAAACTGTAGCTGCCTGCTTATCCCGATGTCGAGAGATCATATCACCAAACTGTGTTGACAACACAGAATAAACGGCAAAACATACCTTGGTTGTTGCCATTGTCGGAGCGTTGATCAATCATTACAAAACAGGGCCCGTGTGTTGCAAAATTCCAAACCCTCAGCTGGACATTTCCCCGCTGGCGTCAACTTAGTACGAAAAAAAAAGGCAATTTCTTCTTGGGGAGGAAAGTCGTCGCTCGATCGTCGCCAGGCACCAATTTTAATACATCACTGAATACCGTTCCGTTTGCCCTTTAACCTGAAAACCAGGTAGAAACTCGGCGAGAGAAGTTCTATTAAATGAACTGTACTACTGAACTCCACAGACTAGTGGCATGCATAGTGAGTGTGTCAGTGTGAGCTACATGGGGAGCAAAACCGGAAAGCTAGCTAACCTCTGTCCAATGCCCCCCAGACATGACCAGTTGAAAGTTGTAGACTAGGTAATACTATTATTAATAACATAATAATTATAATAATAACAATAAATAATGAAAATGTTAAAACAGTATTATTATTATTAATAATAATAATATTTAATAATAAATACATTTAGAATTCCTTATTTTTTGGGCTACTTTGAAGACTATAGGAATTCCTAATTCCTAGAAATGTAATGTATGAAATGAAGCCCACTTCCAGCTGTTTAATAGATTGTACGTTTGTATCTCAGAACCAGTCGGGTGTCGATTATTGATGTTTCGAGGGATGTGTCTCTTGTATATTTTTGACAGTAAGTTTTGACAGCTGACACCTGAGTCGAAGAGAGTGACACAAAACGAAATAATATATAGGCAGAAGTCGTCCTCTGCTGGAATAAATGTAACATTACACCAAAGGAGCCAACAGCAACCCTTTGGGCTTTGGCCGTCTGCGAGGGGCGGGACCATGATCCATTTGGTTCCTATTAACTATCAATGATTTTGATTTAGCTGGGGAGGGGACCCCCTGAAAACCCCGCCCCCCGGGACCCCAGGACTCGAATGGATGTGTAGGGTCAGTCAGTCAGGGTGGGACAGGACCAGAGTCAGACCAGTCCTGTTATATTCAATCAGAGCCGAAGAGTTCTGATGATCCTCATGGGGGAAATTGGATCGATTGGAAGGATCTAACCATAATCGATGTGTCACGCTATTGAAGCTAATGAAATGAGCGATACCATACGGATGAATGAACGCACAGAGCGCGACATTTAATGTGGATTGGAATGAATTGATGTCGCTATTAAGCAAGCTTTGTGCAACGTGTAACCCAGCCAACATGGCAACCCACGAATGGCAACCCATGTCAACTGTCAATCAAGGCAGTATAAAAGTGACATCAGGTCCTACACACCCCACTCCCACTTCCACCTTTACAAGATGGCCGAATTGTTTGGCAGCAGCATGGCAGAGGTAGCAGATTCACTGTGACAATCTTGGAATACTCTTCGGTGAGTCATATAGGCTTGGTGTCATTAACTGTAACTTGGATCAACTGGTTAACTGTTTGTTTATTTTGAAAGCATTTGATTTATGAGTTATGTTTGAACTTTTTGTTTAATAATTAATATTGGTGTATTCTATTATAATATATATATGTTATATAATTATATATATTATAAAATACTTTGAATTTTATTTTCTAAAAACATGCATGTAAAGATATAGACTTATTAGATAAATGATTAAAGATTCGATCCTGATCAAATCGAACTCTTTATTCATTTAATAGTTTTATTTAAAGTTGTACAACAATGACTTTTCTGAACAAAAGACTGATGTAGACACCTGGCCTTGCAGGTCAGGTTTTTTGTTTCATTAAAAGGAAACCCACTTGGATGGTTCTCGTACCGGCTGGTACGGAACCTGGTGAGCCGACCCGGACTTCGACGCCCCCCTCCCTCCACAAATGTGGTAAACCCAATTCTCCCCCCCTGGAGAAAGAGACTGAATTTCCCCTAGCTAGGAACCTGGACAGTCACCACATTTAAAGGGCCCCCATTTTTTTGGTTTATTATTTTCTATAATGTTCACAGTTGTTTAAGTTGTTTTTGAATAATAATAATATCTCAGTTACACTTTAACTCCAGTTTCTGCCTCCCTTATTTCCTTGGTTTTCATACACACATTGAGCTCCTTTTCCGAACCTGGTTTACTTTACACGCAGTCAATCTCACCCATTGAGCCACTAGCTACATGTGGCGAGCTAGCCAGGAGCTCAATACGTGTGAAAACCATTGAAGTTTTGAAGTTTTCTGAATATTTTGCCTGAATATTTTCATGATGGATTTCATTGAACAATCAGGGGTTAATGTGACAAAGTCTGTACTTGTCAAAAGTCAAAACAACACAGCAGAGACAGACGACAAACTAGTTGAATGTTTAACGAAATATGGGGCCATTGAAAAAGTAATTCCAGTTAATGATCCTAACAACACTAAGTTTGGATCTGGAAAATAAGCGCTGCTGTTGTATTCTAAATACGGACGTCACGTCACGTTTTACTGATGTATGTAAATTAAGCGGATGAATTACTCCAGTATGAAATAGGCCTGTCCGTGTGTTTGCTAATACAAAAACAGCTTAATTGATATAAGCATCAAAGCAATATTTTAAGTACTTTTTATTAGCAAGTGCATTCCATAGCGCTGGACCATACATGGACATCATAAACCTGCGACGGGAACAGTTCCTATGTAGTAAAAGATTATATGAAAGAAATAAAATATTTAACTGGTTTATATTTTACAATTTTAGTTATAGATGGCAAGTATAATGTTAAGGAATATTTGTCTTATTAGCCAGAGATCCTTTTAAAATATTTCTATTACTGTGAGTGATATGGTCAGCTTCTGATGTCTTTCTTTCTAGATGTAGATGGAGATGACCGTAGATGCTGCTAGAACACTGAACCTGGTCTCCTGTGTGAACCACCCCATCCTGACAGCTAAGATGTCCATGTGGACATTATGAGTGTTTGTATAGAGAGAAGCATGGCTGAAGAGCTTTGCATATCAGTCGTTTCTTGCTGCTGCCAAAGTCAAATTGTGATATCTGTGGTGTTAAGTTCATGGCCGCTTATGAGATGTAGATATAAGTACACCTGACTGGTGGAATAGCCTTGTGATACATACTGGGTGTGCTCTTTGGTCGTTCACAAAACAAACAAACAAAAGCTGCACCCTGCACAAAATGCCACAAACTCACTAAAAGCTGCACAAAAATCACACAAATCAAGGGATGTCCGACAGTCAGTGTTGGATATTGTCCAACTCCTAATTGCCGATATCAACAGATACCGATATGCAGGCTTTTTCCAGTGGTGGAAACATAACTCAAACTTTTTACTTAAATAAAAGTAGGCAATACTGCAATATAGAAATACTCCGTTACAATTCAACATGTACTCGAGTAAAGGTACAAAGGTTTTGGTATAAAATGTACTTAAAATACCAAAAGTAATTATTAATAATTACTCATTATGCAAAATGTCTCATCTAAAATGATCTAATCTCTCACAAGCTCACATGTGTCTTATTGTATTGTGAGCTTGTATAGATGTTTTTAATGTAAAAGAATAAATAAAGTAAAATTAAGGGTTAGGGTTATTCATTTTTAATGCCTTTATCGGCCGATAATATCGGACATCCCTAACAAAAACATATATCAAATGTGTCAATACATTTCAAAGAATGCCACAAGTGGCACTAAAACTTCACCAATAAATAAAGAAACATCCACATGTTCCATAAATTAAATGCCACAAAGGTTTGCCGAAATTACAAAAAACAAGTTTCTTAAACATCTTCTGCCGTATGTCCATAGAACTTCAGCTCTGTTGCAGCAAGCCAGTACAATGTGTCATTGTCTAGGTCATCTAAGCCACGATCACCATTCGGTGGCCGGTATTTGGGGAAAATGGTCATTACGTGTTCCACAGTCTGTAGTGGATCCTTGCATTCACAGTGGGCACTGTCCGAGATGTCCCACTTCTGCTTTGAGGGTTGTCCACTCCTTGCAGGGGAGGTGCTGGCAAAGAACATATTTGGGGTCCTCAATGTATTCCACTGGTCCCTCTGTCTTGCCTTCACCCATGATGCCTTGGAGGTGTCAGCTGGTGTTGTGTGGAGCAGTTCCTGGGCCTGTGTGGCAAAGGGGCACAGTGACTTGAGGCACGTGTGCTGTGGCAAAGGTCGCCGTGACTTGGTGTGTGTGTGTGTTGTGGCAAAGGGCACCGTGACTTGAGGCACGTGTGCTGTGGTGTCTCTGACGACCTTGTGGAGGAGATGGCTGGGATTCACTCAGCTGTGCCTTCCCGGTGAGGGCCAGCGTGGCTGCTTCTCGTCTGAC
Source organism: Protomyctophum bolini (assembly GCF_963924005.1). Taxonomy (NCBI): domain Eukaryota; kingdom Metazoa; phylum Chordata; class Actinopteri; order Myctophiformes; family Myctophidae; genus Protomyctophum; species Protomyctophum bolini. Next base: position 26,564,806 of record NC_137880.1, read on the forward strand.
CTCTGTTGGAGTGATTCCAGCGAGAACAGGCAGGCAGTTTGTTTGGGGTGGCCCATCCGGTGTTGAGGGCAGCATCCAGCTTCTTGACATGAGAGCTACGGCTCCAGACTGGGACACAGTACTCGGGTCGTCTGCATAGCCATACTTCATTGATGTTGTTGCAGGGAGGTCATGGATGTAGCTGTTAGTGTTGAACAGCAGTTACTGGTGTGGAACCGAAAAGCTTCACAAACATGCCAAAAAATTCTAGTTTTGAACCTTTTTAATCTAGTTTATTTTAAAATAAATTTGTTTTTACTGTTTTGTGAAGCAACTTTGGGTACCTTGAAAAGTGCTATATAAATTGTATGTATTATAAAAAAACAGACACACAGCAATTGTCGCCACACAGACATCACAAATTCCTATTGGCGGCAACAACATGTGAGTGATGTGCAAAGCCATTCATCGATTATAACCACCATGTCTTCATTCCAGATGCTGCGAGGCTCAACCGGAGCCCCTACAGGTGGACATCTGCAGTTCTCGCTGTCCATGGATGAATCTGCATGGGGGGGCTCTGAAGGCGGCTCAAAGTAAGAAACCACTTAGACTTTTCTATTACTGCGAATGGTATGGTCGGCTTCTGTTTTAAATGTTCTCTATACATTTTGTGTATGATGTGAAAGGACACAATGTACGTATATCTGGCTCTTGGTCACTTAAATTAATCTTTTGTTTCTTTCTTAGGGTGGATGGGTCGTGGTAGACGTCGTGGAAGGACAGAGATCCGTTCCAAAGCCTCCCTCCCGGGGGTTTCCTCTGAGGACTTCTGATGAGCTGTGAGTAGGAATATTTCTTTTTGGGATGGATATCTGTTGTACTGTTATGGTACGAAGTATAGCATGGCAGTATGATTCCTCCTAGTGGCACTGGTTGAATGTCTGTCAGCTCTCCAAGCTAATCAAAGTCTTAATGACACTTACCAAATGCTCTCTTTAAAGGTCTGTTTTATAATAAAAAAAAAAATATATATAGAGGGTTTAAGTGGTTCTGAATTTGCAGCTCAACAAAAGCTGCAAAATATTGTCTTTACATGTCTTTCTTTCTTAGGCCGGAGATCTGGGTAGATGCCGGAGGACTTCGGACCTGGGCCTGCCAGGTGAGGAACCGCACAGTAAGAACTCTATAGTAAAAAAAGATCCTACTCAGGCCTCTTTTAGACGGCGACCATCTCCATATAACACGTCAAAGTCCCGTTGCGTTCTCATTTTTTTGGACCATTTACATGAGAACGCACACTTTAATGAAAACGCTACAAAGTGCATGCATATATATGCCAGGTCGCTAGGTGGCGCGTGTCCTTGTGGGGTCCGTGTGACGCAGCGCATATATAAACCATAGACATAAGTCACGCATGCGTAGAACTACTTCCGTTCTTCTTCTACACAGAAAGTAAACAAACGTCGCGTCCTCATCACACCCCCAGCAAACCGGACTATCCGACATGGTTGTTGTTGTTCGTTTCCCCTAGCAACTGACGCATGCCTATGACACCATGTAAAAACGTAGGACACGGGTGAGCCGACCAGAGCTGACGTAAGCCATGATGTCACAATTTTTGCGTATCCACCGTTTTGCCTGTTTATATGGAGACCATAGGAAACGGCGTTCTAAAAGATTTCCACTCTGGGAGGTGGTTTCACTTCGTTGCGTTTTCACCTCCTGTGGACACGGTTCTCGTCTAAATGACAGCAGCAAATGATACTTTATTTTGCCGTTTTTTATGAACACGATCCTCATAGGAGGACTGTGCTGTTCAGAAACTCATCCACCAGTGACATCATCGTTAGGCAGTTTCTTTTTAAACAATATTTATTTACAAAAATGTTTAGATTTTTATTATCGTGAGAACGATGGCTTCCATTTGCATTGCAACTTTTCAGGACTAGAAAGCCTGCCGTTTCTAATAGCTTGGAATCCTTATCGATGATGTCACTGGTGGACGGGTTTCTGAACTGCCCACAGTCCTATGAGACACCAAAAAAATGGTAGCCATTATTAGTGAGGACTAGTATAATGAAGATAGGTTGAAAAGTGGTGACGTGGTCCTTTAAACGTTGATTACTGCAAGTGATATGTTTAGCTTCTGTTTTAAAATTTCTCTATAAATAAAAGTTTGATGTAGGACTAGGCTATATATATATATATGATATATATAATATATATCTGGCTCTTGGTCACTCTAATCAATCTTTATTTCTTTGTTAGGATGGAGATCGTGGGAGACGTCGCTGGAACGCCACTGCTGGACAGGGTACACGCACACACACACACACATGCACACACAGAGCAAAGCTAATTTGGTGTGTTTTTTTTCTTTTCTTTCTTTGTTAGAATGGATATCGATAGACGAGCTGATGTTCCCGGACAGAGATCCGTTCCAAAGCTCCCCCCCCCCCCGGGGGCTTCCTCAGAGGACTCTGATGAGCTGTGAGTAGGAATAGTTCTTTCTTGTTTCTGAGGATGGATAACTGCTTTTGTACTGTTATGGCACGAAGAATGGCATCATTTACTACAGTCATCCAAATGTTTTAAATATTTTATGATAAATCTAAATGACTCTGCACAATAGTTTGAGAGTCAATATCTCATCTGCTTTTAGAAGCACTTGAATAAAAAATGACAAAATATGTTGAGGACTGTACATGTGTTGCTGCCTCCTAGTGGCACTGTGGTTGAATGTCTGTCAGCCTTCCAAGCTAATCAAAGTCTTAAAACCCCAGCATCCCTATTCTGGGGGGAGCGTTCAGCAAAAAATAGCAGATCTACAAGCTCACACCGCGTTGCAACGTGTTGTGAGCTTGTAGAGCTAATGCTTTCTTCTTCCTCTCTCAGGATGGAAATGGCAGACGCAGCTGAAGCCTCTAGAGATCTGCAGGTCTGTCCATGGATGGATGGGAGGACGGAGATCTGGGTAGACGTCGCTGGAACGCCACTGCTGGACAGGGTACACGCACACACACACACACACACATGCACACACAGAGCAAAGCTAATTTGGTGTGTTTTTTTTCTTTTCTTTCTTTGTTAGAATGGAGATATCGATAGACGAGCTGATGTTCCCGGACAGAGATCCGTTCCAAAGCTCCCCCCCCCCCCCCCCCCCCCCCGGGGGCTTCCTCAGAGGACTCTGATGAGCTGTGAGTAGGAATAGTTATGGCTTGTTTCTGAGGATGGATAACTGCTTTTGTACTGTTATGGCACGAAGAATGACATCATTTACTACAGTCATCCAAATGTTTTAAATATTTTATGATAAATCAGCAAAAATAGCAGATCTACAAGCTCACACCGCGTTGCAACGTGTTGTGAGCTTGTAGAGCTAATGCTTTCTTCTTTCTCTCTCAGGATGGAAATGGCAGACGCAGCTGGAGCCTCTAGAGATCTGCAGGTCTGTCCATGGATGGATGGGAGGACGGAGATCTGGGTAGACGCTGGAGGACTTCGGACCTGGGCCTGGATGGATGGGAGGACAGAGGACGGAGATCTGGGTAGACGCTGGAGGACTTCGGACCTGGGCCTGGATGGATGGGAGGACAGAGGACGGAGATCTGGGTAGACGCTGGAGGACTTCGGACCTGGGCCTGGATGGATGGGAGGACGGAGGACGGAGATCTGGGTAGACGCTGGAGGACTTCGGAGAGGAACTCAACATATACGAACCGCTTCGGTGAGGAACTCGACAGTACGAACCGCTTTAGGGTTGGGGCTTTTTTATAGGCTTTATAGTAAAAAGCCAATAATCGTCCGTTGCCGATAATCGGTCAATCCCTATTCTTAAACGTTACTGTAAGTGCATGTGTATGTTGTGACAGGACACACACACACACACACACACACACAGCAAAGCTAATTTGGGGTGCGTGTGTGTCTGTCTGTCTGTCTTTCGTTCTTTGTTAGAATGCAGATCTCAGCCGATGCCCGAGATCCGAAGCTTTCCCTGGGTGTTTCCGCTGAGGACTTCTGGGTCGCTGGGAGGCTCGGATGGAGCTGGAAGGTTCGGTAGACATCACTGGAACCCGTTTAGGCCTGTCGGAATTTGAGGTTTTATAATGGCCGATTTAATTGTTTCTCAAATAAATTACTAGTAACAATTTAATTGCGTCATAACATAACATTCTAAATAAAACTTTGGCTTTTGTAGGCTTTGTAAACAAAAAGCTGCACATGGCATAATTCAACAACTTTATACACTAAAAGAGAAGAAAATTACAAAGTGACACGTTTAGAGCTTGTAGATCGGTTGCTTCCATTATTTCTTTAAAATGTTTGACAATATATGAACATTTTCAACATGGAGACGATTATGACTAATCTCTAAAAAAGTATCTCAAATACTTGGCGATTAGGTAATTGTGACAGGCCTAAATCCTTCTAGTTGTGTTTTTTTATATCATGTTCTGTAATCAGTTAGGGTTGACTATAGACTTTTTTTAGGAACAAGATCATCATGCCGGTGAAGAGCACGTTTCTAGCCGATGGAGCAACTATTTCTGATCACCTTTGGAGTTACATCACAGCAAGGTAACTATACAACACACGCACACACACTATGATCATGACATCAGCTTGTGACTGCAACTTGTTCCTGTTCGCAGATGACTCGGCACTGCTAGTCTCAGACAGGAACAAACTGCAGGTTGAAAAGGCCCTCAGCTCTGAACTCGGTAGAATCTGCACCTGGCTCGCTGATAACAAACTATCTTTACACCTGGGAAAAACTGAATCCATTCTCTTTGGATCTAATAGTAATCTCAGCAAGGCAAATGGCTTCTTGGTTAGAGTTGGTGACAATGTTATCACACGTAAAGATGAAATTACCTACCTAGGTTCCATCCTGGAGGCTAATCTTTCCGGTGATAAAATGGCCACCAACGTAATCAAAAAAGTCAACCAAAGAACAAGATTCCTTTACAGGATCTCCTCACTGGTCAACAAAAACACCTTGAAGACCTTAACAGGAGCCCTCGTACAAGGTTTCTTTGACTATGCATGCACCTCCTGGTACCACAGCACCTCAAAGGCCCTTAAAACTAGGCTCCAGACCTCCCAAAACAAACTGGTCAGGCTCCTACTTGGCCTCACCCCCCGAACCTACCTCACTCCTGCCCACTTTGACAGGCTGGAATGGCTTAGGGTCGACGACAGAGTACAGCATCTTGCAATGGGTCTGGTCCACAAGATTCGATACACCACCAAAATACCCATGTACCTGTCTAGATTCTTCCTTTATGTTAACGAAGTCCACACCCACAACACCAGAGGGAGTGCAACGAAGCATGTACAACCCAGATTCGGCACAAACAAGGGACTAAATTATTTTCACTCCTATGCCACCAAAATGTGGAACGCCCTACCAACAGTCATTAAGACAAGTGAATCCCTTGACTCCCTTTTTCCCCTCACTGTATAAGTTTATTTTCCCTTTTTACCTCCTTTATGATGAATTCCTGTTCTGTTCTTTGACTATATAGAAGTGTCTTATTTGTACGTCTCTAAATGTTTTGATGATCTGAACATGGTGGACCCTCTTGTAAACAAGTGTAATGCTTAATTGGGTCGTCCACTTACAGTTAACAGTCTTTGTATTGAGTTTGTGCTTGACATGTACTGTAATTCTGCAAACTGTTAATAAATATTTCAATCAATATTGTTTTAGGAACAAAGTAGTAATGAGCATTTCTTTCTTTTCTTTAGGACGTTGCTGGTCTCCTGTGTGGCTCCATCTGGAGGTCACCAGGGTTCTGAGTCACTCAGATCCTGACTGGTAGTGGTGATATGTAGATGTGATCAATCAGGGCTCTAAACAATAAAATAATAAACCAATATAAATAACTAGATAATAATATAAATAAATTGATAAAACGAACGATAAAAAAATAGATTATAGTAAAATAAAAGTAAATTAAAATAGTAAAATAAAAGTAAATTAAAATTAGTAATACATAAAATAAAATTAGTAATAGCATAGTAATGGATAAAATAAATATAATTAGTAATATAGACAATAATACATAAAATAAATCAAATTATCAATATAGTAATGCATAAAATTAGTAATAACAGTAATACATAAAATAAATAAATGCATAAAAAATAAAATTAGTAATAACAGTAATACATAAAACAAATACAATTTGTAATGCATGAAGTAAAATTAGTAATACGTCAAATAAATACAATTAGTAATATAGTTATACATAAAATTAGTAATAACATAGTAATATATAAAATACAATTAATACATAAATTCAATTACTTTGTTGTTGTTATAGAATGACTTAAAAAAACAAACAAAAAATATCAATCACATCTACATATCACAACCAGGCTATATTGCCAGCAGGCAGGTGGACTGTAGACTCACTACAGCTGTTGCGTGGCTAGTCTGCTATCCGCGAACGTCTCCACGCTGGTTTCCTAAATGAGGGATATAAGTGCTGTTGGCACTCTGGACTCTGGACTCTGAATTCTGCGATCATGTGCTTCAGAAGAATGATGCTGCGTCACCTGTGCGGTGACAATTTCCGGTCTTTGGAAAGCTGTGACGTTTGCAGCTGTCGAGCAGCTGTCAAGATGGCCAATCTGCAAGCTGAGCTTGTGGATGAGATGTGCAATAGCCTAGTGCTTTGTGTTTGAGCCCTGTGCAGGAGCTACAAGACTGCCGGTTTGGATTGCTCTGTGCAGTTTTAACCACGTGATGCCTGCAGCACACTGTCAAGTGTGCAGGTGGACAGTTCTGAGCGGACGGCTTCGCCTTGTTTGTTGTTATAAAACTGTGGTGACGCTGTGTAACGTAGGCCTGAGGGCGGTTGCTCTGATAGACTTAAAGAGAGCCTTGTAGGAATTTTTTTACCTGATATGTGATTTCAGGGTCGTTTCGCCTACTTCTACGTCCGGAGAGTTGTGATATTGGTTTTGAGTTCTTAAATGAATAAATGGGGGGAAATGTCAAGGAAATGTGGAATGCTTGTACATTTAAGGACGTCATAAACCAAGCCATGAGAAGCTGTTTTCTGTGACCTGTGACATGTGTGGTCTGGAGGTCTCTGATGTGTACAAGACCCACCCACCCCTGGGGTGTGGGGTAATAATGTATTTAAGCTGAAGCCTGACTGAGATGTGTTGAGTCAGTATACGGTGTTCCATTGTAACGCTTCACTGCTGTCTCCGTATTCGAATACATTCTATTCCAATACTCTGAATTGTGTCTGTCTCATTATTGATGTTTCAACTATGTTATAAGTGCTCACCGACAGATTTCTTTAACAGTCACAATGTGGTGTACTTTGTTTTGACCCAACTGGCCTCCAAGGAGAGGCGAGCATGGATGTACTTTGTTTTGACCCAACTGGCCTCCAAGGAGAGGCGAGCATGGAGCCGGACATCTGATGATACACGAGAGAAGACGCCATAGTAAAAAAAAATTGTAATATAAGTAATTGTTGATTGTAATTTATGCATGATGCCATATATCTGTAAATATTCATTATTTTCTTGTTAATAAATTATTGCATTTATACCCGGGTGTCCATTATGTGTCCATTACCCTTAGATCGCGCCGCCGTGGATTTATTTATTTCCCAAATGGTCTAAAAATGAGTTATTTAGCATACTTTTACCAATGAATTAGCCTATACACAGACAGCAACTGATTAGCCTATTTTGGACGATATGGGTCTTTTCTCGAGTCGGTGTGTAGTCTCACTATAGTCTGTGTAGATTACCCGGCGGTGTTGCTGCCCCTCCCGGGAGTCGCGGCTCATGGCTCTTCACAGACGGCACAGAGACAGCAGTCACTCCGCTGAACGTGTCAGTGTTGCTGCAGTGGTGTGAACTGTGAACCGTGCGGGCACTGGTGGTGGTGCTGAGTTCTGACAGCCGAGTCACAGCTTCTTCTTCTGAATTACTTTATATTTGCCTTGGAAAATACATTTTGCGTTTTGCTGTTTCCCAAAACAAACCAGCGCGCGCTACTGTTTGCTACAAAGCGACTGGAAGCGGACGAGGTTTACAGACATACCAATAGTAGCCAATCATATGCTGATTAGGCCAGTTGCTGTATAGCCTACCTACCCGATCACCAGGGAGCAGCAACAACACACACACACACACACACACACTACACACACAATAGCCTTCTATATAATGCTGCGCACATATATTATATATATTTAAAAAAATACCCAGCATAATTTTTGGGAAGGCTAAGCCTTCCCTAGCCTTACACACCCGCCGCCTATGGGCACTGTACTGTAGGCATATAATACCTGGCTAGGTGAAAACAAAAGAAACCTGATTAGCATTTGAGTACTTTTAACACCTCTGAACAGCCGGCGGAGAGGTTCACATTTTCGGAACTTTGCGACAGTCACAGAGGGTCAATAATTCCCAGAAAACCTGTAATGTTAATATAAAATGTCCACGAAAATCTTCATGGGGGCTAAAAGGGGCTATTTAATTCTTCATGGGGGCTACAGCCCCATAGCCCCCACAGACTCGACGTCGTTGTATTCAATGATATTATATGTCACTATTCACGACTGTACTGTACTACTACAGTACAGTACAGTACAGTACTGTACACTCCTTCAGAGATCCACATTATCTGGTGTAGCAGCTCAGTATTATTTTCAGTGCCATCAAATATGTCCCGTCCCCCCCCACGGGGCAGCTGAGGTCCATGTACAAAGCTCCAGTGGAGAAACGCACAGCGGATCTACAGTGGAGAATAGTGCATGTGCCGTGGCTACAAACAGACATGTGGCACACATTGACTCTAGGGCCTGCTGAACTTTTTACTTGCGCAGGTAAAAATTTGCATCTGGCTCACTAGGAGGAACAAAATGCAAGTAGACCCGGAACTCATGGCAAAAGGACTGATAGCAGTTCATCTCAGAATAAAGTTTGCCTATATAAACTGATGTCTAGAACAGTTTGTGAGATGTGGGAGCAAGTGAACCTCTTGTGTAGCATTGAGCAAGAGTCACTGCATGGTTTTATCTCTTTAAGAAAAAAGAAAAGGATAAAATAAAATGTTTTTTAATATTATTGTGAGTACCAAAAGCATGTAATTCCTAGAAATGTCCTGAAGAACTTCTGAGTGTACACAAAAGATTAAATAATTCGTTTAAGGTCTGGATGGAAGGAGCTCCCTCCATCCATCCCTCTACCTCTCTCCATCTAATTCCTCTCCCAGCATGTTTCCGTTGGCAGTGGAAGAATGCCCTGGGGGGTTTCAGCCCCTTAACCTGTCCTTCGGACCCCGTCTCCCATTAGCAGTGAAAGTATCCTTTGTATTCCTATGTTGATGTTCTGTTCTAGTTGTTTTGGTTATATTTTATTGTCCTCCAAGCTGTTTCCCATGTGTAAACAGCTTGTTGTTCCCCAATCAGTTATTGTCAGATCATTTTTTATGTTGCATCATTTCTCTGTAAGGTTTTGTGTTCACCTGTTCATTATAGTATTACAGTACATTCCCAATCATGGGTTTTTAACACTATTTTGCCTCGCTGTCCTGCATTTCAGTTCTCACCACACCACCAGATCGTGACATGCAATGGTAGTTGATGTAACAAGAACCTTCCTTGTTGTCCATTGTTGAACAGGGGTGGAGGAGGGTCGTAACTTGAGGTTGACTCAGGTGAGGTACTCTACTCAACTGTGTTTTGTTTTGTGGACTGTGCACTCAGCAACAGTCTGAGTGATGACTTAGATCCAGCGGCAATATGAATCATCTGTTTCCTTTCATCCCACTGTTGCTGGCATTACCTGCGGGAACAGGAGGACAAGAGGACCCTCAAATGCCCTTCACGGAGCACCTAGACCAACAACAACTGGTCACCCTACAGTGGGGCTTTAACGATGTCCAGGGAATCATCACCTTCAGACTGAACATCAGGACAACAGGCTGGGTGGGCTTCGGCTTCAGTCCAAATGGAGGCATGTCAGGGTCAGACATTGTCATTGGAGGAATCGGTCCCGATGGCAAATACTTTTCAGTAAGTCATCACTGAATCTTACCTGCTGGAACTGTTGATGAATAGCTATAGGCTCGGGATTAACACTATCTGGGGTAAATGTCACAGTCTAATCTAAACCTTGTTCATTTGCTCAAAGTTTAATGCAACCCTGTAACTGTTCAAGCTTTATGTTCTCCGAAATTTGTCGTATATGGACATACTTGGCCAGTAAACAGATTCCTCTTCAATTCTTGTCCATTAGGATCGTTATGCCACAGGCAATTCCCTCCCACTGGTGGACAAGCAACAAAGCTACACTCTCCTGTCTCTGACCGAGGATGACGGTCACACAATCATGACCTTTCAGAGGTCCATTCAATCTTGCGACGGGGAGGACTTCCACATCACCGTAAGACATTAAATTTCTCTCTCTCTCTCTCTCTCTCTCTCTCTCTCTCTCTCTCTCTCTCTCTCTCTCTCTCTCTCTCTCTCTCTCTCTCCGCCTGATTAACATCACCAGGGTGACCAGGTTATAACTACTTTGTTTTGCTTTTATCTTGATTACATATATGTATCTTGATTACATATATTGTATTTGTTGCACTTTCATTGTCAGTGGAAATCTTGTGTTACCTTCTTGTTTGTTATTCGTGGGTGTGGAGGGTCAAAGGTTCTACATTCTAGGACTGCTACTGCTGTAATACAATATGCAGTTTTGAGTTCTAGAATTATGGGAGGGGGTGACATGCAGTAAAGGCCCTTGGGATCTGGCACACTGCCAGACTGGATTACCAGCCAAGGTACCTGGACTGCTGAGCCACGGCCCAGAGGAATTTTCTAGCTTTTACAAACATACTGAACGATATACAGTGTGTACACACATGTAGGATATTTTATTAAGTTACTTAGTTATTAGTTATTTGTTTTCCGGTTAACATTAAAAAAAACTAAAAGTATGTAAAACAGTGTGTCACAGAGGTAAAAGTAAAAAATTACACCACTAACATTTCCAATGTTCCAATTTGTAACCTATTTCCTTATTTTCTTTTCTTTATATTATTCCTTCTATGTTATTGCTGTTGAAAAATATAGTTATATGATGTTTTATAGGCTATCCCTGTCAAGCTGATCTATGCCTATGGAACCACTGATGACATCAACTACCATGGAACCCGTAGAGGCACCAAAGAAGTCAACCTGCTTAAGTACATGCCCAGGACCAGCCTGCCACACACGGACTACATGGACATCAGAGTGGACAATGTAAGAACCAGCACAGAAGTTACAAGCTAATTTATACATTCATTGACCATATGGCGGAAAAAAACGATGTATCATGCTTTCCAGTTTTACATCAGTTATTTAATAACAGTAGTATAATAAGTATTTGAGTAGATGTTCGACCATGTACTGTAACTCGTTTTGTTGCCTGCATGTTGATTGCCCATGCTTGCTGCCTGGGGAAAAAAACTGATCAGTATGCATCTCAAAAGTAAAATTTTACCATGTTTTATGGTGACAGTACATTAGATGAAGGTTACAGGTGTGTGAATCAGTATTTGCAGTATGTTGAGTTTATTTAAATCAACTTATTTAATAAGAGGTTTCATCAAAACATAAAGTAGCCAATACCGTGTAATTAAAAATATAGTGTGTGATTTGATTACAGATCACTATTCCTCCTATACATACCTATTACCATTGCAAGGTGATGAGGTTACCATTAAGGCTCAACTGGAAGCATCATATCTATCTGGTGAGGATCACATCTTAATATATTCTTATATCAATATTATATGATATCTCAGTTATCTTTTCATCATCGCCTGTGACGTGAACAAGCAATTATGTAAATTTGGTTTCCATGTCTTAGAAATATCAATGATAAAATGGTTCAAAAGTGTACTTGAAATCATAATAAAAAATATATAGCATTACTTACATTTCTAAAATCACAGTTTTACTACTGAAAAAGGACTGTTCTATTACAATACTAGTATTATAAATATAAGTAAAACAAGTAATTAGATAACGGCAATGAAAATGTGCAATTTGCTATTAGTTTTGACTATATTTGTACTGGTGTGCAGGTCATATACATATTTATTTATCCCTCTTTCTTTTCTTGTCCTTCTTTCATCCTCTCCAAATCCCTCTCTCATCCCACTTGTCTACAGATTGAACCAGCTATTGAGCACGTGGACCTTGTTCACCACATGCTTCTATATAGCTGCCCTGCTTTTGTGTCTGAAACTTATAATGGGCCGTGTTACACTGCTGACAAAGGGAACATGTGCTTCAGAGTGATGGCTGCTTGGGGTGTTGGTGGAGGGGTGAGCACAGTTCTTGTTTCTTCTAGGCTCCTTCTGATCATTCAGTATGTAACATAGACGCTGTGTAAGCTAATATCTTGTCCAAAACAATGTTGTCTCGGGTTGTCTCCCATCCACACCCTCCTTTATAGTTGTAAATGCATGTTATGAGTCTTTATTTGGCAAGTAGTAAAAATAATAATGATAACAATGATTATTATTATTATTACTATTATTATCATTATTACATTTTAAAAGCAAAGGAAAAACATAATTAAGAATAAAAGATCCAAGAGTTTTATTATGCATTATATTTCTTTGGAGAGACAAATTGTTCTCAATAGTTCAAAGATTCTTTGAAACTTCACCACCTCATAGGACTACGAGCTTCCAGAAAATGCTGGGCTTCCTATCGGAGGTGAGGACAGTGATATGTTTTACAGACTGGAAATCCACTACAATAATCCAACCAGTGAAGCAGGTACATCATTTTGTTTTTACTATACAACAAAGTTCTCTTGCGTGCAAACCTTAGTTTTGTTAGATAAACACAGTTACATACTACGTATGCCTTTGACCTTTGCTGTCTCCTATGTGCAGGTCGGAGGGACAGCTCAGGGATGAGAATGTACTATACAGAACATCTCAGACCACATGATATAGGCATATTGATGACAGGCTTAACAGTAGATCCAAGGCTGGGCTACAAAATCCCTCCAAGTGCAGCCAATTTCCACACTTATGGCACATGTAATACTTCTCTCTTTTCTAAGGTATGCAATTATTCACTGTGGCGTTGCAGTAGTGTAGCAATGGTTATTTATATTTATTTTGTATATCGCCATTAATAAACAAGTAGTGTTCCAGCTGCATGAGCTCCAGGTAAAAGACAGGTGAAAGGAAGGCAAGGAGAAACACATTTGATGTTCATATACAGTACATATATTTACATTTTAGGCGAAAAATATGCAATACAGTTGTATTTGTATTTGTCTTCATTCATTTCAGAGCTACACCTACTAAAACTTTGTTAACAATCTTACATATGGTGTAGGGGGGTATGTAATATAATGTCCCCATTATGACTACGGATATGCCCTAAAAGCTGCTTTCCATCCCACAGATTGTGGATGGCCCTGTGTCTGATCTTCATGTATTCTCATTGGCATTACACACACACTTGGCTGGGCGGAAGATCAGAGCTGGCATCTTCAGGTGGACTCTATATATCATTTGTCCTTCAATAAAGTTTGATAGTTGGTTGACTTGTCTTAAACTGTATGTGGTATATATGTCGTTGACACTTTTTACCTCTTCAGGAATGGAAACCAGGTTGACTTCTTGTCCGTGGATGAGAACTACAACTTTGAGATGCAGCAGGTGACCAACATGGGGAACATCAAGACAATCAAGCCAGTAAGCCTCAATTGTCGAAGGCAATGGAAAAAATACATTTTGACTATAGATAAGATAAAACGGTCTAACAACACTTTTCTCCGTCAGGGGGATGAAATTGTAGTGGAGTGCACATACAGCACAATCAATCGCACAGAATTCACTAAGGTTGGTGAATAATATGTGAAAAAATCTCATGACCTATACACAATGGAATGTAGTAGTCACTGAATATGGACGTTAAATTCAACACTGTGTACAAGTTGTCCCAGTTAGTAAAATTATTAGTTGTGTTTGTGTTATATCTCACCAACAGACTCATGAAAAATATGTTTGTCATACTGAGGCTATGACGTTGTCTGATATAATGGTTGGTTGCGGGATAACCTTAAAACTATTCTTTCCAATGGAGTCTGGGTGGCACAGGGGGGAACTTGGCTGCCACCGGCGATTGGGATCCGAGGAAGGGCAGTCTCTGTCGTTGGCAATGCACACACACGGGTGTCGTGTGTGTGTGTGTGTGTGTGTGTGTGTGTAGCAGCCAAATAGATAAGCGTAAAGAAAGAAAATTAATTTAGAAAAATGCAAATACAGTACATTACTAAGTATAATTCAATGGCCATTCCTCTCTTACAGATGGGTTTTGCAACCACAGATGAAATGTGTCTTGCCTTTTTATATTACTACCCTGCAATTGATGTTGATGCCTGCGTGAGTCATCCGAACATGGATAACCTGACTGCCATGTTGGAGAAAGATAACCAGTAAGAAGCTACACTCCACAATCAACACACTAACTGGATCGTATAGAACCACTAGATAGATCTTACAGGAAAACTTAGATGTACTGCATATATCTTATATAAGTACTGCATTATAGAAGTACTGCATAGATCTTACAGTATAGATCTTACATACTGTAAGTACTGCACAGATCTTACATGAGCTATGATACAGCCTTTTTAATTATGTGTTGAGAAAAGTTATCCTGAGTCCCTTGTGTCTGGTGCTGGCAGATCCACATCTTTGGACCTGGATGCTATTTCTACATATGAGGAATTGCTGAAGATTATACCCCAAACACAGGTGGCTTCCGACGATGTAAGTGGCAGCAAAATTTGTATGAAAAGATGGTCTCCTTTCTTTGCTTCATCCATTATCCAAACATTATGTGAAGGAAAACCATTTTTAAAACATATCGTGTTGTAAATGTGTTGTGTAATTCCAGATCTGATATTGATTTGATCAATATAATTTCCTCATGTGTCATCATAGACTGTGTGTCATGCACTGTTCTTGTTTTGGTACTGTTGATACATGTTTTATGTAGTAGTAGCCTAGTAGTAGTCGTAGACAGTATTACAAGCACTTAAATTCATTCACTTCACTTCATTCTTCCTTTCCGCAGAGTAACATCGAAGTGTACACTAATGGCATTGTGAGAAATATGATGAAAACACCTTCGGTCAGTTGTCGCAACGCTCCTGCCACTCTAAACAGCCTGGCTCCTAGAGGACTCAGCACTTCCTGGGTTATGACTTCAGCTGGAGGATTAATACTATTGCTGCTGTGGACTGCAGCGCTGTGAAGGGAAGCTCATTCCGTTTGTCAGCTTGAAAAACAGAACAACCAAAAATGCCTTTAACACACAAAATGAGAAATGAGACTGGATCTTTAGTTATAAGAAAAACATCAGACAGACAGACAGACAGACAGACAGACAGACAGACAGACAGACAGACAGACAGACAGACAGACAGACAGACAGACAGACAGATTAATTAAATTACATTATTTCATTACTAAATTCAGGTTATGGGTGTCTTGTTGAGCAAATCCAGTTGCTTTTTCTTTCACATTTATCAATTGGATTTAAACAGATATTTGTTTAATTCATGCACAGACAGGATGGTTGAGGATATTAGCCTGGTGCTTGTTTATTGTTTTTGTTTTATAATGAATAAAGTTCGAAAATAAACCCGAATATCAAATGTTGTAGCCTATTTCAATAACACACAGTACCCTGATGTACAGATTTTCCTCAAGGGGGTGCTGTCTCCTTAGTTTGCTTGCATTGCATGTCCCTGACTCCCTGTCAACAACAGAACGGCTGGTTGGTTATCATCAGGGAATGAATGTGTGAAGGCTAGCTGGCTAGTGTTTTGGAGAGATGTTGTCACAATCAGAATGATATCGCAGCGGGAACGAGGAGAACTGGCTCGGTTTTATACTGTCACGGACCCGAAAAAGCACCAGAAAGGTTATACTGTGTACAAAGTCACCGCAAGGGTAAGCGGAGAGAGAATGAACACTGAACAGCATCTTGACAGCTGAGCTAACACTAGCTGCTAATGTGAGCTCTTTCACTGGAGGCTTATGGGCAGACAGACCGTAATATTAGCATGATTAGTTAGCTGCGTAAAACGCTAAGAAATGGAGACCTCAAGTAGACAACCCTCTTGTTAACCCATAAAGTAGCTATGCTAACTAAGTGGACTAACCCAGCGTTCGTACAGTTCAAACAGATATTCAATTTCAAAGTAATCTGCGCTGATGGTGGTGCAGTTGACGACGTGCTAACGTTACCGCTAGCACCATTACCTTACATGACACGGAAAGCTGTCACTCCTGTTTTGGAGCCTACCCTACTACACAGTGACAGGACCCTACATAGTACACACACACACACACACACACACACACACCACAAAACTCTTATCAATGAACTTGAACTTTTGTACTGTATATATAATCTCAGTTCTCTTTCAAATCACATTAAAAATAACCAATTATTAGAGGCAACATGACTTAGTTTTAAAAGTATTTATTAACAGTTTGCAGAATCACAGATTCAAGCACAACAATACAAAAACTGTTAACTGTGAGTGGACGACACCATAAAGCATTTCACTTGTTTACATGAGGGTCCACCATTTTCAATTAATCATAACATTTAGAGACGTACAAATACACTTCTATATAGCCACAAACAGGAATTCATCATAAAGGATGTAAAAAAGGGGGGGGGGGGGGGGAATCATACCTGTGTGAAGTGAGGGAGCTAAATATATTAAAGTCTAACTCATGTTGATTAATGGGATGTAAAACAAACGGTGCCAACACAAACATTAAACGCCATTAACAATAAAGAGACAATATGATGTAAACGACACATTATGATTTATGACCCTTCATTACTTTCTCAAGCAGAGCGTGCAAGTAATGTTTTTCGTCAGGTACTACGATGTGTGTGTATGTCCCGTAGCAGCATATCAGCATATGACGTGATGAAGATATGTACCAATGCCAGGGTATAATTGGTTATCGATGGTGACGTAATGATGATATGTTTCAGTGTCGGGTGGATTAAAGGTAATGCCCATATGTATACGTATGTATGTAATCTGACACCACTGCCATAACAAGCACAAGTAATCATTATGTCATACGCTCCCACGGGACATACACAAGCAGACCGTGCAGGTATGTTTTTGTCCGGTGCTACGTATGTCCCATGACATGACGTGATGAAGATATATACCAATGCCAGGGTATAATTGGTTTACGATAGTGACGTAATAATGATATGTTTCAGTGTCAGGTGGATTAAAGGGACATATGCATCAAACGACCCGAGTAACCACATTATACCACTAATCAACTCACAAATTACATATACATATATACATAGAGGCATGACCTTTAATCACGTCATATGTTCATCACGTCATGTCGTCATATGCTTACCTCCAAAAACTAGGTACGTAGCAAATAGCTAAACCTGGGCTGGGTGGGGGATTCAGATTTTACGGGGCCAGTTTCGAATTGCAGCTGTCCATGTCTCTTTGGTTTATTGGGGTTAGTTTAATTTATTTGTTTCTGCCTAGCATGCCATTTGTTATGTACGATGGATGGTGATGTCATGTCACTGTGTATTCTCACTTTGTGAGACCCAGAATGTTATCCACTGTCCAATGCACACACTCGTTGGGGAGTCGGAGACAGCCCCAGCCAATTCGCCCTACAGCAAAACCAACAGAGTAAAAATGGCATGGCTCATTTTGTTTGGTTAACCTATTTCCTGAGGCCGAATAGATTCTACAAATGCCTTCTAAATCAGTAGTTCTCACACAGGGCATGATGAAGTGATGTGCTGTGAGCTTTTATATCTGCTGTACAAATCTGAAATGAATGCTACAGATGCTTTCCCGGTTTTAATAAGGTTCCTCCTTGGTTCAGGAAAGGTACAAACAACATTTGTACAACCATGTAGTAGCCCCTTTAGGGACCCTCGGTTACCTTTTCTGTATTTTGATGGCTATACCGCCATCCAAAATTCAGAAAAGGTAACCGAGGGTTCCGGAAGGGGCTAGGTATCTAGCTGGCTTCTGTACTAGTATTAAGCTGCTTGTTTTATGTAATTTCTCCACAGATAATCTCCAGGAAGAGCCCAGAGGATGTCCAAGAGGTAACATTATTTTATTTCTCTCATCCCATTTATGAGGACTATGGATATTATTAACACCAAGCTGACATTCATGGAGAATTTTTATTTTCTGGCATTTCCTTCAATGAAGAATCCCCAACTGAAGAAAACACTATTTTCGCATTACATTACGTCCTCGCATTGTGCGCTTGTTGTGAGCCACAATTCTAAGTATATGTTTGGCATAATGGAATCTGATGTATTAATGGGCAGGTCGAGCCAGTTGTATGTGGTTCCAGCTGTCTTGTCCACCTTGTCTTACAGCAAGGTCCTTGCAAGTGGCTTGGAAGAAACAATCTCTACTTCAATCTTTCACACTAAGATTCATGGTTTAACTGCGAGTAATTTGTTGGGCATTCACTTGAATGCTGTAGCACATAGTCAAGGGAGTGATATAAGTGTAGTTGGTATGAATGAATAAGCAGTTGTTTGATATAAAACAGGTTGGATTAAACAGAGCAAGACCAAGTTTCTCATTTCTTGTTCTGACTCAAAGACACATATTTTTTGGCTCAGACAGCCCATAAACACTCACATTTTTGTTTGATATCGTCATTGTTGGGTGGAAACTGCAAAAAAGAAAAACAGAATGCTAAGTAAAAATAATAACCTCTGTTCCAGTGGATCCAATGATAGTTATAATGTAGTTAATATTTTCATTGATGAACTATTTTAAAACCCACAGATAGACTCAACCACTTTCATCATGGTCGTCCCTACGTATATGGGCACTGTATGTATAACAATTGATATTGTGTCTGTTAGTTGCCATGGTGACTGTCATGGTGGTGTTGTATGGTTTATTCCTCTCTGTCTCCCACTGTTCCTAATTTCATAATTATGTTTGGCCGCCTGGTCAATGGTGTCATTGGTTTAGCTTTAAGGCTTATTATATTATTTGGTTTAGGCCTACATTGGTTTTAGACAGAGTTTACTGTCTTTTAGCATATGACATGCACATACTGTAATGAGCCACTGGCTTGTTCATGCTGATAAACATGCAATTTGGTGCTTTAGATCCAGCTGAAGTTGTAGCATTGCTGGCTCAGGCTGGGAGCGACTCAAAGTTACACTGTAATTCATTCCATGTCCAAAGGGTGTGTGTGTGTAGCAATAATCCTGAACTGTACTTCGCTGTATGGCAGAGTATAAATTAAGCAATACACTGAGGCTTGGCTTGGGATTCTATGTAACAGTATGACATTTTTAACATTTTTAGGAATGCCTTTGAACTCCAGTTCTGTTCCAAAGAATTGATTTTGAATCGTTGCCTAGTCTTAGTCTTTGGGATCAAAGATGTCATTTTGGTGACTGAATATTCCAGGTGGAGCGAGATCAATTCGTGGCGGCGACGACTCGCCACGACCTATTTTTTTACGCCATGACGTATTCTTCATTATCCGCCGTGGCGAGTACAGAATCCGCCATGGCGAGTACAGAATCCGCCATGGCGGGGACTCGCCACGACCTATTTTTTTACGCCATGACGTATTCTTCATTATCCGCCGTGGCGAGTACAGAATCCGCCATTGTTTATTTTTTTTTTTGCGTGACAAACTTTTTTTTTTTAAAGTTATTTTTTTACCCGTACATACAGTGTGTGTGCGTGCGTGCGTATACAGTGTGCGTGCGTGTATGCGTGCGTGCGTATACAGTGTGTGTGCGTGCGTGCTTCATCGTATTTATTATTATTATTATTAATATGCAGGTAATAATAATAAATACGATGAAGCACGCACGCACACACACACACACACACACTGTATACGCACGCACGCATACACGCACGCACACTGTATACGCACGCACGCACACACACTGTATGTACGGGTAAAAAAATAACTTTAAAAAAAAAAAGTTTGTTTTTTGCAAGAATCGAACCTGGCCCGGCACAGTGCCTTGACTATAGGGGCGAGAGCGCTAACCGTTACGCTACAAGAGGATGAAATAATTCCGAGAATAGTACTAGTAGGACAATAAAACCTGCACCACGGCACGCAAAAAAAAAATAAACAATGGCGGATTCTGTACTCGCCACGGCGGATAATGAAGGATACGTCATGGCGTAAAAAAATAGGTCGTGGCGAGTCCCCGCCATGGCGGATTCTGTACTCGCCATGGCGGATTCTGTACTCGCCACGGCGGATAATGAAGAATACGTCATGGCGTAAAAAAATAGGTCGTGGCGAGTCGTCGCCGCCACGAATTGATCTCGCTGTCTCTCGAATATTCAATTCCCTTATTATCTTATATAGTTGCTTAGCTTAATTTACAGAATACAGATTATTTGCCAGCATTCTATTCACTAGGAATTCAATAGAATTACACATTCTCTTCAGGCTAAAGGCTTTCTCTCATCACATGTGTGCAGAGCACTCTTCCATCACATGCACACACACACACACACACACACACACACACACACACACACACACACACACACACACACCTTTCACACTAATGCAGTGCTATTGAGCCCACACTACTAAACTGTCTGGGACAAAGTTATTAATGAAGATGATATCTTTTATGTAGCCTCAAGTTAAATATTGCTCTAAAGTTTATTTGAGACATCATTGATTATATATAAATTATATAATTAATGGTATTAAAACTCTAGACGGGCCTGCCCCAAAGTTATTAGTGCATCCACGCCCAGCAGCCGGGGAAAACTAGAGTTCTCAACAGGCCCGAAAATTAAGGCCCGGCCCTACCTGGACCCTCATCAAACCATGTACACTACAAGAGAATGTCTCTGCTACCACCCTTAGATCTCCATATACTGTATGGAGCTGACCTGTTCTGACATTCCATACAGTATGTTGATCTGACCTCATCAAACCCTGTACACTGAAGACATGCTCCTTACAGAATTCAGTACAGTGCAGTCAGTCATGCCAGTACAGAATTCATTCATGTTTATCTGACCCCCCATGCCAAAGCGCCAGCGCTCGCCCAGCAGTCTGCCGTCAACGCCGTGCGTGCGCACGATCTTGCCCTTTTGGGGCGAGGTCGCTTCTCGCCCTCAGGCGTCGTACGGCTTACTGGTATTGTATATAATATACGGTATATATATATATATATAATATGAACATACAGTCTTGAGGTTCATCTCATGATTCCTTGGGTTCCCAGTCCCACCTTTCTGGTACCGCCCACCTTTTCATCACATTTCTGTATTCCCAACATTTTGCAACACTACTTGGCACACAGAGGAAACAGGAAAGGAAAAGGGCCTGAATCCAGCAGCTGTAATACAACAAGCATGATCTCAATTACTGTGTGTGTGTGTGTGTGTGTGTGTGTGTGTGTGTGACTGTGTGTGTGTGTGTGTGTGTGTGTGTGTGTGTGTGTGTGTGTGTGTGTGTGACTGTGTGACTGTGTGTGTGTGTGTGTGTGTGTGTGTCTGCCTGCCTTCCTTCTGAAAACACACATCCCCATTGTTGAGTGGTGCTCCTCTTTGGGAGTGGTGCTCGGCTGTGTCTCTTTCACTCCGGCAGCCCAGAGCTTTCCGAGCCGAGCTCCACGTTATCTCCTACTACGTCTGATTTATATCAATGGAGTCAGGGTCAGGGACTTCAGGTTCGTTAAGCCACAGTGCTCTTTTTTGTTTTTCTAATCTAATTTCTAATTTATGTACTGGTATTTGGCTGTGAGATTAGTTCTGTGTGTATGTGTAAGTAACTAGTGCTGGTTGGTTTGAGCTGTTAATTCAGCAGTTTTACTCATATAGCAAGCATTGTAGTTCTTTGGGGGGCTAGTTAGGCTAGTTTTTCATAGTTCTAAGTATTTCTTTTAAGTGATCAACTTGATGGTTCCTCCTCTGCATGCATATGGAAACTGGCAAGTGAGAGTGATTTGACCTGAAGTTGACCTAATCTATGTAATGACAATGTTGTTGCCAGTATTTAGCTTGTTGGTGGTCAGGGTAACGTCGTGTCACCAGGCTTTTCACACAGCGGAAAGCTGTTTATGACTATGATGTGTGATCTGGTTTCGACTACGCCTACTAGAATTTTGCTACTAATATCCATATCTGGTTGGTTGCCCCGACATGAGTACCTAGTACCCTAGTCTCACCAGTCACTACGAGTTACAGTAGAATAGTGCATGGACATACAAAACAAAGTATACCATTGATACGAGAAGTATTTGAAGAAACTTGCTGGATTCACAAGATTTTACAGCTAACACTATGGAGCCTGGTTTCCAAGGGATTTTTTTTGGGAGCACAGATTATATTCATACTCGCTGATTCTCTCTAGAACGGATACGAGTTGAGCCCAGCCTAGGTGAGGCCGGGCAGGGCATCACATAATTTTTCATACAGCTGGTAAAACCTTCTTTTCTTCCTCCCTCCCTCTATCTTTATTCCCACATTCTGTCTCATTAGATAACGGTATGGAAGAGGTACAGTGATTTCCGGAAGCTCCATCAGAACCTCTGGCAGCTGCACAAGAACCTCTGCAGCCAATCAGAGCTCTTCCCTCCTTTTGCCAAGGCCAAAGTGTTTGGTGAGTTACTGGCATACCATAGATTACATTCAAGGATCTTGATTTGATGTAAAATCCCTGTTAACACTTTGTTAATAGTTGCATGCTGGTTTAGTCAGTGCACTGACAATTGCAGATCTACAAGCTCACAATGTGACATTGTCGTGATGCAACTAACTAAGTATAAATCACCCTGAAAGCGTCTATGACATGGCCAGAAAACATCATATTTGATAATACTGTACACGTGGTGTGCGTCACGTGGTGTCCATCACGTCACATGGTGTGCGTCAATGGGGGCTTCAGCCCCTGCCCTTTTACTCTGTAAAACAACTACCCTTTCCAGACCACAAACGCAGCATTTCCTATGGTGAAAGCAGCATTCAGGAACTCTCCTGAACTTGAACGAATCGTTGAACAAATTTGTTTAGAAATCCAGGTCGTACACCGCATCTCCACTAGTTAAAGAGTGCTGGGTTGTGCCCCGGAAATAGCTGATCTACAAGCTCTCAACTTGTAGATCAGCTATTTTAGCTATTTTTGGCCTCTTACGGGATGTCAGCCCCTGCCTCTCTAACACTCTGCACGTCCCTGACTGTGTGTGTGTGTGTGTGTGTGTGTGTGTGTGTGTGTGTGTGTGTGTGTGTGTGTGTGTGTGTGTGTGTCTCTCCAGGACGTTTTGATGACTCAGTGATTGAGGAGAGGAGACAGTGTTCTGAGGACCTGCTGCAGTTTTCTGCTAACATCCCTGCTCTTTACAGTAGCCATCACATAGAGGACTTCTTCAAGGTATGACACACACACACACACACACACACACACACACACACACACACACACACACACACACACACACGCACAACACAGTGAACTATATTCTCTTTTACAGTAGCTACTTTGAAACTGCAGTCCCTATTTTGGCCATTTTGAAAAGATTCCAAAATTAATTGTGAAAATAGCAGATCTACAAGCTCGCAATCTGTTGCATTGTGAGGCACTGTGAGCTTGTAGATCATCTATTTTTTTTACCATGTATACAGATAGAGCTTATGTGGTTAATGATTGGCTGCTGGGTTCCAGGGAGGGGAGGTACACGACAGCTCAGAGCTCATTGGACCGGCCGAGTCCTTTTCTGACTTCCTGGCTGACAGCCTATCAGACTGCAGCTCTGAAGGTAGGTTGAGACGAACAAACTGATCAGGCTGTCTTTCTTCTTAGTTGTATATATATATATATATATATATATATATATATATATATATATATATACTTTGCTCAGGAGTGGTTAATTCACAGGCATTCATACTGTGTGCGTGCGTGTGTGTCTGTGTGTGTGTTTTTGCTCTCAGTTCAACGAGATTTCAGTGGAGCAGATGATATAACAATCACGTCCGAGTATGGAGGTAATGCGAGCATGTGCACACATCACAAACACACTCAATCTTTCCAGATTGTACTATTTGTACATTTATACTTGATTTTGTAGATAACCGTCTGATCTCCTCCGCCCAGGCCCGTCCAGCGACAGTGACCTGACCTCCCTGGCTGTGGACACGGACTCCCTGGCTGAGCTAGAGGATGGCATGGCCTCAGGCCGCACCTCCCCTAACCAGCCGTCCGGGGGAGCCGCCAGCATCAGCAGTAGTAACTGCAGCCCTCTCCTGCCCTCCCTGCACCAACGCCCCTCGCCCGCCTCATCCCCGTCCATTCGTCCTGTCCCAGGCTCCTCAACCCCAAACCCGGGGGTCAGCCGGTCGGGCAGAACGACGCTTTTCTCCAGCAGTCTAAAAAGAGTTGTCGGGGCGAACCTCAAGGAGCTGAAGTCGGATTATCTGGACAGGGCCAGCGAGCACATCCGCCTGGCGGTGCAGAAGGAGACGGAACAGGACTACCAGTCGGCTTTCAGCTACTACCGCAGCGGAGTGGACCTGTTGCTGCAAGGGGTGCAAGGTGGTTATAACCCATTAAGACCTGAGCTCTCTTAATGGATTTAACCCATTAAGAGAGAGAGAGAGGAGATGCACAGCCCACACGCATAGCCACTCACCAGTTGCAAACAATTATCCAATCACCTTCTCACTTACAAGCACAGGAGGAAGAGAGACTGACATACGTACACATAAAACATCCAACTGTGGTTTGTAATTGTACAGAAAGAACAAAGTTCCACCAATCGGCGTGCGCTGACACTTGCTGGAACTTGAGACATAATCTATCATGGATGTTTGATTTTACAGGCACTTATTGTAATTGGAGATGAGGTCAGAATTATCTTGCATCGTACAAAAACACTTGTTGGAAGCATTCTTTGTTAAAGACAACGTGTATTTCATCCTGCATGCCAGCCTGAGGCGCCTGACAATATTAAAACTAAATCGCTCTCTCTGTTCTGGGGGAGAGGGGGGGCAGAGCAGCTCGCAGTTCATTTTCTGCTCCATGACTGTGTTCTGCTGCCCCCCCCATGGAGCAGAGCTGCTCTGTGAAACTATAGAGTGTTAAAAGGATAGAGACTGAACCGGAGCGATAGCTCCCCCAACCCCCCCCCCCCCCCCCCTCCCCCGCTATTAGTTTCAGTGGAAGTTGCTCAGTGGCGTTTTGAAGCACCCGCATTTTTTCGAATGCGGAAGTGCAAACGCGCTCAAAGTTAAAGCCCAGCTGCACAGGGTTTCCTCGTCAACTCCACGGGTCCGCCTACAGTCCCACCTCTTACCACTAGGGCCGAGTGCTTCAACGTTGGAGAGCCTCACTGGGGCCTTGTGTGAAACCCATGGACTCCATTGAAAATTAATTGCGAGGTGCTCTGCCCCACCTCTCTCCCTGGAACAGAGAGAGAGCGATTTCGTTTTAATAGTGTGTACGGGGCCTCTGGCATCAGTCATACATGAAAGACAGCGTGTCTTCTTGGTGTCTCCTCTGTGTGTCGCACGGCACAAAATGTATTGACGAGACAAGCTTGCTCCACGGCTGTGTTGTGGGTGGAGGGGGGCAGAAGACAGCCGTGGAGCAAGCTTGTCTCGTCAAACCACGTGACTCCCATTGAAAAGGAATTGTGAGCCGTGCGACACACAGAGGACACAGGAGACATAGAGAAGACAGCTGTCTTTTATGTGTGAGTGCAGTTGAGTACAATTCACAGGTTTAAGCGAAGAATTCTGAGATAGTTGTTTAATTTCCTCGCTAATGAAAGTGCCAGTGTGGTGGACCCTTTTCACCAACTGCACTGTGAAGAAAATGAAAATTCATGAAGCATAATGCCCCTCTCTTCTCTGTTTGTCTGTGACCACGGCCCTCCAGGCGAGCCCAGCCCCACGCGGCGAGAGGCAGTGAAGAAGAAGACGGCAGAGTACCTGATGCGTGCAGAGCAGATATCCAATCAGCACCTGAGAATCAACATGGGTCAAGGGTCAACGCAAACAGTGAGTGACAGTAAACCATCGCTGATCCATATCTGCATCTGTGCAGTATAATAACACTCATCTGATGACCGGGGTCCCCCTGCGTGTCTATACTTGATCCCTTCCTTTATTTCCCGGCGTTTTTAACGGATGTTCAGCCAAAGGTATGATTACTGATTTTTTTTTTTTTGTATCATGTCCTAGGCGATGGGGGCACAGTGCTGCCCTCCCTCCAGCAGAGGAGGTCAGCAGAGTCCAGCAGACGAGTTGAGGGCCTACAGGGTGTTGGGGGTCATAGATAAGGTCAGCAAAGCATGCCTTGATTATTAATCCTGCTGTTTTGCTTGAGTGTGCTCTTAATTTCATATAAAAATATCGTGCCATCGTGTGAAAACGGTATAAAGCTGTGGAGTCTGTTAATCTTGGTGAAAATAAATCTCAGGCTGAGCATTTTATATAATATTTTACCTATTATCACAGGCGGAACAAAAACGAATGCGTCTTCCTTTTTCAAAAGAATGATTTTTAGGGAATCATGGGGTCTGCTAATAACTTGGAATATGTCCCGCTCCCAAAGTATCTCCTAATTGCGTCCTTCCTTCCTGGACGGTCTATCCTTTTTTTTTAACTGCAGCAATAAAACTAAATAGGTTTCTTGGATGTGTGGTGGTAAAGGTTCGGTGCATGTGTGTTTAGTGTCAGTTATGTGTACCACAAGGTCAGTTTAGGTTGCTGGTCCCCCCAGCCAGCTGCCGACGGAGCAACTTCACCACTCAGCCATGAAATGACTTGGCAAGCGGCTTAGAGAGCAGCACACAACATAGAATCAATGATGCTGAGCACTCACACACACACACACACACACACACACACACACACACACACACACACACACAGGGATGTACGCACACCCACGGACAACAAACCCCACAGATAATGTTGACACAGTACCAACATGTGTTACTCTATAGAGAAGTGCGCAAAATGTACAATATGTAACAAACAAGTCAAGAACAGCAGCACAACATGGCGTCCATAATGTGAAAACACGGGCGCAAGCTATAGCTATTTTTTATACAGAGATACAGCATTGCTTGCCTCTGTCCCTCTCTCTCTCTCTCTCTCTCTCTCTTCCTCATCCTCTTCCTCCTTCTTTCACTTTTAATGGGGACAGAGGGGACAGATGGAGAGAGCTCCTCACCCCGCTGCCCTGCCCACCCTCCTCCCCCTATCCCTGATGTTTGTGTCTTAATTATATTAGCGCCCTGGCTAGCACTTCCACTCTGTTTACTCACAGCTCCATTCATATCCATTTAGCCTGCACCTGTTTGGGCCCGGCCAGGGTCACATGGAGAGACTACACACACACACACACACACACACACACACACACACACACACACACACACACACACACATATGCACACGAGCAGAGACGCACAGGCATACACGCACACATATGCATATGCTCAAGCTCTCCCCTGAGAGGGAGAGAGAGGAGAGGAATGGAGATGTCAGAGGGAAAAGGGAGAATTAAAGGAGGGAGGAAATGAAGATGTCAGGAAGAGAGGGATTGAGAGAGAGAGCAATGGAAGAGAAGTGGGAGATTGGATGCAGAGAGCGGAGAGCGGGTGGCATGGGTCTTTTGGAGGAGTGTGTTTATGAATTGCGGGAGGGCATTTACTCAACCATTATTCTGTGTGCAATAAAACATTGCAGGGCTCCGAGGAGGCATTTTGTTTTCTGAGGACCACATGTGCTCCTAAAGTGAAAATAATTTAGAAGGCCCTTGCCAGTTCGAATTGCATGTCACTCCCTTTCAGTTTTCTAGGTAGCGTGAGCATCATTTTAACATAACATAAAACAGTAGCACATTTTGTTCTCACAACCCAGCCAAGCCTTTGTTTTCTTCAAATTAGGTTGGCTGAATCCGTAGCAACACTCACTTTGATACCATGTTTTCTAGAATAATTTGTGGACCCGCATTTATCTTCCTGTAACCCTCCTGTGGATGGTCTTTTGGGCTTGGGGAAAAAAAGGGGGAAAAAGCCGAAACTCCACTGCTGTAGAGGACACAGCCACTATATTATCTGACTGTACACCTGCTCATGTGTGGCAACTCATGGCACTGTTCCATTATAGGTTCTTCTGGTCATGGACAAGAGAACACAAGAGACCTTCATCCTAAAAGTAAGGTGTGTGTGTGTGTGTGTGTGTGTGTGTGTGTGTGTGTGTGTGTGTGTGTGTGTGTGTGTGTGTGTGTGTGTGTGTGTGTGTGCGTGTGCGCATGCATGTGCGTGTGCGCATGCATGTGCGTGTGCGCATGCATGTGCGTGCACCCAGTGGCGTCCTGACTGTAAGTGTATGTGTGAAGAGTGCCAGAAGCCCCTGTGTGTGACCTGTGTAATTGATTCTAATGGGCCTGTCCCTGTCAGCTCCTCTGCTCTCAGGCGCGAGACGTGTGCCAGATGCCAACGCACAGCGCCGGGCACAGATGACTACACACACATACACACACACACACATGTGCCTATTCAACCTCAAGTCGATGTGTAGTACTGATAGATTTTGTGTGGCTCTTTTAAAGTCATGCAGTGTATGAGGCTTGATGACTTTGGGTTGGCATGGGGCATAGTCGGCACCACGTACGTTAATGGGAGGTTTCTCCTTTGCTATGTGCTCCTCTCATAATTTCACCCTGTAATAATCTTCAACTTAAAAGTAAGACCCCTCACTTATTTGTTTACTTGCCGCCTGTGTTTCTGTGCGTGCGGCCTGCCCTCCAGGGTCTCAGGAAGAGCAGCGACTGTGGGAAGCCCAAGCGGACCATCATGCCTCACACGGTGCCCAACATGGTGCAGCTGAAGAAGTTTGTCGTCTCCGAGGACACGGTCTTTCTGCTGCTGCAGTATGCAGAGGGTGAGACGCACACACACACACACACCTTTTCCACCTTCCGTCTTATCATCACCTTCCATCTTTTACCCACCAGACCTCCCCAGCTCTCTCTCTCTCTCCCTCCTCTGCTGCTCTCTCTGTCCTTGTTCCAGACAGATGTTTGATAGAGAAGGGTGTATGTCACAGGTCATTATTCTGAATACCAGGTGGCGCCGTGCTTCATTAGCTATGCTAACACCTGGGCCTCCTTACATCCCACTCACTCTTGTTGTGTGTGTGCTGTGTTGGGTGTATGTGAGAGTGTGGTGCGTGCACATGCATGCGTTGTGCACGTCGATGTGGGTGAGATGGTACAATGCAATACAGTTGCACTTTTTGCTGCTCTCTAACCCGTTCAATCTGGTACAGTCCCTAACCGGCGCCTGCTAACAATATCAACAATATGAATATCATATGGAGCTGTCTGTCTAGCATCACTCTGATTTAATAAAGCCAATGAACTAGCTTTAACAGCTTAACATTGCAATGCATAGATGTAGAAAAGGCCAGGTGCGTCTGCATTTGATTACGGTGAGAAATTCAGCAGAGAGACGGCAAACAGCAGAGGACAGACAGACAGTGGGACAGACAAGCAGGCAGTGGGACATACAGACAGACTGGGGGAGGCAGCGACCTTAGTGACATTGGACAGTACAACATGTGGATGTTTTTACTTGCTAAGCCATCGGGCTGCCCCGCAATCATTATCATCACTCACAACTCCCCATCCATTCTCATCACACACAACAGATGCTGGCTCACAGTCACACTCACATTGCGTGTGTGTGTGTGTGTGTGTGTGTGTGTGTGTGTGTGTGTGTGTGTGTTTGTGTGTGTGTGTGTGTGTGTGTGTGTGTGTGTGTGTGTGTGTGTGTGTGCGTGCGTGTGCGTGCATTTTTGTGAATTTAGCATGCCACTTCAGGCGACAGGTAATGTGAAGATTTCATCGAGCCAGTTTGGTTTTAATGGTAAACATGCTTAGTGTGCTGTTCACTCATTCTTAACCCCTGATATCTTTCTCCTTTTTTTTGCAACTGCAGTAAACATCCTCCATTTTCCTTTGCTTTTGAATGCTACTAGTGTACTTCCCTCCAACTTGCATGCCCTCCTCCTACAATTTTAAAGTGCTGTTCTTTTCATCTCACCCCCCAGGTGGTAAGCTGTGGTCTCACATTGGGAAGTTCCTGCGCAACTACAGCCCAGACGAGAGCTTTGACATCCCCTTCATCCAGAAGAGCCACACAACGGCCATCCACTCGCCACAGCACGCAACAGCCCAGCTGGGTCTGGGTTCAGCCAGCTCTGGCTCTGGGGCTGGATCTGCTTCTGGGCAAGGGGCACACCTCCTGGCTTTCCCTCAGAAAAAGGGACTGCCCCCTGGTCTCATGGTCTCCAACTCCGGAGCCACTTCCGAGGAAGAGGGCACCAACAGCTACTTAACACTTTGTAATGAGTACGAGCAGGAGAAAGTTGAACCTGATGCACAAGAAGGAGAGGCGCAGCGGGAGGGAGAGAAGAGCGGACAGGAAGCTTCGTCACTAGATGCCCCCGTTGCTGCTACGATGGCCACTTCCTCTCGCACCCGCTCTCTCATCAGCAACGACAGCCTCTCCTCGCCCCTCAGCTCTCAGGAACTTTGCTTCTTCACAGAGTCGTCTGACAATGGCGGCTGCGCCCTCGATGGCAACCGTTACCGTGGTGATGGACAGCACAACAGCGAAGTCTTTAGTCCCTTGCCCTCACCTGCCGTGACCCTGTCTTTAGACCAGTCCAAGCGCACGCCAATGGAGTTTTTTCGCATCGACAGCAAGGACAGTGCCAGTGAGGTGATCTGCCCTGACTCTTGCGAATCGCGACCCTGTCCTAAGCCCCTCCCCGTTGCCTTTTCCACGCCTGACCCGGGCTCCGAGGTCACGGAGGACCTGCCAGAGCTTGCACAGGAGGTGAAGAGTCACGTCTCAGAACTGTGGGGACTGGACTCTAGTGATAAGGGCTCCAATGAGTCAGTAGCGGTCATCTCCTTTAAGGAGGCAGTGGTGGAGGACGAGGGCCAGCCCCCGGACCTGCTGGTCAACCTGCCAGTGATGGACGGAGCCGTCAACTCCTTGGAAGAGGAGTTGGAGAGCTCTGGGGTTTGTCTGGGCCTGGAGGTCACGGCCTCCCCCCAGAAGAAGTCCACACAGCCAGATGTTCTCCAGCTGCACAGCCAGCCCGAGGAGGCAGAGGAACAGCAGCCGGCGGAGCAGGAGGTTCCAAAGCTGCGTGCGGTGTCGGCCCCATGCGAGATCAGCCACAAATCCTCCTCCCCCTGTGTGTGGGTAAACTACAGCCTGGCATTTGGAGAAGAGGCCAATGTTGAGGTTGATCGTGCATGCCAAAATAAGGACCCGCTCCCTGATAACGCAATATTAATACCTCCTCCTTCTATCATGGCCATACCAGTTACTGACTCGTTGAGTGAGAACCGAGAACTCAGCAAGAGTCTGAACACAGACTTGGTTCCAGACCCAAGCGGAGTAAATGTAGACTCCATCTCAGCCACACACCAGGCTGAAGCCAGTACAGGGATTGAGAGAATATTATGCCTTGATGCCGAATTATGTACAGATAATAGTAATACTAATTCAAATGGCAGTGAATATGACAAAGAAGTATCAAGGCTGTTTGCAGAGCTGGACAGGCTGTCTTTGGCGGCATCACAAGCCCGTATCCCAGAGGAGTTTGTGCGATCCTGGGCAGTGGAGATGGTCTTGGCCCTGGAAGGATTGCATCAAGAGGGTATTGTCTGCCGAGACTTAAACCCTAATAACATCCTGCTCAACCACCAAGGTTAGACTTAACAAGATTACTGAGTTTAATGTAATAAGCAACTAAGCAATCATGTTTTACTCTTGTGATTTGTTTCTGCCCTTTTTACTTGCACAAGCAGAGCATGCAAGTACTGCGATTGGCTGGGTAAATATGTATGTATGTCGGCCCGGGGTATGTATGTTGGTGTCCTCCAACAGCCAATAAAGTACCACCATTCTTGGTGACGTAACTAAGGTACGTTTCAAGATTGGTATATGGTCAATAACGAGTCTAAAGGATTTAGAATGGCATAGGGCTCTAGGACTTAGAGCAGCAGTGGTACCCAGACAGTAGAGAGCTCTAGGACTCAGAGCAGCAGTTGTACCCAGACAGTAGAGAGCTCTAGGACTCAGAGCAGCAGTTGTACCCAGACAGTAGAGAGCTCTAGGACTCAGAGCAGCAGTTGTACCCAGACAGTAGAGAGCTCTTGGACTCAGAGCAGCAGTTGTACCCAGACAAAGAGCTCTATAGGGACTTAGAGCAGCAGTGGTACCCAGACAGACAGCAGAGAGCTCTAGGACTCAGAGCAACAGTCGTACCCAGACAGAGAGCTCTATAGGGACTCAGAGCAGCAGTGGTACCCAGACAGACAGCAGAGAGCTCTAGGACTCAGAGCAACAGTCGTACCCAGACAGAGAGCTCTATAGGGACTCAGAGCAGCAGTGGTACCCAGACAGACAGCAGAGAGCTCTAGGACTCAGAGCAGCAGTTGTACCCAGACAGTAGAGAGCTCTAGGACTTAGAGCAGCAGTGGTACCCAGACAGACAGTAGAGAGCTCTAGGACTCAGAGCAGCAGTCGTACCCAGACAGCAGCAGATAGCTTTATGACAAGCAATCGTGGCATCTTGAGAGAGTGCAGTTCTAGTTTAGTTTGTGTCTATTGCAGTTTTCAGCGAACTATCTAAAGTGGTGAGGGAGAAGTTGTGGAGTGCACCCAAAATACAGTAATACAGTAAAGTTGAGGTTGAATGAATGAATGAATTCCTTTCCAAATATAGTGTTTTACAGACAAGTTATAAACAGAAAACATAAAGGACATCACTAACAACAAAACATCAAGACATTAAACTTGAAAAATAACAGTCGGGGCATCAAAACAAATTAAAAAACAATATTAGGAAAAACACTTTACATACAAATGTGTTTTTAAAGTGTTTTAAAAGAAGACAGTGACTTCTAGCCTAAGAGCCAAGGGCAGGGAGTTCCAGAGCAAAGGTGCCCGAGCCGCAAAAGCCCGGTCCCCTCGAGGGACAAGGCAAGTTGTGGGAAGAACAAGGAGGGCCCTATCCGAGGATCTGAGGTTGCGCACAGGCTTATGGGGTTCCATCTAGTCTGAATATAACTGGGAGCTAGACCATGTACAGTAGGGCTTTAAAAGCAATCAATACGATCTTAAAATCAATTCTGTAGCGATCACAGGTTGTACCACTGCCATGTTGACTTAAAAATGCTCTGTAACTTTCATGTCCTACCAGGGATTTGAACCAAGTGCTGAATAGAGTACGCCTGCTTGCTCAGGGGAGATCCAATTTGGATCTTCAAGCAGTACCACTTGTCAACCTGTAGTGGTCCTAACTGATCGACAGGATCTAAAAGTCTCAATAGAAGAGCACAGAGACCAAATACAACCACCACACTTGTTAATTATATTGTATTGACATACTCTACCCTACCATACAGAGAAAATAACATTGTATTCACTATTCAGTCTATTCTCTAAAAATAAGTTGTAGCTTTAGATGGAGATAAATGTGGTCACTGGTCTGGTCACTAAGCCACATTAGCCAGAACTACTCAATGTTAATCTGTTTGTTGTCTGGTATTAATGTTGGCTACAAAGTTTAATTCCACAAGGTAAAAGCTGAGTTCTTGGAAGTTTGATACATTTTTTGATGGGCGCTAGCCCCTCCTATATTCAGCTCTTTGTCCTAAATTGTGTCGCATTTGCCATTGACAATGAAAGGAGACTTTACGTCTGAGCTAATCGGCTATGTATATAATTCTCGTTAATAGTATTTGCGTCTGTATAACATGACCGAGAACTTGAGAAGTGGTATAGTGTGGGGCATTGTGTAATGCCTTATCTCAGTGACGTGATAAGAGCGCCCCTCACTTCACACAGGTGTGATTTTTAAACCCTTTAACCACTTTCAACCTGACGTTCCTAAGGGAAAAAGGTGAAGAAAAACAAAGAAATCACACCTGTGTGAAGTGAGGGGCGATATTATCATCGTACATCATCATGCATCATCTCATTCCGGCCAATCAGAATTTGCGTCCTGCACCTTCGTCTTCAATGTTTGTGTTTGTCCATTCATTGTTTTTTTTTTTTATGATTTGTACTTTATTTATTTTCTTTTGTCCATTCATTGTTAATGGGATTTAATGTTTGTGTAGGACAAAGTTTGTTCACATACACTAAAAGCTGGACATAGGAGGGGCTATCGCCCCTCAAAAACATACTGTTCACGCAAACAACATAATTGTATATTCATTCATTAGTTTAGTTAGTTTCATTCAGAGTCTACTGGATCGATGACTACGGTACTGTAGGTGTTAGCTGGGCAGCAGTCTATCATGGGAGAATACAGGAATGAAGAACATTATACTGTTACATTACATCCGGCCACTCTACCCTGCCCTGATCCACCTACGACCAACACCAGCATGACCAGATCTTCCGGGTGGAAAAATGTCGTTGTTTTACCAGGAGGTCACAGATTCCCTGCCTCACCTTTTTCTCTATTGTCGTCACCCGCGACCATCCCTCTCCACCTCGTTATCAGCACACGTCTAATTAGCTGAGTGGCTGTTTTCGTCTCCCTGGTGGTAATTATTGTTCTAAAGGGCCCATCAACGGCGTAGTGTGGTGCATCAGTCTGGCTAGCCGGGGCTAATGGCCTCGGCTACCTAATGACACCATTAGTTCTAATGATAGCGTTAACGGGTAGCAGCTAAACAGGAGTAATCGCTGGGCTGCGTGCTAGGAAAGAAAAAAAGCATGTGGCGGGAGGGAGGAAAGGAAAAGAGTGTAAGAAAGTGCTCTTAAAGGTGAGTCAACAGTTTGAAGAGTGGAGAGGAATCTTAATGACGTGCAGTGGTTTTCAAACTTTGGGCACACCAGTGGGTCAAGTCAGAATTACAATCAGTGCAAAAATAGCCTCTATAACATGTGTTGTTATCACTCTATAATATGTTTATTTTCATACCATTATTATTCCTAATACTAAGGTTTAACCACTTGAGTGCCCATTTCACACTGCTTGGAACCACTGAAGGGTAGACAGAAAGGTGGTAACTCCCAGGTAACAACAGCATTTATCCCCACCCTCAACAAACCCTAACTCTGGCGCAGCAGTGGCTCTGGAGGTAGAGTGGTCGCTAGGAATTAGATTGCTAGTTTGATCACGGCTCTTTCTGGCATTGCATTGGGAGGATCCTTGAGCAAGATGCTGAACCCATGACTGCTCCCCAGCTACGTACTGCTCCTAGGATGGATGATGGAATGCACAGTGCTAATTCATTCCTCTTCCCCTATTGGACATGTCTGCAACCGCAATGACAATAAAGGCATTGAACTGAATATCTCATATATCTCCTTCCATCCCACCCACTCTGCAGGTCATGTTCAGCTTACCTACTTCTGCAGTTGGAGTGAGGTGGAGGAGTCCTATGATCAGGATGCCATTGCCAACATGTACTGTGCTCCAGGTGAGAGAAACACAACATACTGTACGTATGACTGTACAGTAAGTAGTAAGTACACCCTCTTCATCCTCCATCCACCACCAATTTCCCAACGGCCTCAGAACCCATCTTGTCTCATCATAACGATTGTACAATGTGTGTGGGCAACTCCCCCCACCAAAGTGTGTGTGTTCGTGTGCGTGTGTACATGCGCGTGTGTGTACGTGTGTGAGAGAGGTTAATGCTATGCAGGCATGCAGGGCCGTGACTAGGCCACAGTGTCCCCTGGCCACAAAGACCTCATTCATAGCCAGAGGCACATAAACAGTCCAAGCGTGCATATACAACTGTGGACAGTACAGGGGAACAGTACAATGTGAACCAACCCTCTGGATGGTTAAATTGACAGACTACATGCAGTCACCCCTCCCTCCCATACCGTAACCACTTATAGAGTCTTATAGACTTTGTCGCACAATGGATAGAGAAAACAGCTGATCTACAAGTTCACAATGTGTCACATCGCCACTATTTGGGAAGTATCTGGAAAAATAACTGAACATGCTCAGTTATTTTTCACACATGACAGAATGACATGCCCCAAATAGGGAGGTTGAAAGTGGTTAAAAAAATATATTCTATTATTCAGTATATATATTACTGTATGTATATATCCTGACTGAAACACATGGACACAGTGTTACTTTCAGTATATTATTTATGATGATGATTATAATAATATATTAACAAAATTATAGTCTACAGTATGAGAATCGGTACAGTGTGAGAATATATCCCTTGTCGTCAACTGCCATGCCCCTGTGTGTACACACACACACGATTCTATTCTCTAAAACGATTAGAGAATAAAACCAAAAATTGTTGTTTGGTGTGTTTAGAAAAACAAATATGAAGTTTAGCAGATGTAGTTTGAAGCTGTCTCTTGTTGCGTTTCCTCTGCTGACCTGTAGAGTGTGCTGTGTTGCCACAGAGAGCGAGCGGTGTTGTGCTGCTGGTGTCCCTGTGTGTTGGTCCCAGCAGGCCTGTGGCAGCTATGGCATGCTGTTTAAAAGCTGCCTAAAACAAACTGACGCTAGACTAGAGCACCATACCCCTACTTAACACCTCTGTGTGTGTGTGTGTGTGTGTGTGTGTGTGTGTGTGTGTGTGTGTGTGTGTGTGTGTGTGTGTGTGTGTGTGTGTGTGTGTGTGTGTGTGTGTGTGTGTGTGTGTGTGTGTGTGTGTGTGTGTGTGTAAAAATACAAGTATAGATTTGCGGCATACCATTTCGGCTTTATGACTTGCTTCATGTTGTAGTCTGGTTTTGTAGTCATCAGGCCGGAACCCCCAAACCGGAATACGTTTAGGGCCTAGCCAATAAAAGCCTTGATGTGGCGTATGTGAAGGTTTTGGCGGAAAACCTTGGAGTACCTATTAATGTAGCTCTTTTAAGTCAATTCAACTAGTCTAATATCATGCAGCCTGTCACCAGGAAAAAAGTCAAGCGATCAATCTGTTTTGCTTAAAGGGACACTTTTTCCAAAAAGATATATGTTAATGACATTTAGAACACTTTCATGTGGTTTTAGATTTTAGCAGTGAGGCTCAGTGTCTATGAATACCTAAAACCACATATTACACACATAAAGACCCCCAGGAAAGCGTTCTAGATCTTCTAGACGTCATTAACATATCATTGTTTTGCAAAAAGGGTCCCTTTAAGTGAATTTATGCATCGGTAAGGGTACAGTGGGTTGGAGATAATGTGAATGTATACATTTTCGTGCATGGATAAAGAAAATTACAAGCAACTCATTTTGGCCAAAGAACACGCATGGCCAGACAGAGACAGCTCTGTAGCAGGAAGGTTTGTGCACAAAGACAAAACGTAGACTTATTCTCTCAACCAGATTCTAACGAAAGTAGAAATTTCCACATAATGTGAAACAGATGTGGCAAGTTCTTTCAGTTCAGAAGCTATATTGAAACAGCAGTTCCCAATGGTGATGATACGTCTCTTAATAGTAGATAACAATTTGGTTAAAATATGTTCAGCTGAACACAATATTGAAGGTTGTTTAAAAGTCAGTCTTGACATGATTCCACCCAAAGTGTGCTGCCCTCAATCCTGACCTTTACAGTTGGTTGTCTAGTGTCTACTGTTGAGGAAATATGGATCCATGGCGGCAGTGCTTGATATCTGTCAGTAGGGGGCGGTGTACCCTGCAACTGAGTGAAAGCACCACTCCAACCTCTTTGACTACATTCTGCTCATCCTTTGACACGTTTCTCTGAATCTTTTTGTTTGTATCATTCTTTCTGTCCAACTTTAGCTAATTTGCGTGGCATGAAATGTTTTAAAATAAGAGCAATAATTTTGTGTTGCTTGCTCATATTATGCACTTACACCCAGCAGAACGTGTGTGTGTGTGTGTGTGTGTGTGTGTGTGTGTGTGTGTGTGTGTGTGTGTGTGTGTGTCTGTGTCTGTGTCTGTGTCTGTGTCTGTGTCTGTGTCTGTGTGTGTGTGTGTGTGTGTGTGTGTGTGTCTGTCTCCTGCCCTTGTTATGTATTGCTGTTTATCCAGACAGGGTCAGTCCCCACGATGGCTTCATTCCTGATGACAGATTTATGACTGTTTGCCAGAAAGCTGCAGGGGGCCCTGTGTGTGTGTGTGTGTGTGTGTGTGTGTGTGTGTGTGTGTGTGTGTGTGTGTGTGTGTGTGTGTGTGTGTGTGAGAGATACTGTGTATGTTCAAGAAGGGTGGCAACATGTTTTTTAAGCGGCATACACTCACACCCAAAAAAACACGGGAGTGGACGTGGAAAATATACTGGCAGGGCTGTTAATTTGTTTATTTTCGCTCTACAGCTTATTGACTTTCTCATCATGTCACAATTAGTGATAAGCATCAGATGTTTTTGGGGGGGAGTTTTCTCATGAAAAGTCCAACAATGCAAGGTGTTGAGAATGAACAGCCTATGTGAACCAACTTGATGAGAACAGCTGAAGTGGCTATGCTGTGTATTGTTCAGATAAGAGGGAACTGACATGCTGTATTTAAAGTCTAAGAAACTGTTTAATGTAGTATTCCTCCCATTTGAGCAGACAAGTGACTTGAATATTGTTTTTTACCTTTCATTGTTGTTTCGTTTTCTCTCTACTTACCTGTCTAGCAATTTATTTTTGTTTGTTACAGCTCAACGATCTGGAAGATCAACTGTACTTCCTGTTTTGAGCTGTCATCAGCCTATTGTTTTCAAAACTCAACTTCTCATAATTTAACTTGCGTTACAAAGTTTCTGATTCCAGGAAGTTTTTTTTTTCTTCTTTTGTTGCCTTTATTGATAGTATCAACTGAAGATAGACAGGAAATAGGGAGAAAGAGAAATGGAGAGACATGCAGCAAAGGTCGTCATGAACGGGACTCGAACACGCAACACGCTGTCAGGCAAAAGCCTATATGTCATGTGCCTGGACCACTTGGCTAGCGGGTGCCCCAGGTAGGTTGTTTTTTAAGGGTCAAGAGACATCGTAGAATGCTGCTAGTCAAAACTTTGTAGCAACTGTGTCGATTAGTTACTGGAGTTCCTCCGTTAACAATTTTATTAGAGATTGAATAATAGTTTTAGAGGAAAAATAACTTCTTGGAACTTCAGTCTCCTTACTTCCTACTTACTAATTTGTCTTCCTCTTTCAACAACACTGGTGTCTGTTGAGTATTTGGGGAACTCTGAGGCAGAAGAGAGAAAGTTCTTTATGGCCCCGGGAGGGTGGAGGCAGGGTGTGCGACTGTGCGTGTGGTTTTTAAGATATGACAAACTGCAGGGAACTGCTCCATTGTTGAGGAAAGGGGAAGAGGAGGAGATTATAAGGTGAACGCTCCGTGTTCTGCATCTCACCTCTTCTGCTCCATTGTTGAGGAAAGGGGAAGAGGAGGAGATTATAAGGTGAACGCTCCGTGTTCTGCATCTCACCTCTTCCAACATCCCTTTTGTTGCATCAGCTACCTAAATGTTCCCCCCGTGTACTGTGTGCTTTGTTTCCCCAAGACATGCAAGGTTAGGGAAAGTGAAAGAGTTGGAAGTGTAGAATTTTGACTTCTATAGCGGCATGTGAACTTGAAATAGTAGGCGCGTGCTCGCTGGCACACGCCGCACAGAGCACACTAGTAACAGTGGGTTGGAGGCAGCGACTCCGAAAGTGACTCGGAGAGTAAAGTTCCCAGTGTTTATTTGTAGCTCTGAGAATCTGCATTTTTGTAGCTCTGAATGTGCAAATGTCCATTTATACACACTGAATTTAATGCACCCTCAGTATTTTATAGTGTGGCCCGTGGATGCCCCCTCCCCTTATTCCGATCCTCTTTTTCTATTTCGCCCTGCCTTGCTCTGACAGAGCAGTTAAGTGTAGCCAGCTCCACACTACTCTCCCTGCAGCTCCTTAGACATTAATCCATTGTGATGACAATCGACCTTGCTCTGAGACTGTGTGTGTGTGTGTGTGTGTGTGTGTGTGTGTGTGTGTGTGTGTGTGTGTGTGTGTGTGTGTGTGTGTGTGTGTGTGTGTGTGTGTGTGTGTGTGTGTGTGTGTGTGTGTGTGTGTGTGTGTGTGTGTGTGTGTGTGTGTGTGTCCAGTATCTCCCCTCAAGCTCATAACCGTGCAGGTATCACTAGTCCGTTCAATGACGATCTTCTCTCCTTGGCTGTCAAAACAGTGGTGCTGGGGAGGCCTGAAGACTCATTGCTCAGTTGGCTGAGTGTGTGGGTAGGGGGGGGTGGACTGTGGAGGCTGGGTAGGGGGGGTGGAGGCTGGTGGAGAGGGTGCACGTATGTACGTACATGTGAGTGGTATCATACCCCAGTCTGGGGGGCTCTCTAACCTTGGCTGCAAGAGAGCTGCACAAGCCCCTGCAGCTACTCACAAGCCTCCAGGAGAAAGAGTGGGTCTTTGTCTGTGCTGAGGAGCCTGATCTCTGGGCACATGCAGCCCCCTGGGTCATCAGTCCCCCCCCCCCTCCCCAGAGAAAGGACAGCAGAGAGGAACTGAGCGGCACAAGGGCCATCTGGTGCCCAGTAGAGCTGGCGTGTGCACGCGAACACACATGCATACACAGAGACACGCGTGCACACACATACAGATGACTGTAGCAAATGAGTATCTTCCTCTTGCTCCCTCTGTCTTCGTCACACAGACACACACAGTGGAGCTCCAGCAGCCCTCCAGCTGAGCGGCCTGTCAGACTAGCTGTGCGTCTGACTGTGGGAGAGGAGCACCGGGAGCTACATGCTGGATAGAGGGGAGGCTTGAGAAATGGACGGGCACCGCACACACTGTGTTCACCTTGACAGGGTTTTGGTGGGGGGGGGGGGGGGGGGTGTGACTGTGTGTGCGCGCAAACTGTTCAAGACAAGCAAAGACACCTGAGGGAGCAATGCGAAGGAAATATTTGTGCAGGGAGAGAAAAAGATTACTTCAAAGAGCTTGAAATGTTTAACGAGAATCACAGGCAAAAATGTTTCTGTGATTTTATATTTGTGAAGTATTGTGCGTGTTTGCCGCTTGTGTGTTCAGCCCGTTGTGTGTGTGTGTGTGTGTGTGTGTGTGTGTGTGTGTGTGCGTGTGCGTGTGTGCATGTGTGTGCGTGCGCGCGCATGTGTGTGTTTGTCTGTGAGTGAGGTCAGGTCATGCAGATGGTGTGAAGTTGCAGCACAGACGGTTTCCTCAATTTAACTGCTTTTTTATTATGCAAATCACCCTTTTGTGAGACACAACTCGAAAGTGTGTGTGCGTGCGCGCGGCCGCATGTATGCCTGCGTTTGTGCACGCACTCTGAATTGAGTCAGTCCAATGAAATATTAAGTAGGTTTAGATGTCTTTCACACATACTGTTGAGCATTGTGATGCACAACATCAGAGCAAGTGAAGGATTTATACAAGCTTACAAGTCACAACTTTGCGCTGTGATGCATTGTGAGCTTGTAGATCTGCTGTTTTTGATGTGCAACTAAGTATATTAAGCTTTTTTACTTTTTTACCTTTACTTGCCTACTTAATTCCCTTTAGTATAAACATGAAATACAGTAAGTTCTGGTGGCACCTTCATCTGACAAATCAGCAGTGTAACAAAAACACTGTCGCCTAAATTCAGTTATATGGTTTTTGTGTCTTGCATCGCTCTGTCTCTAGAGTTTGTCTTATTTGCTTAATTTATTGCTCCGCTCTTGTGCACATCTGCTATTCCTCTGCTTATTGTTTAGGTCATTCAACAGCCTTTCTTTCTCCTTCTTTTGTTGTAGAGGTGGGGGGAATCGGCGAGGAGACAACAGCCTGTGATTGGTGGAGTTTGGGAGCCATCTTGTTTGAGTTACTCACTGGCAAGGTAAGTCGAAAGTGTTACATTTGTGTGCGTGTGTGTGTGGTGCGCAAGGTAGGTGTCTTGGCATTCAACTCTCTCTCAGTCTTTATGCCCATGCCAGAGTGTGTGTGTTATGTGCTTGAGCAGTAGGTGTGTTTTGTTGTTTTGTGAGCTGCGTCTTGGCTGCGGTCTCGTTCTCTGGTTCTCGGGGAGTGCCAGGGGCGTCGGTGTGACTTTCTCCCCCAGCCTGAGCTCCATCTGCTGGGCCACGGGGTCACCTCTCCCTGGGCCCCTGTGCTGGCTCCTGGAGCAGTGCTGGGCTGGGGCATGCTGACCTCAGATCGGTGCATAAAGTGAAGACTGGGGCAGCTCTCTAGGTGCTGTGTCTCTGTGGCTGGTCCAGGATCAGGGTTATTCAAGGGATGAAGATTCATTCCAGACAGGCTGGTGGAGGGGGGGGTCTGTCTGTCTATATACATTATATATATAAACGTGCTGTGTGTATAGATTTAAACACAACGTTTCACACGCACCATGGTATAACGTAACAGCAGCTTCCTTGAAGGGAACACACCACAGGTGCAAGGCATCCCTTACGTTTTTCATTGTCTATTACATTTGAATAAATTCTAACTGATCGCCAGCGGGCTTATTTCCATATCAGCCATCAGCAGTTTCCCCATCAGTAGCCTGAACACAAGGTGGTCTTGTAAGTTGGTGTTATTATGTTGAATAATACACTCTCACACACACACACACACACACACACACACACACACACACACAACTCATTCAGCCCCACAGATGTCTCCTTTGATGATTATGTCTGCTTGCAGTCCTGGCAAAGACGTGTACGCACACATAAGCACACACCACACACAGTCTCTTGATCCTTGCAGGATAAGATCTCGCCCAAAGCAGTCTTGACTGCGGCTGGGAACTCGGCCACATCTCCTGCAGCACAAAAAAAGAGGCAATCGACCTAACCGATGGACAGACACTGGGAACACACACACACAGTCACAGTCACTTGCTACACTATCCCAACACTACACAGTCAAATCCTCATTGTTAATTTATCCCTTTGTAACCCTGAGAGTACAAATGGAAGCAAATGGACCCATAGGGACCCATTTTGTTCCTATTTGTACATTCTCAGAGTTAAATGAACACTGAGGATTTCACAGTATAGAGACGTATGAGCCGAGGGTGTGTGTAACATACAGCGATTATGGTCATTACGATCAATTATTTTGACAATGGGGCCTGTAGTTGATGGTCAAAGAAAGCACTTGCCCAGCTCACGCTCCAGATAAACATCCACATTCCACACAATCGACAAGCTCTCTCTCTCTCTCTCTCTCTCTCTCTGTCCCCGCCACCCTCTTTCTATCTACTTTTTCCCCTCATGGTTTAAGGAACCCAAGTGAAACAAAAGTAATGCGAGAATAAAGATAATGCTGTACTCAACTGACTCCTCCGTTTGTATAGGGAGACAGAAAAATAATAGTAACGTGGGGGGAAAACAAGAATTGATCAATTATCAATATTAATTACCACCAGCTGCTGCCTTATATCTCCAGAATTGTGCTTAGTAAATAGCTGTCTATCTGTATTTACAGTATGTGTGCGTGGAAACAACAACAGGATCTGTCCAGGTGACTCTGTAACTGTGAGAGTGTAGCCTTAGCCTACTACAAATGGAACCAAAGGACCCTTTTATAACAATAAACTCTGAGACTGTACAAATGGAACGTTATGGGTCCATTTGGTTGTATTTGTACACTCTCAGGTAGGCCATTCTCCAAACAATTATATATCGCACCTCACTCACAGCTGTCGATTGTAGTGTTGACATTGGCTTGGCAGGTATTAAAGAACATCTCTCATATGTGTCAAAATCGCGGGGTCCGCGGTAGTATAGTTTCATAAAAGTAGCGTCAGATGGTTTGACTTCATGACGTTCAGCCAGCATCCCATGGCTGAGAGGTCGGCTAGAGGCAAAAAGTGTCTGGTTGCCTAGAGACGAGGCAGACAATGAGAATGATAGCTTGCTAGTACGGGCACTAGGGCAGCCAATGAGAGAGATAGCTTGCTAGTCCAGGAAGGCAAAGTGATCGTTCATAAACCAGCTCCGCTGTGCTTCACACAGTAGCTGGTAAAAAACATTGTTATTTTTTTGTTCCGTCTCTCATGGACGTACATTTGCGCACACACACCAGTTCCAAGAAAAAGCAACAGCACTGTTATGAGAATCTGTGTTATTTCAGGAGCTTTGATCTCTCTCGCTACTGTTTGTCCAGTAGTGGTGCTTCCGTGGGTATCCGTTCACACACTGGCATTCCAAATCAGATGTTTGACCAATCAAGACTGGAATTGGTCTGAACTGACGATAACTAATGGAAACTGATTTTTGGTGATCCTAGGTAATTTGAAATGTGATTCAAATGCGATTAATGAAGAGTCTAATTTATATACTGGGACCAATGTTGTGCTTGACAGTACCTTGTACTGTTTGCATTTTATTGTCTGATACAATTATCAATCAATCAAACTTCGACATGCGATGGTGTTGCTTGCCGAACTTGTAGATTGACAGTTATAGAGCGTCATAGTACCGCCCCCTTTCAGAACGACAAGCGGCCCGAAGATAATTTCTCATAAACTATTTATTTAAAGACCTTTAAGCCTCGGACAAAGCCAACTCGGCCCCTGATAAATCA
Organism: Protomyctophum bolini; assembly: GCF_963924005.1. Lineage (NCBI taxonomy): Eukaryota > Metazoa > Chordata > Actinopteri > Myctophiformes > Myctophidae > Protomyctophum > Protomyctophum bolini. The sequence continues at coordinate 26,609,445 of NC_137880.1, forward strand.
TGACAATAAAAAAGAAATTAGACCGAATAAATAATTAGAAAGAAGAAACAAACAAAAAAGTGTTGTACCATGCCCTTTTTTTCTTCTTTCTAATTATTTGTTTGGCCCAAAAGGTTTTTGTTTATTGTCATGATTTGTCAGGAGCTGAGTTGGCTTTGTCCGAGGCTTAAAGGTCTTTAAATAAATACTTTCTGAAACGTCTATGGGAAATATTTATGGGAAATTCTCTTCCGGGCTGCTCGTCGGGGGTGGGACTGCAATTATTTCCACAGCAATGTCATTACAATCTGATCTATCTGATCACTTGCTAAATACAGTGTGGACACAGTCAGTCCTAAAAGATCATATTATTGAAATTCTGTCCCGTCCCCCCCTTTTTTTGTTGTTGATTGATACGTTGATATGTGTGCTCTGTCTCTCTCTTGCCCTCTCAGTCTCTTCTGCACTGCCATCCAGCAGGGATCAGTCGCCACACAGACCTCAACGTCCCTGAGAGTGTATCGGAGGAGGCCGTCTCTCTGTTGGAACAGGTCTGCTTACTGTATATTGCATCACTTGTATTGCTCTGTTCCACATCCGTTTTATATTAATTAAGTCATTGACCGCCGTCTATTGGTGGCTTAGTGTGGCGCAGGCCGCCATACATTATAAGTCCCCATAGAAGCTGTGTCCCCATAGAAAGCATAAGCCAACGGATTTTCCATTTCCGGTTTGTTCCGGGGTTTTTTTCTCACCAGATCGCTACCGGAGTGTTATGAGGGGAACATAACTATAAACAAACCATGGCAACGTCACAATGACAACATAACCATAAACTACCCATGGCCACGTCACTATGACATAATTTATGCAAGCCCGATGACTCATTGTGACATCATTATAATGACATGGGTAAACACAGCTGAACTATATAAAATCCAGCTGGTATCATCATGCTTATGTCACTAATATGCATAACCATATAAAGAGTTCCTTAGTTAGTTGTACAGGATGACCATCAACTGACAAGAATAAAATGTATATGCTACTCTTTTGAATAGAGGTCCCAAATTAACATCTACCAGTACTGCATTAGCATTCAAGACACTGCTACAGGAACGCAAATGTGGGTAAATGTAACCTCTGATCTGTAGGGAAAATAACTTTGGTCAAAGTGTTTAACTCGTTCTGTGCCACTACGTGGCAGCAGAGTGTATCTATATCTAAGCCTTGCCAGGGCTATTTAGCTATATTTGGTCATTTTCATTTTCGCTTTCCCGGCTTGGAGGCTGCCATTTTAACGATCATCTAATATTAGCATGAGCTCACACCGTTTACCTTTTGCCAGAAACATGTCTGGAGCGATGCGATACAATATCACAAATCACATCCAAACCTCGGATGGATGACGATAAACAAAGGACAGCGCACGTAGTTTCCGAGTTATGAGGCATTGAAAATCCTACTTTGACTGGAAGGTAAATGGGGGCATAAACCCTGGTGTTGGGGGGTGACGGAGGCGTTGCCTAGCAACCGGACCTGGGTCTTGAGTGCATGTCGTCCATTTACACCAAATAATCTCCTTATGCATCCATTAGCTTGTATGTTTCAGTTTTGAGTGGATTTTGTCCATCTTCCATCTTCATCCACTTCAAACAAATAATAAGAGCTCTTATCAGTCGGGTGCTCAGAACAAAGGCAAAAACATTTCATTCACACGAACAATCGAACATGTAAACACTTCACCTTGCCAGCCTGCCTCTAATACTCCTTCTCACAAAGACGCCTGAAATATCTCCGGCACACACTGTGTATCTGAGTGTATCTGTATCTGAGTTTCGGTCCTTCAGGACCATCTTCAGGCATATTTTTCCTTAAATTAATATCAAAATCTAAGCCTTTGCACTATAAAGTACTGGCACAGAAAAGGATCCTATTAAACATCAAAATTGCAGTATGAATAGCGTGAATAGCGTATGAATAGCGTTTCAACAATTCCGGTTCCTTAGCGATTCCTATAGGGTACAAATGGAACCAAATGGACCACTAAGGAGTTATGGTGGTCCATGAAATGTTGAGAACCACCGGTATTGTAACGAGAAATCTGAATCCTCAATGTTTGATCCGGTTCCCCCCGAAATGGTGTAAATTAAGTGCGTAAATACGCTACGTACGCTCAATCTCACGTCACGTGTCATTCACAAAAGGTGGCGTAATGGCTTCATTTGTGCGTATCACGGGTGTAGCTCATTTCACGCCATATAAGGCAACAGGAAATATCTCACCTCGGGTGAAAAACATCATATCACAACCTGCAAAATGCACAGATCTCCAAGCTTACAACGGTGAACGCGGTGCTCCGCGATGCATCGCACCACATGAACTTGTAGATCAGCTTATTTTGACAGGCGAGTTTCTCACAATATCAACTGACTGAATGTTATAAACTAAAACTCTAAATATGAGTGTAAATTGCTTCCCGAATCTGGCCCATTATATCCATTTCTGTGTTCTGTCGTACCTACAGTCTACCATACAACAAACGGTTGACTATGGCACCCGACTTCAAGTCGTAGTTGAATACCCCTGCACTAGAGCATTCAAAATTGAAAAGAAATGTCATATTGACTAGTAAATTCACATTGGGGTCTCTTACACGGTACGGCAAGGCAGCAATATGCACTATAACAGGGTATTTTATTTTTTTTACATTGAGGAGTCAGGACATTTACAATTTGTGTTTTAGTTCACTGTTTACCAATGTCCTTACAGTACATCCAGTACCTGCACACACACACACACACACACACACACACACACACACACACAAATCATGGGCAGCAGACAGTCTACCCGTGGCTGGAAGGTGGCCGGTTTGATCCCCCGGGACGGGCAGTGGAGCGAATGAGCACTACTCACTCCTCCCTCAAAAACCCACCATAACAATCTGGTTATCTTTTGATTGGTATTAATGTGACTAACCTCTTCTTAAGTGTAGTTAAGTACAAATCTGCCATGACTCCTGCTGCGATATGTATTAAGAATTGGTACACAATCACAGCATGGTGTCCTTAACTTGGAGCAGTGCTTTTGATAACAGAGCCAGACGGATATTTATATTGCCCAATGCCTGGGCGTAAGTGCCCCAGCTCGTTAGTCTGCTGTCCCAGATGAGAGGGGCCATTACACAGTGTGAAACTGCAGTCCCCAGTGTGCGCCTGTTAACGCTATATCAGCTCTTGTATAAATAGACATAGTTTAGAGTGCTTTTCAAGTCTTTCATTGTCGATATACAGTAACATAACCACATTAACTCTGGCATCCTCTGGCAAATATATGTTGTGAGCTTGTAGATCAAACCGATTGATTGTATTGTGATTAAGTAGTTAAAAATCACACCCGTGTGAAATGAGGGGCGCTCTTGTCATCGTACATCAATTTATGTTTGCGGACATTTGACATTGCTACAGTACATAAGGTACTTGGTCCCTTTTTGGTCAAGCGCTCCCACCAACATGTGATTGGTTAGCCGATTTGCTCGTTTACATTTGACGTAAGTTTTCCCTTCAATGTCAATGGCGTTTAATGTTTCATTTACGTCATATTTAGCGGAATTCTCCATTCATTGTCAATGGGAATTTAATGTTTGTGTAAGGCACTAATAGCTAAATATAGAAGGGGCTAGCACCCCTCAAAAATGAAAATATTTCAGGATATTTAATTTAGCTTTTATTGTTTTAATAAAAAAGCTGTGTTTGTGTGCGTGTGTCTCTGTGTGTGTGTGTGCGCGTGTGCACAGCTCCTCCAGTACAACCCAGTAGAGAGGCTGGGCTCAGGAGTGGCGGGCGTGGATGACATTAAATCACACCCCTTCTTCTCCAGAGTGGACTGGCTCAAGTAGGCCCCTGTGGATGACGGCAGCCAGGAGCAGTTGCATGCTGGGAAATGCACTCCCCCAAAATAACTACTTTGCAACTGAGTGCACAGACACACACACACACACACACACTCAGGCAAATTTACATTTGTCTTTAAACAGAACAAGCCTTGATGACAAGTTTCCCCTGACATTCGTGATGCTGATGCAACATTCACCAACTGCACTCAGTGGCTTTAAAGCCGATGTGCTTTGTGTCAAGTTTTTGGGGATTTGCCAAACTACATTGTATACATCACTCCATTGTTGATTTTTCTGTTTCTTTAATGCGACTTGACAACACTTGTGATGCAATACTTGAATGGTCCTCACTGAATGAACGGTGAATCACTACAGAAATGTTGCTTTAGTTTACACTAGCCTGAAGCTAGGGCTGGGCAATATATCAATGTATTTGTGATCTGAGACCAGATTATTGGATATTGTGATGTGGCATAACTGTTTTCTTTTCCTTGTTTTAATCACGTAAGCCTTATTTTTTACAGTGAAACAGTGAAAATAGCTTAACTAGTATGCTCTTGTGAGCTTGTACGTTTTCTATTTTACGACCACAGATAATCGTCACAAATTATACATATTGAGGTATTTGGTCAAACAGATTTATATTTTTGCCCAGCCTTACTGGAAGCCTAAATGAAATGACTGACATTGTGATGTTTATTTCACTACTTAAAAGTGAGCGAATCAAGTCAGATCAAAGTGCAGAACTTTGATAGACTTCTGAACAATATCCTCTTTCTGTAGTGATTCATAACAGTGCTTCTCAAAGTGGGGTCCTTGAAGGGGTCCGAAGGATAAATCAGAAACCGTTTAACCATACTTCTTCGGATCTACAAGCTCATAATTTCTCAATGAGACGGATTGTGACTTGTGAGTTTGTAGATCCGGTGTTTTCGAAACATTTAGGAAACACAAATCTTCTCTTATGGGTGTCCCTGGTACAATGTTTTTTTTCAGATGGGGGTCTGTGGCCAAATATCAATTTGGGGGTCCTTGACATGAAAATGTTGGAGAAGCACTGGTTTATAAGAGCGGCCATTCCTCAGTGTTGTGCAGGTTGCCAACACAACCCCTTGAAAGCAAACAGAATAGAAGTAGAGCTTTCATTTGAGCTCATTATCATGCACTGATCCAGAAACATATATATTGTGCTGCCGAAATTGGCCAGCAAACAATATATTGATGATTTTCTTTTTGTTCCCCCTCCCTTTTTAATAATTTTATTTCCAAGCAGCTTTTAGGTCAGGCAGAAACCTTGTATGTACAAAATCAGGAAAAACAATTTACCTGTGTGCCAATGGACCTGATGTAGCCTAGTTATTATAGTCACAATGTCTTGGTAATACTTAATAGCTGATGTACAGTACAAGCTCACAAGGCATCACTTCGGTGTGTGCTTGAACATTATCGCTTTTGTGAGACACTGCCATATGATGAAGTATACAATAGTGCATTCATATACTGTATGAAAAAATCATATGTCTTGATACAAGGTTTCTGTCTGACAGCGACAATATGCAGGGTAACAGATGGCAGGATGGATACTGTCCAAAGTGAACGAACAAAACAGTCTGAAGTAGATTGCTGTTGTGTGTGAGTTAGGTATTTGGTTTGAATAGGGTGGAGATGCTTGATGGAATTTGGCCCAGATTCCAAGGGCTAGTTGTGCAGATAATATTGAAGCCATGGCTAGAGAAAGAAATGGCATTGACCCAGGCTAGTGTTTGAATCAGTAAAACTAGCCATTTTTTGAGGTTGTAAATGTCTTCTAGTAGAGTTTTTACATATTCATCTCAAGAAAGTGCTTTTCTGTGGATCTGAAAATTGTTTATGACATAATGTATTATATATTATTTAATGATATAGTTATCTATTTAAAATGATTAACTGATGTTCCAAGATTGTTTGTGTCCATTGCCATGAACAGAATCTTACTGTAAATTGTGCTGACTGAAATTCATACCTGTACAGTAGGTTCAATTCAAGGTTTTAGTTGCACTAGCGCAGTGGTTTACATGGGTGGTTTAAATGTGGTCCACCAGTGAATGGAGAGGAACAAGAAAACAAAAATCAAAATAAAATGATATGTATGTCAAATTAAAATGTAATTCATAAGATTACTTTGCCTGTTTAATCGCTTAAGTTAAAGCGTTTATTTTTATGTCAGCAATAGGGGTACACGCGGCCAAGAGTAAAAAAAAAAGAAAATGGAGAAAATAGCAGATCGACAAGCTCAGTTGCAGCTTGCTTGGAGATCAGCTATTATTTTAAGCCATGCATTCACAATAGGGGGGCACAGCCAGAGGCTATGGCTATTTGGGGTCCTTGACATGGAAAGGTTCTGTAACCCCTGCACTAGCGGGGGTCAAACTGCAGTCACTGAGTGTACCACTGATCTGCAGGACTTTATTGTGACCAATGCAGGGTTTCCGTGTTAACAAAACTTTATTACTGATTTTTATACTGACTGAACATATTGCCAATTCCATGCCTGTTGCAGTGCATCAAACAATGCTAGATTAAATGACACCAACTGTGATATTTCAATACATCTCTATAGTATTTGTACTACAACCGGTGAAGTGTTAGTAAAAAGCAGGTAAAAGAGTAACGTTTGAGTCACTTTTCCACTCACTGTTGTAGAAGAGGTGCCAGTTTACACCGCAGCTATGTCGGCTCCGCCTACAGGAAACACGTTAGCTGCTACCATGAGACCCGTTTCTGAACGTGTCTGTGTCTACTGACAACTGCACATGTTGCAAGATTGACAGGCTGGTAGAGAGAGAGAGAGAGAGAGAGAGAGTGTGTGTGTGTGTGTGTGTGTGTGTGTGTTCTGAGGCTATACCGCTCCTCTCTTTGATCAGTAGGACTGATGACACTCCTAAAAAGCTGCTGTCACTCCTGCTGAGTATCATTGTTACCGTGATAGAAGCCAACAACACATCAACAGTACATGTGGTCTCCCCACACACACACATTGAGGTTATACAGGTACTTGTAGGCAGGGGTCATCATCGCCATGTTGGCTTGTGGTGGACATTTTTCTCAACATTCCATTTTTGCCACGGACATAAAACACGAGTGGACAATAATATTAACAGAAAGACATGAATAGATAGCCCTAAATGACCATAACATTATGGTAAGGGTCCATTTGGTTCCATTTAAGGCTTATGGGTCTATTTGGTTCCATTTGAACACTCTCAAAGTTAAGGGGGTCTTTGCGAATAAAACATTTGAGAACCACTGTACTAGTGGACTCCTAATGTGCCACTATGCTAGTGTCATAATAAATAATTGTCATAATTGTCAGCCTGGAGACTTAATTAACACTCAGTAATAGGTGTTGTGATAAAAATGAGAACAATATAATAGTGTGTAAAACAGAACATTGCTGAATTTGCTGCGGACATGACCAAGTCTTTGCCACGGACGCGTTTGTCATGTTGGACATGTTGGTGACCCCTGCTTGTAGGATACATCTACCAGGTCACCAGTCGACAAATCTACACAGTCAGAGTGACATCATCAGTGTTCATTTAATCACTTCAAACCTTGCATCCCTAATTTGGGCACGTCAATAAAGGAAAAGATTTTCCAAAACTAGTTGAACGTCGCAGATCTGCAAGTTCAGAACTAATCCTGCGAACCGCTCTACCGATTAGTGCCAAACTTTGTATGCTATCACATACATACTTACTTTAATTTTAGAATGTAAAACACAGTGAATTGGGTTCTGATTGGGCCTTGGAGTCAGACGTCAAAAGATTTTAATGTATCTGATTTAATATCTAATGTATTACATAAGTTTAGCCACTTAGGGAGACATGTGAGAACTTTGGCTGGTTGAAGACAAAGCGTGCGTGCTGCGGCATTCTGGATTCATTGGAGAGGCTTAAGTGCACATGCCAGAAGGCATTGTGAACTATAACAAGTTTCCCCAACCTCACCTCAACTCTATACTTCGCATACCTAGCAGCACTGGGATCAGTTGAAAATAGCAACATTACATAACCACTTGAACCCTAGCATCCTTATTCTGGGGCAAATATTTGCCGAAAATAGCAGATTTGCAAGCTCACAACATGTCACGGTGTGATGTCTGCATTGTGATATCAACAAATTTGCAAACAAGTTCACAATGTTGTGAGAGCTTCTAGATCTGTTCTTCTGACCAAATGTTCACCACCAGAAAAACATTCACCAGCCCTGATTAACAGGGCTCTGGACGAACAGCAAGATAATCACCTGTGAATTATAACACCCAGAATAGGGATGGTAAAGGGTCTATGACTCTATGTGGTATTGTGGTTAACACAGAGGAGTTTTTACTGTGTTAAATGTACAGTAACACTTACTGCCAAGGACACACGTGCATCTATACGCACATGGATAAGTGGCTGTTAGCAGATATTCCCTGGTGTCAGCCTCACTGTCACGGGGGTCTACAGTCTGGGCTGATTAGAGCTCATCATAAAGACATGTCTCTCACGACGCACTCTCTCGGGGCACAGGGTTCACCGCAGCTTACTGAAGGAATCTGTCAATCTCACTGCATGTGGTGAGAGTCTACAAATGGGTCTGAAGAGTGTGTTTTCCTTTTTTGTCTCCACCAGGCCGAAGGCAGGGGAGAGAGTATGTTTTGCACTCCGTCCGTGTGTCTGTCCATCTGTGTGTGTGTCCGTCCGTCCGTCTGTGTACAGCTAATCTCCGGCACCGTTAACCCGGTCGATACCAAATTTTGCACACACACTCCCTGGATGATGAACTTCTGCCCCAAATTTTCCAGAAAGGCCTGTCATAGCGCCACCAGGAGGCCGTGACGCATGCAGAGCATGTGGAAGCGCCCATGCTCCGTGGCCCGCAATATGTCGCCGACCCTACCCCTGCGTTTCCAACCCAGCCCCGTGGCTTCCCTTTCTGTGATGTGATGGCCCGAGAATATACACAGACACACAAGTCGACATTCACGGAAAAACGACATGGGACAACAACAACACAACCTGCATGGAAAACACATGGTCAGTGGGTAAAGTGATGTGTGTGTGTGTGTGTCTGTGTGCGTGCGTGCGTGCATGCAAGTGTCTCACTAGGATTGCACTGCGACACAGACGCATGGTGTTAGATGTCGAGATTAGTATTCTAGTATATCTACAAAGTCACCTATACGACAAAGGAGTCGTATCGGATCTCGGATCGAGATTGAGTATGTTATGAACTTGGGAGTGTATATATATTATAGATGTTGCTGCTTGGGACAATACGATGCCCTGTCCTTGAAATAATACAAACTCTTTAAACTCACTTGCCATGGAACAATGACTCCTCATGAACAAAAGACCAAGGTACGCACGTGTGTGTGTGTGTGTGTGTGTGTGTGTGTGTGTGTGTGTGTGTGTGTGTGTGTGTGTGTGTGTGTGTGTGTGTGTGTGTGTGTGTGTGCGCGTGCATGTACGGCGTGCACGTCCGTGCAGCGTGCATGAGTGTGAGACAGAGAGAGAGAGTGAAAGGAGGAGAAGCCACAGGGAAGGACTCATCTGGTCAGGGGCGAGATTAAGAGGACAAGCCAAGGACTCCCATGATGCAACACAGACCTCTTGTTCTGATATGAGCCCAGACCTGCAGGCTGGACATTGACCCCTGAACTCACACAGCATCCTAGATCATGTCTTTCTTTATAACACTCTCTCTCACCTTATCTTTCATATCCCGCCTTTCCCTACCTAACTCCTGAAATCTACCTCTCTCTTGTACACACACACACACACACACACACGCAGCACGCACGCACGTGCACACATGCGCGTGCGCACACACACACACACACACACACACACACACACACACACACACACACACACGCACACACACACACGAGCACACCAACATGCAGACAGCAGCCAAATGGCCTGACCTCTGCTTCATATTGCTGGTGGTCAGGTTGTGTTTTTTTCCCCTTTTTTGTCTTTGACGGTTTGACTTTCCTCCACCAAAGCCCAGGAGGACTCCTGTAGCCCAGGGTGGGACACACACACACTCTGAGCTGAGCTGAAGAGTTCTGCGTCCGAGACCCCGGAGCATCTTCTGCAGCTTCTGTCAGAGCCATGATGTCATTATGAAGAGACACAATGCCTCCTACCCCACCTCACCCTCACCCACACACACACACACACACACACACACACACACACACACACACACACACACACACACACACACACACACACACACCACATTGTGGTAAAGTATAAGGAACAGAGGATGGTGGGATGCAGGTGCTAGACGAGATGTAGAAGGGTTTAACCACTGATGTTTTGGTCATGTGCGCTTGTAGATTGGCTATTTTGGATCAATGAATGAATTGATTAAATTGTTTTCATTTTTCATAAAAGTTTTCACCCGACATGGCCAAAATTGGGTTAAAGTGGTTAAAGATGAGTTCGTGTTACTGTATAGCCTACTAGAGACTTTTTTTTAAATCAGGCATATACTGTATAGTTAAATACTGTCAAGGTCTCAAGTCAAGGATAGTTTTCTAGTGGAATTTTTAAGATGCCTTAAAGCTTGTCTGAAATTAGAGCAGCGTGCTGTTATTTAAAACATTGGTTCTCAATGTCAGGTCTGGGGACCCCCAGGGGTCCTTGATTATTCTAATTTGACACCATTAATAAACAGGCAAAGAAGTTATACCAACCAGAGCGAAACGATAATAAGTTACTGTATATTTACAGTTTAAAATGTAGTCCCAGAAATACAAACAAATGGAGGTCCCTGGACTGGCCTACTGCAAATTGACAGGCTTGAAATTACCGATTTACAAATTACAATACTGTCAACAAATCAGCATGTTTGGAAAAACAAAACACTGCAGTCAAACATATTAGCTTATTGAATGATGAATAATTTGAGTGTAAATTTCTTGTAAACAATATAGCTGCATAATATCAGGACAATTCTCCAATCCTAATGTTATTTTAGTTTGTAATTTTCAGCTTGCCTCATGTAGGCCTACACAGCTTCTTGCAAACTTAATAACTGCACATGCAAACACAAAGTTTCACCACCCATTAAAATAATGTTTCATATCCAGTTGTGTGTGACTGTGTGTGTGTGTGTGTGTGTGTGTGTGTGTGTGTGTGTGTGTGTGTGTGACTGTGACTGTGTGTGCGTGCGTGCGTACGTACGTGCGCGGCGTTGGCTAATTTGTGTTAGTAGCTAATGACATGGAACAAGACAGGTTTGTCGCGACGCGGTTTGAACCTAGATTGTAATTTGTACACAACCGTTGAAAACAAAGGTATAGGTAGGAGCCCATTGCATAGGCTATTCGTATTCAATAGTTAAATATATTTATGACCAAAACCAACTTTATTTGGAATTTGTGTTAGTAAACAAAAGAATGCGGAAGTGGACGACCAGCGACAAAACAAATACATTCAACGGGAGAAGAAACAACATTCCTCAGACATCTAATGAAAATATCAATGGAGTAGGCCTATATGGCTATAGTTGGATATACGCATTTGGTGAAGAGAACCAAGTGTGACTGACTGACATTATCACGTGAAGTGGACTGTGGGAAAGGAAAATCACACCAACCGGCAACCACCTTCAGTTCTCAACGCAGATTGAATGAACCCGAAGGAAGACATCATTTTGTAAAGAAGAGACGAATATAACATAAGGTAAGCGGCAGCACTCTTGTTTTTTGTTGTGAAAATTGTGGTGATTGTGAACTTGTGACAGGAGGAAGGCATTGGTTGGGTTGGGTGGTCTGTCTGTCCTCCTCCTGACCTCCTGTATCCTCCCCTCCCTAGAACTGAAGCTAATGCATTTCCTCATTAATTAATATTAATCATTTGCAATTTTCTTAAATACCGGTAGCTGCTGCGACTGTCATTCAATTCGTTTTTGGACTATAGTAACACAATATTGTCAATAATGATGCAGCGTGTACAGCACGGAACATGGCTCAGATGGCTGTGGTCAGTGTGGTGTGTGTGTGTGTGTGTATTATTTGGGTGGTTGGTGTGGTTGTGGTTGGTGTGTGTCACCTATAGGGGTCCACCAGAGTCCTCCGACCTCCAAAGACCCTAGCTGTCTTTTATAGCAAGACGGGAGGAAAAGCTTTATATATGTGACCGTTTGAGTGCACGTTCTCTGATTTGTGGTCAAACATTGTAACGGAAAAGAATTGGTATAGCATAGATGGGGAGAGGCAGATGTTTGCCAGCCTCTGGGAGATGTAGCTGAACTTACTTCAAGTCAAATTAACCAAGGTGACTCGTGGTGTGAAACGTCCTCCAGATACACAGACTCCAAGTGATGGTTATTTATTCTTCCTCCGAGCGTTCTTCTACCTCACCTTCCCCGCCTGTGTGTGTGTGTGTGTGTGTGTGTGTGTGTGTGTGTGTGCACATGAAAGACACTCGGATGGCAAAGTTGTCCCACGTCTGGTACCCAAAAGAAGTGTCACTAACAATTCCTCCCAGCCTGCAGACCTGAGGTGTCTTCTTTCATCGCACGGTCGGTCTGCTGTGATGAGTGTGGAAGGGCAGGGCGGCGGGCCCCGGGCACGCTGTTAGCGGCTTGCTGGCGTAACGTTAGCTTTGTGGACATCGCGGTGGGCCTGGCCTGTCTCAACGGCTTCCTAACGCTCCGCTACACGCACCTTCTGTGGCTGCACACCGCTCGTTAGCCTCAGAGCCCCACCCCCCCCCCCCCCCCCTCGCTCAGACCTTCTCCTCTTGGGCCTCTCCTCTACTCTTCATTCTCTCCTCTCACCCCTCCTCCCCCCATCCACCCTTTCCCCAGGCCTAACCCCCCTCTCCTTCCTCTGTCATTGCCAGTGAGCCAAGCTCTCCACTTTCCACTAAGGAAGGGGAGAGGCTAGGAAATATCAAGGGGGGGGTTTGGTACAGAGGGCGAGAGAAGGAGATAAATGGAGAGGGGTGGTGGAGGGAGAGAGGTGGTGGAAGGGTAGGGAGGAAGGAGCAGACAAAGAGCGAACAAGGGAGAGAGAAATTAAAAGGGGGGGGGGGGGGGGTAGGGGGAGAGAGAGAGTAGCTTCCATCAGATCACTTTCCCCTCTCCTTGCGTCTGGGACTGTGCATGGGGTTGCCTGGGGCGACCTGGAGGGGGAATGTGACGCCCGTTAAGGAGACGTTCCTGTGAACGGGGGATGTCGGAACGCTTGTGCTGCATGGGAGATGGGATAACCAGCCACTAATCTGCCTGTTCCTCCAACGGGCAAGTCTTCCTGGCGATGAGATGCATTCTGTTACCGCACACACATTCACACCACACACACACACACACACACACACACACACACACACACACACACACACACATGCAAAGACTCAGTTACAGTCACCACTGCCAGACAACATCTCCGTCACCCTCAGGGGGCGTAACAGATAGAGAGGGAGAGTAAGGAAGGAAGGAGGAGGCGAATGCATGGGGTGGAAGGAATGGCAGGTTGGAGAGAGAGGGATGACATGACATCTCACACATCCTGAGGGAGGGGAGAGGAGGGACTTGCGAGGTCGGCGGGGGGGTACAGCGTGAGATTAGGGAACGAGGAGAGAAACGGGGACCAGGTGTGTGTGATGTGATCTTTGGTGCACCAGGGGAGATAAAGAAAGAGTGTTAATTTAAAACCACTTAAGCTCCGTATTATACTTTGTTGTACGAGGAGTAGCCCGCTCATTATTGTGAGCTTGTAGATTGGCAGTGTTTGCTATGTTAATTTAAATGTCACGACCAAAATTGGGGCGCCAGGTTGAAAGTGATTAACTCAAGTCAGAAAGTGTAAAAAGTGGGGATGACAGGAAAGAGAGAGGTTGGAAGCAGGTTTGGTATGGGTGAATAGATGTCACACATCACTGGGAGGACTTATCCGGTCTTCATGATCGTGTGTGTGTGTGTGTGTGTGTGTGTGTGTGTGTGTGTGTGTGTGTGTGGAGGGGGGAGGGCTCTAAGGTGAGGGACTGCGTCTGAGAGAGAGTAGAGGCTGAGGGTCCCGGGGTTAGGAGGGGTGGAGAGCTGTGTTCTTGAGGGAGTGTGGAGGATCCTAGGAGCCCTGGCACCTTATGGCATGGCCTGCAGTCAAACAGATGCTGCCAGCCCTGCCAGCCTTGAGCAGGGCACAGATGAGACCATTTAGTAGGGAGAGCGTGGCGTGTCTTACCAAAGAGAGAGAGAGAGTGTGTGTGTGTGTGTGTGTGTGTGTGTGTGTGTGTGTGTGTGTGTGTGTGTGTGTGTGTGTGTGTGTGTGTGTGCGCGTGTGTGTGAGCGTGTGTGCCTGCGCGTTTTTGCCCTTCAAAGAAGGCTGAACATGAATTGTGTGCTTAAGTTATGCTAATGCCCCTTAGCTATATTTAGTCAATTTTATATTCAGAAGTAATTTGTGGGGCCACAGTGATGTGGCAACTGGCTTTTATCATGCTAGTGGCTTTTCTGGGACTCTCCTGTGAGACTAATACAGACTATAGCAACAGAAGTATCATGCGTTACTTTTCTTGCTCTTCTTGTGTATTTTTCCTTCTCAGCTCTTTCTGTTTCTGTTCTTCAGAGCTCTCCACTCAATAATGATGGGCTAATAATTCCCAATAAATCATGATATGTTTAAGGAATCTAATTGCGACCACAGGTCGCATTTACTATGAAAACGTGCATTTCCTGTCGGTTGGTCGGTCTGACACCCCAGGCATGACCATATATTCTCGCCCTCAGGTGTCTGGTAATAGACATTCCCACAGGAATATACGAAAATAACAGATGTACAAGCTCACAATCATCGTGAACTTCAGCTTGTAGATCAGTTTGTACTTTGTAGATCTGCTATTTTCGGTGCGAGACACAATGTGCAACAAAGTATAACTTCTAGGCTTAATCATGGTAGTGGGTGGAAGATGAAGTAAGTGGTAGAGGAACAGAGGAGAGCCATCACTCTCCCTCTCCCTACCTCCCTCCCTCCTCGCTCTTCTATATTTTTCAAGTGTAAGTGATAATACTCCCTTTTTCCTACCTCTCACAAGCTTGAGTGATTTGTTAAGGCGGTGTGTGTACATGATGTGTGTGTGCCTGCATGAGCGCGTGTGTATGTGAATGCACGTGCCTGCGTGCATCTCGCATTAGCCTTTTTCCATTAAAGCAATTTTGCCTCCCATTGTGTTCCTGAAGAGGACCTGAGAAGTCAATGGTGCCTAATGGTGCCTTGCGTCCGCATGCGCGTCGACCACACGCAATCACACGCAGTCACATACGCACTTCACACGCGCATGTACATGCACACACGGGAACACAACAACTCTCGGTGTGTGCTATCATCACCTGTCGCCTGATTGCTGTAAAACACACACATTAGCATAGAATGAGACACATTATCACTCCAGATTATGGGACGCTAAGAGGTTCCACAGAGGAGGGAGGAATAAAAAGACCTTGCACCTTTCCTTCCACAAAAGCTGCTGCTACAGCGAGATAAATGCATGTTTCCTAACATCTCTGACGATACTGAAAACAGCCCTGAAGACTCCGTTGATGGTTTTAATGGCCTCCCCCAGCCGTTACCCATGTTCATCATATAGCTTTGAATTGCCACATCGATGCTGGTGTTTTAATTTGCGCGGCATGCAGCGCCGTTGACCCTTGCCACCGTCAGGTGTGCTTTATTGCTTGTGGCTCTCAAACTTTTTCATTTCAAGGACCCCCAGTTTTGTATGGCGTAGGCCACGGACCCTCATGACACTGAGCATGTACATTAAGTACACACTCGGAGTTACAGACCTGTATGGGTCAAATTTGGTATTATTGGGGAGCCCCTAGAACCCACTTTGGGAGCCACTGCTTTATTTTGTGTAGGCCTGCAGTAACTCAGATTTGACCTGGGTCCCCCTAGTGCACGGGTGCCTTCACTATTTTGACTTGAGAGATACTTTCGAAATGACCAGCTCAACCAGATCTACCCACGCAAAAAATGTATCATTCCATTGCTGAAAATAGCAGTGCTGGATTTGCGTATAAGACAAACACATTGGGAATGGGAAAAAGAGGGGGGAAATTGGTATTGGTAGGTTTTCTTTGTATGTAAATTTGTAATGCTACTGACATTTGAGCACAGCACTCTTGAAAACAAAGTATTGCATGTGGTCTACCTGCACAGCCTTCGTGATCTACTGGTAGATTGCGATCTATGTTTTGAGCACCCCTGCCCTAGTGTCTAATCTATACTTGGCCCCCATCTTTTTTCCCTGTCACCCAAAAATAGCTGATTTACAAGCTCACAACGCGTTGTTGTAACACGCCGCATTGTCAGCCTGTGCTGTATGCTCGTCCCAGAATAGGGATGCTAGGGTTCATGTGGAGACACACACACACACACACACACACACACACACACACACACCCCGCTGGAGAGAGGTGACAGTACAAGGTCAGCAGGTGGCCTCTCTTCCTTGTCTTGATGAGTACAGGAAATGTCGACCATGTACGGCGGAGGCAGCAGACATGCTGAGGTCAGAGGTCACCTCTCTCTGTTTTCTTAAGTCACGGGTCCCTGATGAGCTCCAGTCACATCCCCCTGTTCATTCAGTAGGTGGAGGTGCAATGGAGGGAAGTAGAGAGGATGCTGCCATTGACTTGTGTGTGTGTGTGTGTGTGTGTGTGTGTGTGTGTGCGCGTGTGCGTGTGTGCATGCGTGTGCGTGTGCGTGCGTGCGTGCGCATGTAGCTCAGTGGTAGAGTGGCCGGTAGAGCAGCTGGAAGTGAATTGCAAGTTTTCCAGTTCGATCCCAGGCTCCCCCAGAGTTAGTGTCAAAGTGTCCTTGAGCAAGACACTGGATGATGGATGATGGGGCGGCGGTGGCTCAGGGGTAGAGTGGCCGGACGGGAACCGCAAGGCTCCCAATTCGAACCCAGGCTCCCGCAGAGTTAGTGTTGAAGTGTCCTTGAGCAAGACTCTGAACCCCTAATTGATCCCGATAAGCAGGTTGGTGCCTTGCATGGTTTCCGCCGCCATTGGTGTAGGAATGTGTGTGTGCATGGGTGAATGTAATGCACAATGATTCAATCTAGGCCTATGTAAAGCCCATTGGATAAAGGCGCTATAAATGCACCATTTACCATTTATGATGGGAGGGAGAAGGTGGAGTTTTATGGCATAGGAAAATTGTGCTTGTAGTCCATCGTATGACGGTGTTGCACGACAGTGTCACATGTCACAAATGGCAGATCTATTTTCAGCGTATAACACCACTGTACAATGAAGTATAAATCAGGCCACTTTAGAAAGAGAAGGAGAGAGAGAGGCGAGACAGAGGCTAATAAGAGATGGTGAATGCGTTCAGGATTTCCTTGGATTTAAATGGCATGGTTTGCACACCTGTCACCCTGCACACGTGCACACACACAGCTCCGTGATAATAACATAATTGTCCCAGAGCACACACAGTCATGCAAATAGGGAAGATGGCTTGTGTTTCCATCCATAGGTCTCTGCCATCTATTTCCATTATTCTAATGCACTGCCACTGACGACCTGCTCTCACACACACAATTAACAGTCTCAGTGAGTGAGTGTGTGAGTGAGGGGAGGGGGGTGCAGTTTGAGAATGGCATTTTGCAGTCACAAGATCTTGGTGTACTGTAGATCGGTGGTTCCCAAACTTTTCCATGTCAAGGACCCCCAAATTGACACTAATTAGCCCGCGGACCCCCAGATAAGAGAAGATGTTTATGGCTCTAGCAATACGGCTCTAGCAGTGATTCTAAACCTGGTTAATTTCAAGAACCCCCAGTTTGACATGCATATTTAGTCTACGCACCCCAATTTATATTGTAAAATCAATGTTCATTTAGTGTTACAGACCCATAAGGGTCCATTGGGTTCAAAACTATCATTTAGCTGGGGACCCCCTGGAACTCCCTCAAGGACCCCTCGGGGTCGCCGGACCCCACTTTGGGAACCACTGCTGTAGATAAAGTCAAGTGTGTTTTTAGAGCACATTTCATAGACCAGTGCTGTACATGAACCGTAGGGCATAACTAAAGGGCCATCTTGCTGCTTTTTTAAGTTCGTTCTCTGGCAGTAGCAACAATAAGAAATTACTGTGTGTGTGTGTGTGTGTGTGTGTGTGTGTGTGTGTGCGTGTGCGCGTGCGTGCGCAAGAGAGAGAGATCTTGGGAGAATGGGTTGTTGATTCTGGTCTGTTCCTTGGCTCCTCATATTGTGGTCTTGGCCCAGGTCTGGTCCCTCTGATTGGATCGGGGGCTTTGTGATGGCTGATGGGACTGATTTAAGCCAAGTGGCACACACTGAGCACGCTCCACGGCGGGCAGATGGACGGAGAGTGAAAGAGCTGTGATTTCTCATTGTGTGCTGCCGTCTTTTGGGGTGTGTCTGATGCCCCCAGAGCACGTCCTCCGTCCAAAAGCGCCATTCACCAATCAGCGGCCGCCGCTTCCCGGGTCCAGAGACACGCCTCTCCAAGATCTCATCTCCATGTCCGTCCACAACTGTTCTGGAAGTGGCTTTGGAGAAGAGTAACCCAGGGCACTTCGTAAAGGACTTTCAAAGCACTTTTCAAAAGCATGCACTTTGACTTGTCTTTCTAATAATAGAGGCATGCTCGTGGCGAATCAAGTGGCAAAGTGAGTTTAACGTTGTTTGACGTCGTTTAATGCAATCAGCTAGAACTTTTCTGTTTGGATGTATGGGCTGTCGAGGCCAGAAAGTAGTTTTTTGCCCCTCAATAGGGGCTTCCGGGTATTGATGATGATGTCAGGTGCATAGCCTCTATATAAGTATACATTTTTGCCATCAGTTTTATATTAAACGTTACTTGCAGCTGTATTTCCATTTAGCATTTTCTTTTGGCATGTGTTGGAATGTTGTTGCTGACATGAAGCCAGTGGTCCACGCTACACAACTGTGTCCAGCTGTTGACAATGAGGTTGGATGCTCTCAAGACATTTGGGGAGTACCAGCAGGTCCAGCACCGATACCAGAAAAGGGTCCCTAAATTCTGGGCCATACATTCCACGAAAATAGCTGATCACAATCACACCTATTCTCTGGATTTGGTGTAGAAGGAAGAAGATTAGGGGACCAACCAGTATAGATGTATGGGGACCCTGATCAATGAAGTATATGTATACTGAAGTATACTCACGGTGTCAACAGGATATACACCACAAATGTGTGTAATAGTTACATGATGCAAAACCCCTCTCTCTCTCTGTCTATCTCCTTATCTCACCATTACACATATGCTCCTAACAAACCACCCCTGACGTAAAGTTCACCCCTGAAGTTTTGAATCAAATTTCCTTTTGTTTACTCCTGTCTCAGAGTCTTTGCTGTTGGGGTCTCTGGCACCTCTCCATATGCATGTTTAAAAAGTAGTAAATACCTCTACCCCCTTCTCCAACCCTTTCACCCCTGCCAAAACTGAGCTGTCAAATGCTCCTCTTGTCTTGACTTTTATTTTTTAGCGATTTTATTTAATTGTATTTATATTTGGGTATTTGGGAGGGGTGGGGGGGAGGGGTCTGTTGAGTGTTGTGTGAAAGGGGATCAGGCACAAAACCTTGGCATCAGTATATTTGATGGAGCCAGGAATGGTTGACAAATTCACCCTCTGTCTAGGATGCGTGTAAGCCATTCCCAAGGAAAAACCCTGCACCCAATCACTGTGATTGCCTGAGATGTGCGGTGCGCGCAGAGGGGGGTGAAGGACTCGCAAAGGGATTAGTCGTTATTCTGATAACCTATTCCGTCCACCGGGCTTGCCAACTCGGACGGCGAGCTCGTCAACTCACTAGGCAATCAGCTGCTCGGAACGGGCGCTCGATTGCCTGGCAGCTGGCTCAGGTGCACCTCACGAGCCTCAAGGATTTCCATGACAGCACGCCTGTCTTGTGCTCAACTCATTTCGAAAAGTCTTACATTTGTTTTAAAAGCTTGCACATCATACTGGATGTTGAGTGAACTAAATGAGCCCATTTCCTTTGTTGGGAATGGCATATAAATTTGTCCAGGATTTATTTATGTAAAAAGAAAAGTTGATAGTGTGTTGAGCGACTTGTCGCACAACACTTTTTGGGTGAAGCATAAATGAGGCGTTGACAGGTCTGGCCAGCAGAAAGCAGATAGATGCCTGAGCAGGTTGGCTGAGGACCAGACACCCTGTTAAATCTGCCACTATGGCTAATCTCTAATCTGGAGATTTACTCTATCTGCCTCTCTCTCTCACTGTCTCTGTCTGTCCCTCTGTCTGTCTGTCTTTCTCTGTCTCTCCTTAGTCCTTCCCCATATCTACAAATGGATTCATCTATTGTCTATAGTTTTTTCCAAAATGCTTTCATTATATACCCCCCCCATACACACATACACACACACACACACACACACACACACACACACACACACACACACACACGCATAACCAGCTCCTGACACACTCACACACACAATTTTATTTTGCAGATGGTCACTAATGAGCAATCAGACAAACAAGATGGCTGATTTTAGGGTTGCATTTTCTTTACTCACCCGCTTACACTGAGGAGTACTATAGAAACTGAGTGGAGATTACGGCTGCCCTGTATCCTGGTGATTATCCTGTACTAATGCAATTGTTTGACTTTTTGTGAGTTATTCCTAAACCTAACTACTTACGGTAATAGCTCACATTTGTTACTTTTCTTTTTTAATTGTGGAAAATGTAGACAAATGTGACGACATGCCCGAAATAGGGACTCCAGTTGTGAAGTGGTTAAAAAAATAATTTGCCTTGCCACCTCAGATGTGGACCAATGTGTGTGCTGTCGTATCAATAAGACCCCCCACCGCTGCCCCTCCTACAAGCACTCAACACAAGGCAGCTCTGAATCTTCCATGATGAAGACATGATGTGTCATAATAATTAGGAGGGTGGACAAAGGACCTGCTGTTTAGGATGTAAATTTATGCAGCCCCCAGCGGTTTCAGATGAGGCTAAATTCTAGCAACCCCCCCCCATCTCCCCCTCATCCGGATTCATTCAATTCATCCTTATCATCCGTTCCTCCATTGAGGACCGGCAAATGTTCACCGACACCAACGCGGTGCAGGTCAAGAGAAGAAGGTCCCACCCGATGCTCGTCTTCTCCTCTGCCCCCCCCCCCCCCCCCCCAAACGGTTCCCACTCCCCCATACTTAGGCCCTTGCAGCAATTACGGCCAATCACTAGGCCTCAATAGGAAGCGACCGGGGCTTGTTTGTGCCACTGTGGTCATTAAGAGAGGGGTGAAGAAAGGAATTAATGACTTAATTGAGGAGGAGAGAGGGGAAAAAAGGGTGAAATCACACAGACTCTGGGAGCGGCGGTGGCGAGCATGAATGGGGTGCCTGGATCGCTCTTGGAGCAAGGGATTGTGGGATTGCTGAAGTGTGTCAAGATTTTGGTCGTCCTCCAGAGCAGATGGTGGCTCGTCGTTCACATACCACCCATTCGCCGTCTTTGTCAACCCAGAATGCCTCCTTTTGTTCCCCCCCCCCCGTTGCTTTGATGTACAAGTTCATAGCCAGAGAGAGAGAGAGAAA
The DNA here is from genome assembly GCF_963924005.1 of Protomyctophum bolini. NCBI lineage: Eukaryota > Metazoa > Chordata > Actinopteri > Myctophiformes > Myctophidae > Protomyctophum > Protomyctophum bolini. The sequence continues at coordinate 26,630,950 of NC_137880.1, forward strand.
CGGCACACACACACACACACACACACACACACACACACACACACACCTACTCTGTTCACATCTACACTTAAACAACACGCGTATCATGGCTTTCTTTCCAATCTCTTCTCTGTTACTTTATCATCATCAATCAGTATTTTCCTCTCTCTTGCTCTAACTGTCTCCCTCTCTCTGTCTTGGTCTCCGTGTCTCCCTATCTCTCTCACCCTCTCCTCTCTCTGTCTCTCTGTCTCTCTCTCTCTGTCTCTGTCTCTCTCTCTCTGTCTCTGTCTCTCTCTCTCTCTCTCTCTCTCTCTCTCTCTCCCTCCCCCCCTAAAGTTTTGAGTAAATCAGAAAGGATGCTGTGTCTCCAGTGTCAGGGTGCTGAAGCCAGGCCTGGCACATTGCTATTCATTCCTCTCTAATGTGGCAGTGTGCGCCCCCCCCCCCCACACCACTGCCAAGCCTGGGCCCCTGCTCCACAGTCTCCTGATTACTGTGGATAAACAAGCAGGAGGAGCAGCTTCGCCTCCTCTCCTCCATTCCGTACCAACTGAGACTTGAGAGATACGCTATACCTCCAGGAAATTCTGGCTCCGTTCTCCCTCGCATGCATGCAGTCTCTCTCTCCCCCGTCCAAGATTTCCGCCCGGGTAGAGTTTAATCAAGATGAAACCGAAAAACAGCTTGCACACAATCCAGCGCTGTCGGCACCCCTTGACCCCCCCCCCCTCCCCGCCCCTAATAATCATAGCATAAAAGTATGTAGAACAAGGAAGGACGTGTTAAAAGGGATAATAGAATGCTTAGACTATTTTAGAGTAAAAACATACATTTTCTTTCATGTGCCCAAATCCCTGGAAGCATTCCTTCCGCAATGTTAATATATGACGATGTAGGTTTAGTTGACAAATGGCTGACAAAACCTTTGCAGGGCTGAATAATTAATGTATGTATAAACAATGTATTAGTTATTCAAATGTGATCCTTTCGGACAACAGCAGTGTTTACCCCCTATTACTCCCTCTGATCGTCCACTCCAAAAAAAAGAGAGGTGGGGGGAACATGAAAGAGAAGAAAGCGTGGAAAGACTAGTGCATGTGACACCAGCGGAGAGCAGCCAGCACAACAAAGACACAGTGAGATTAGCATGACAGAGAATGGTACCAACTTCACACGTTTTTATACGCAACATGAACTCCGGCTATATAAGGCCCCCTAGGGCCCCGATGCAATAATACACATCTAGCATCTTTCTCTCGTTCTGCTTCCTTTCACATTTATCTTGCCACCCTGTTTTCTTTGTTTTCTTTTTTGTTATGTTTGTACATTTTCTCCCCTCACTCTGGTATTTTCTTTTTGCAGTCTCTTTGGTCTTAATGCACTGTGCTAGTCTAGTAGTCTTTTCTCTTGTCTTTTCTCTTCTTTCTCTCTTTCCCACCGCTCTGCTCTTTCTCAGTAGACGTCTGAAGGGCCCTCCAGCCTAGGGGAGACGGGACTGGTCTGATATAGGGGGGGGGGGGGGGGGGGGACAAAGGCTACCGGAGGACGCAAGAGATGGATGAGATGATGCTGTGTCTGAATGTTTGGGAGATAGACCCTGAAGAGGAGGGCCTCCCATTGATGGATTAAGGACCAGGTTGGCTGTACTTGAGAGCTTCTGTCTCTCTGTCTCAGGAGGTGAGACTCGAGAGCCAGGTTGTGAGCATTAGCATTTGTTTTGTTTAGGGCTTGGGCTGTACCGCAGTCTGTTACTCGTTAGTAGGACTCCACAGCAGGTCTCAACATTGGCTGGTCTAACCAGTGCCACGCAAGCCCTCTGTATACTTCGACTCACGCCGAATAGACGGTCTACAAGCTCACTCAACTGTTTTTGCTATTTTTTTAACAGGTTTTGAAAATGTAAAGAATAAATATTATACAGTATCGTTTGCCTATAACAACATTCCCAAAATAGGGACGTCAGTTTGAAAGTGGCTAATGGCTTATTTTCAGGCAGGGATGACTCTGTCGTAAAATGAAGTGTAAATCTGTGTATAAGGAACCCATAACTTTGTGGACAAATAACACTCAACTTTGCTCATAGAGACCCTGAGCATGACAGCATGTAGCTCTCCATTCTATTGCTCATGTAGAAATCCACAAAAGCCGGTGAAAGAAAGTCGGTATTGTCTTTATGGTCTTTCTGGAATATATTTCCATGCCAGTTGAATAGTTCTCATGCACGAATCCCCTTCTTTTGCCAGTCAGGGGCCGGTAGACTGCCTGAAGCGTGCTCCTC
>NC_137880.1:26638209-26688209 GCF_963924005.1 Protomyctophum bolini
TTCATTTGTACCAATCACTCAGCTTTAATGAGAGCTAATTGGACGATTCTAATCTCTCGACTCGTTTTATTTGGTTTAAGTTCCCAGTGACAGAAATAACAGTTTTGGACATGGCACTTGTCTTCATGTATGTATGGAAAAAAAAAGAATGTCACTCTCTCTCCACAGTGGAGATAGCTAGTGTTGAGTATTTCAGACAGACTGACGTCAGACTCGCTATATACAGCTCAAAGAGGCAGTGCTACAATTTTGGTACTTTTTCAGTTTCATTATTTAGGAGGATATCGTCACTGCCACTTTAACTCTTTCAAGGAGATACACTATATTTGCCGCCACATGTGGCTGGGTTTGATTGGAGAAATGAACAATTAGATAACGTAACATATGTTGCCTCAACTAAGCTCATTTCTGTATGCTGTGGGGGGAAAACAATTCAAATGAATCCATATTCCCCACCAAGTCCACTATAGCAAAACCATGAGACCTTGAGTTTAATCAACCAAGAGAGCATCTTCATTTGTGCTCTTCCCCCACGGTTCTGCGTTATTAGAGGTAGAAACTTCTGGAAGCGTTTCTGCCTGCGTTGTTAAGACTAATGGCTATCTAATATGGTAATGCCTCAGTCAGGGAGCAAGGAGACCACATCATTTTAATTAAGGAGTGAGTGGCATTTCCCCCTTCCCTCGTACTCTGGCCTTTAAATGATCTTCCGATGAGCAAGACTTCCACAGCAGTCGTTTTGTCATCTCTCCAATTAAAGCACGAGGCAAGTGGACCGTCGGAGAAGGTCGCTGGCTAATTCCTTACAACAGAGGGATTGTGATCCATGAGTGAACAATAAGGACGCTAATAACAGTCTTACTAGCACGGCCTCCTTGATTGATTCTTGTTAGATGGCTGCTGTTGTTGCTTCTGTTTGTTGTTGTTGTTTTTTTCGACAAATATAATGACCTTCAACTCTAGAAATAAATATGGCCGCTCTTCATCATAGAACTCTGTCAACATAGTGGAACCAACTTAGCCGGTTTAATCAGACACAATTAATTACATGCATTGTATGTCTTTAATGTTAAAACAAATGCATTGTAGACATAGCATTCTATAGTACATACTTATATAGCTTATATATAGATAGATAGATTCATAGCATTGTACAGATATTCTACTGTTAGACGGATGTTAGATTATTGGTTTACTTATGATCTTAGATTACTATTTCTATGCTTTTTATGTATTACCTTATGTTTTTGCTTAATACTGTAAATCGGTCTGGATTAAGAGCATCCACTAAATGTCTATTGTAGAATTGTTTAATAGGTTGTGCGTGTGTGTGCGCATGTGTGTGTGTGTGTGTGTGTGTGTGTGTGCGTGTGCGTGCGTGTCAGACCGATTTGTTGGTCAGTCAATTGTATATGACAAAATTGGCTTCTGACAGTGTTGGCAACTTCCTCCATACTGTAAATGTCTGTGTCTGCAGGATCATTAAGAATATCGTCCGATTTGTTGGTATGAGAATTTTCTCTAAAATGTTCATCTGCATCTGCCCCAGAAAGGCTGTGTGTGGTGTATATGGGGGGTATAAGGAGGATTTTATGAAGAGCCTGGGACAAGAAAGTGAGAAAGGGCAGAGGGAGAGGGAGAGATTTCTAAGCCTGCTAAGCAGATCAGTGTCTTTGTGTGCGGTCAACAGAGCCACTTGAAACTTTTCCTGAGGCCCCGGCGTCTGAGGAGAAAGCTAATTCTTCCTTCTTTCCATCTCCTTTGTGCCGAGACCAGGAAGACATTGAGAGAAGCCATTTATGAAATACTTAATCAGTTTTTTTTACAAAGCCATGCATGCGTTTTTGCCCGCACACTCATTTATTTCACTGCAGAAATGTTACATATCAAGGGAGGGGGTTTCCAGCATGGAAATGAAGAATAGAATGGTGGTTAATGTGTTATTCAAAGGACCTGACACCCGTGAACTGAAGCCCAAATGAACAGATTGTAGTTGCTCTGCTAAATAGAACTATTCATGACCCCCCGTGACTCCTTAAAGCAGCCTGTTTGTGTTTACTGATTGATAAAAAAAAAAGAAAGAAAAAAAGGAACAGTCAATAATCTGTTTTCCCAAACGATTTTTAATCACACTTTCAAATATTTGTGCCGTCGCCTGTGTGGTGTCGCGTCCTTTAGGATTTGAGATGGCCACAAACAACAGGAGGGGGGGGGGGGGGGGATGAAAAAAAGAGAGAATAGCGACCAGGGGACAAGATCAACAAACAGACGAGGCAGAGAGACAGAACAGTTTGAGGATGAGCGCTGCTAATCCTGACCTCGGGTAATGCTAATGCAAATGCATGTTGTTTATCAAATATGTAATCGACATTAGTTTACAAAAGCAGCGATCTGCCAGAGCTCTGCTCTTTGTTCCGTGATTGGGAGATTAAGATGGGCTTTAGCGATGCTCAGATGGATGGAAGGAGGGATGCAGGCAGGGATGGGTGGATGCAATTATGTGTTAAGAAACAAAGTGGGAGGTTTGATGGTAGATTAAAAAATATATTATGTTCTTTTTTTAGTTTTTAATTTGATGTCATGTTCGAAAATTCATATTAGAGGCGGGCTACTAACCAGTTTAATACTTTTTTAAATATGCAAAAGCCATGTGCATAATGTCCCAGACACCTTGGTACTGTATGTACTGTAACTGTACTGTAAGTGACACGTCAGGGGAGATTTGTGTGTGTGTATGTGTGCATGTGTCGGTGTACTTTGCCTGTGTTTGCACATGCGACACATGCACACGTGTGACGAGGGAGCGAAGGATTGAGGAGGAGGAGGGAGGCGTTTGGGGAGCGCGTTGTCTGTGGAGTCGAGCGGTTGCGGGGCAGTTTTGCGGTGAAATGTTTACAGGACGACGCAGGGGCACAACTCCTGCCAGTTTGTGCCTCCCCTGGGCACATGGAGAAACAGAGGTAACCTATTTTCTTTGGCAAGGTTGAGCAGTCACACGGAGACTCTGTTTGTGTTGTTTGATTGCACTGCTCTTTTTGTCTCTCTCTCTCTCCTCTCTTTCCCCTCTCCTTCCGTCCTTCCTTCCTTTCCTCTCTCTCTTATCCTCATTTGCCCCCCCCCCCCCCCCCCCCCACACACACACACACACACACTTTTTTCTCTTTGCCCCCCCGTCTCCTTGTCCCCCCTCTCTCGCCCTATCTCTTCCTTTCTTCTCCATCCTAGTCTCTTTCACGGCCTCGTCTTTTCCCCCTCAGCCGTATTCTCCCCCCGCCCCACCGCCCCTTTCTCTCTCTCTCTCTCTGTCCGTCCGTCTGCCCGTCCGTTGCCACACAGGGATAAAGGAGAGGTCTTGCTGTGCTGTGTTTGCCTGCCTGGTTGCAGGGTCTGTTGTTAGTAAATGAGGTCATTAGAAGACACTCTGACCTAACCAAAGGCATTTTGTTCTCTGCGCTGAGTTTTTTTTTTTTTACCCTCTTTTCCTCAGTATAAATATACACCTTTGATGGAACGAATAGACCCCGGGATCATTAACATATCATTATGTCGCCCAACAAATTGGGGTGAACCTTACTAGAAGCGAAGAAAGAAAAGAAAAAATCTCAGTCTGCACTGCTTTGTTGCCCTCTTAGATTTAGACACAGTGAAATTCAGTCAACCCTGGATTTTGGCTGGTATATTTATATTTACAGTATGTATACACACGTGACACTCTCACACACACACACACACACACACACATGCACACACATGCACACACATGCACACACAATTTATGCACTTGCGCTGACACATAGACAATCACAGACACACAGACACGCACTCAAATTACTCTCACTCTCTGTTTATCTCTCTCTCTCTCCCTTACTCCCTCTTGCTTATCATAAACCATGATCTCTTTCCAGATGTTATCTCTCTCTACATCTCTTATGTTTCTTCTCTTCCTCTGACCCTTCCATTGTGTCCCGGCTAACACCTTTCCTCTGTCCCTCATGATGTCTCAGGTGGGCAGAGGTGGGCATGGGGGACGGCCCTCTAGGCGCGCCCCAGGATTTTTGGGCCTTCTCTCCATGGCACGAGGCCAGATCCCTAATGACACCTGTGTGCCTTGGCATCGCTCCTGGTTTACAGTAGCTATTAGCAGGCTTTTATGTCAAACAAAACACCAACACAATGTGTCCCTCTGTACGGGCAATCGTTACTGTACTGTACCACACAGCCTCGCTGCGATATAGCCCCCCGTCCTCCCCAAACACATACACACTCGCACGCAAAACATGACATGTTCTCCGCCACCGCAAATGGACGCTGTTCTTTCTGAGACAGCGTGTGTGTGACTGTGAACATTGTGAGCGGGTCGCACCTATCCCTCGCCATGTCAACGAGTTCTAATTTGCGCCGGTGAATGTCAAGGATATCCAGCGGGCTTCGCCGCATTTCTCTCTGCGCCGAGGCTTGTTTCTTCTTGTGTTGTGCAACATTGCCCCATTGTCCCGCCCCGCACACTCATAAACATACTTCATACGCAGCAGTCTCTGAAGCGTATGCCATTGTTCCTCAAGTGGGGAGACGAGTGTCCCCGCTCTCCAAATGGACATTGGCAAATCTCCTGAAACAATGCGCCCGCCACACCACACAGCTCACCCACATTTAAAACCCCAGACCTTCACCACTTACACGCGGAAAGAAAATTACCTGAGCACAAAGCAGCAGCTCTTGTCTCTCCCCAGAACACACCGCTGCACTCTTGTCATTACAAGTGGAGTGTCTATTATAAACAATTATTATAGCCCTTCACGGACAGTTTGGTCTTTGTCGGGTATTGTGCATATGAGTGAAGAAGGATTGGCAGTAATCAATGGAGGAACCTTGTGGTCAAGGTAAGGGTCCAGGGTGAACTAAACACACAGTTGCATTCAGAGATATACAGTATATGTGATCAACACACACACACACACACACACACACACACACACACACACACACACACACAGTCAAATGCTCCTCTCATGTATTATACACTTTAAAATCCTGAGTGTTCATTTAACTCAAATGGAACCAAATGGACCCTTATGGGTCCCCCAAATGGACCCTCACAGGACCCAGACACTCTCAGAGTTACAATCAATCACAATCAATTACAATGTAGGGATTTAGAAAACGTTCTTATAGAGCAACTTTAAAAAGTGTGAGATCAGAGTCCTGTCAACAAAATGTACAGTTTGTGACAATTCGATTATTGGTTAATAGTCACATTATGTATAGCATCTGTGTAAACAACATGCATTGTCCATGGTGTTATAGGGAAGGTACATGACTTCCTGTGTTAGCTGATGTGAGTGAGTGTGTGAGTGAGTGGTAAGGGGTAAATGGGGTGCCATGCCCTCCATTGCTTTGAACTCGAAGGCCATCACCAGTGTTTTGAATTGGATGTGGGCAGCAAGCGGCTGGACGCCAGTGAAGAGAACGTATAAGGGGCGAGAAGTTTTGGGGACAATTTTGGGACGTTGAAGACCACGGGCTCTATTTTCGGCCATGCTAAACTCCTTATCCCTAAACAACTTTTTTTACCGTTTTGAAAAACATTTCTGAATGGTTCAACTAGCTAGCCGATACGGTGATACGTTGTGAGCTTGTAGATTGGCTATTTTAACTACCGTATTCAAAAATGTTTTTAAAATAGTAAAAACTTAAAAAGGTAAAAATGTTTAGGGATAAGGGGTCTAGCATGGACGAAAATAGAGCCTCAGGTGTGCCCCCCCATTCAATTGCATTGCAATAGTCAAGCCAGTTGAAACTATAAAAGTCAATTTTTTTGAAAAAAACGCTTGAATAGCTTGGTCTTTTGCCCCTGCAAGGGAATTTACTGTATGTCTTTATTAACAATTGTAAAACATAGATTGGTTACGTAACCAACAACAGCCAATTAGCTACTACAAACGTTATGCAAAGCTCGGCCAATCACAGCGGAAGTTAGGTAGGTTACTAGGTAGCAACCACACTAACTAATGAGGTGTGAGTAAGGAGCTGGGCCGTCTGATGTTGGGATATAGTGTTTGCGAATGCATAAAGTCAGTGGCAAAGTGAGTTTTAACATAGTTTAATGCAATCAGATAGGACTTTGAACTGTTGGGATTTATGGGCTGTCAAGGCCAGAAAGTAGTTCTTTGCCACTCAGTAGGCATTCCTGCAGTGGATACCTTCCGGGTAAATGATGATGATGTCATGTGCATACCATCCTCTATTGTAAAATGTAAAACTACATGATCAAGTGATCACTGCAATGTGTGCCTTGAAAGACCACTGACTGTCCAGGAGCACAGGTTCATGGCACTTGGGATAGAGGGTATCTGCATGCATAAAGTGAATGGAAAATCGAGTGGCAAAGTGAGTTTAATGTCGTTTAACGTCATTTAATGCAATCAGATAGGACTTTTCTGTTTGGCTGTATGGGCTATCAAGGCCAGACAACAAACACAATTATTCGGGCTGAACAAATAATTAGAAAGAAGAAGAAAACGGCAGGTTACACTTTTTGTTGTTTTTCTTCTTTGTAATTATTTGTTTGGTCCAAAATATTGTTTGTTGTCATGATTTGTCATGACAAGAGTTGGCTTTGTGCAACGCTTATAAGGTCTTTAAATAAATACGTTTTGAAATGTCTATGGGAAAAATGCATTGGTAACTATTTCCTGGGCCTGGCGTCGTCATGAAAGGGGGTGGGACTGCGACGCTCTATAGGTGCAACACGTACTGTATATCTAATGTACGGCTGAGCATAAACATGGTAACGCCCCGCCTGCCTCTGATTGGCCTACCGACACTGCCCGTCTCGACTGTCCACCGAGATGCGAGGTTACTCCGTGGTGGGAAAATAATACAAGAGAATGACAGAATGCAGCCTTGTAACTAACTTGTACGTTTTTTGTAGAAGAGCCGAACTAATGCACGATGTACTATGATTTGATTTGGGTGTGTACTTCTAAATAAAGTGTTAGTGTTGATTATCGTGTATTAATCTAATTATAGTAAATGAATACTAGGCTATTATACAAAAAACGATAAAGGTGAATGGAAAAGAGACCTTTTTACAGTACAATAATGTTTCACGTTTACACATACAAAAAAATTAAAAACACAAACACTTCATTTAGAACACACCCAAATCAAATCATATTACGGCGTACATGTTCAATCAATCATTCAATCAAAGCAAACGGCATAAACAATATTAGTTTGCCTCTTCTACAAAAATGAAACTTACAAGTTATAGGCAGTTCTCTTGTATCATACCGATACCGTATACTTGTATTATTTTCCACCACCTCGCAGCAGAGATCAGACTAAGTATCTAGCACAGCTATATCCACCTCAGTGGACAGTCAAGACGGGCAGTGTCGGTAGGCCAATCAGAGGCAGGCGGGGCGTTACCATGTCTATGCTCAGCCACACATTAGATATACGCAGGTGTAAACAGGGAGTTGTCTATGGAAATGGAAAGATCCTGCAGAGTGCATGACATTCCAGGGAAGAAGAGACATTCAGTCTGGTCTGCATTGAGCTTTAGGTGGTGGAAATTCCGCTGTGAGATGTCAGCCAGGCATGCAGGTGATGAGCACGGTCAGAAGTTTAAATTAGGGACTTAGAATTCTGAGGATGTTACTGCATGATGCAAGATTATTATAATTTGATTTAAAGGTTATGGTCTTTAAATGTGTGTGCGTAGTGCGTACACACACGCGCATCTGTGAGCTTGTGCATTATTTCTGTCAGACACGCTCGTCAAGTTGAGAACCATTTATTGCAATGATATTCTATTTTATTTGGCAGTATGGCTCTGCTTCCAGGATTTTTTGTGAGCCATGAAGTTTAGCTACTGAAAAGTGTTAATTTAACTCAGTATTTACAAATGGAATAGACAGAAGGTAGCGCAATAATTAGGCAGCCTTAGACATGCCATTTCTAGCGTAGTTTATAGTGTAAAATACACTGAGTTTAAGAACAATAACAAAAGGGAGGGTCTCTGGGCAAATTAAACGGAAAAAGGAAAGGTACATTGAAGTGTGAGGGTGATAACATTTTGGAGAGAAAGTGGGGGTGAAAAAGAGAGAGAGAGAGACAAAGAGAGAGGTGTGAGACGTGTGTGTGTGTGTGTGTGTGTGTGTGTGTGTGTGTCTGTGTGTGTGTGTGTGTGTGTGTGTGGGTGGGCACTGGGCATGGTGGCATTGGGCACAGGGGCTTAATGAGAGGTGAGCCAGAGGAGACAGAGCAAGGACAGACAGAGAGAGAGAGAGAGAGAGAGAGGTGAGAAGGAGGGAGTGAGTGATAGATGGGGTGGCGGGAGAGGGGGAATAGAGAAAGAGAGGGAGGAAGGGACTCTGGAAAACAGAGGTGGTAAACAAAAAGCCAAGAATAGAGTACATGGGGTAAAGGTGAAGAAAGGGGTGAGGGACGCAGGGAGAGAGAGGACGAGGAACAAACGAGCAGGGGAAGAGCGAGGAAGAGGGAGAGCAGCTTCTACTTAAGACAAGAACATGGGGAGAGCTTGTCAGACAGGACGACACTCAACACACATGGAACCAATCAACCGTGACATTTGTATTTGTTATTGATTTTATTTACTGATTTGTAATTTTTCTTCAAATGAACCAATTAACCAAAAAACGTAAATTTTCTTAGCATGCCAGCTTTTTTCATCAAACAATCAATGCTGGCATGACATTCTTCAGGAAAACGCAAGGGAATGAGAAAGATCGATCTTTGTCGCCCATAAAACTGTCAAAATAGCACCCCTTTTTAGTCGTAGGAAGGGGAAACAAAGACAGGCGCTTCTCAGACACAAAGGGAAGTGGAGAGGGACAAACAGACACTTGGCTCTGTCCCAACTTATGAAGGAGTTTGGGACAGCCGCACCTTCCACCCTCCTCACCCCCCCTCCCCACCCACCCTCTATAAAGGTGATGTATGGCTGGGGGCTGGATGTGCCCTTGTCACAGCCCCGCGTCTGAAAAATTCTGATGGATGGGGGGAACGGAGAGGCGAAGTGGAAGGAGGATAAGGAATGCAGGTGATGGGGAGGTGACAGTGATGTAGGGCGTGCCGTCGCACTGCCGCATCTCAGACAGCTGTTTAGCGACGGGGGCTAACACTCTTTTTGTGTGTGTGTGTGTGTGTGTGTGTGTGTGCGTGCGTGCGCCTGTGTGTTCACGTGTGTATTTGAGGGGCGCAGCAGACAGGGGACAGATATTTTGAGGAGGTCACACGGTGGCAATGTAGGATAAGGCCAGTGCATGCATACATGTTGTCATCGATTCATGTATCATTTTAAAGACCGTTGGATGTTTGTGTTGAGTTGAGAGTGCACCACATCCGGAGCCTTAATTGAACTCTGAGTTAAAGCCAATGGTGAAAAGTACATTTACTTAAGTACTGTACTTAAGTACAACTTTGAGGTATTTGTACTTTACTTGAGTATTTCCAATTTCCAATACTTTCACTTCTACTCCACTACATCTTGGATCCAGCTATTGTACTTTTACTCTGCTACATTTATTAGAAAACTTGAGTTACAAAACATATACCCACTTCAGCCCTATACATTTCGGCCAATTCAAAATAGCCGTATATACAAGCTCACAATGCGTCGCTTTGCTGCATAATGACTCAGTATTCTCTACTTAAAGTACATTTTGTTACCAATACTTTTGTACCTTTTATTCAAGTGCTATTTGAATTCCGGACTTTTACTTGTAATGTAAAGTATTTCTACATTGCAGTATATTGATACTTTTACTTAATTATAACATGCGAATACATCTTGCAAGTTGCACCACTGGTTAACGGCCGAGCTACACCATGGCTTTTCAGTGTGCATTTGTGCGTATACGCGTAAACACACGCTGAAAAGCCTGCATGGTGTAGCTCGGCGCTAAATCAACTATCAGGAATGTTCTGTGAGTGCGGCCTGTCAATATAATCACCATTGGAGGAGAAGGCCAGTATCTCTAATCATCTGTGCCCTTCAAGGCCTGGCGAGCCTGGCATGGCCCTGGTGAGCCTCAGGCCTCCAGACCCCTCCCTGTGTGGCAGGAGAACCAGATTTACACGCAGGCACACACACTCACACACACACACACACACACACACACACACACACACACACACATGTCGCTCGCACGCACGCACGCAGAGCAAAGCTGCGTCTTCTTTTCCCACTGGGTCACCCTCCCATGAGCCATATCCAAGTACAGTACAATGGTAAGGGATTGTATATATATATATGTGTGTGTGTGCGTGTGTGTGTGTGTGTGTGTGTGTGTGTGTGTGTGTGTGCGTGGCGCGTGCGTGACATTTAGCCTGCAGCCAGCAGGTATCCAAGGGCCCTTTCAAATTAGCAACGGGGGATTAGGTGATCCCCCTCGGTGCTCAGTGGGTTCCCGAGCAAGGACTCTGGGAATATCAGGAATATCTGTCACAGTGGAACACCACTGAAACAGCCATAAATCACCCAGCCAGTCATCAACTGACTACAGTTCACCATGTCGACTTTCACTCGGCTATTAATCAAACTAATAGAATGGAATAGAATATTATTCAACAGACATATTATACCATCCCTTTTGGGCAGAAACCAATATGTCCAAAACCTTTACTTTTCATGACATGGAAAAATTACCTTTCAGGAATGGACCTTTCAGCTCTTTCTTAATACTTTTCATTGGTTCTATATTATAGATACTATAGAGCGGTGCCCGTTGGGCACTGGCCTACTTGGAACGATGCAAGTTGGAATGTCTGTGTACTTTTATGCCCATATATGGAGTGCTTTGTCAGGCATGCCCAAATATGGAGTCTATGCAGACGTCAGAATGATGTCAGAACAGGCCAGCTCCATATATGGACCATAACCAACTTTGTTGTTGTTTTTTCAACCAAGGTTCATATTTTAGGTTGTTTTTAGAGAAAGTAAAAGACGAGTGTTATATACGAGTGTATATATTTTTTTATTTGATGCTTTCTTTCATTTTAACGATTTTAGCCATTTTTGACGGGGGCGGGGGCATTCGAACAAGTGGCTAAATATGTTGTTTTTGTTTTTTACATTTCACAGCTATTTCTTTATTATTTTACTATAGTCCTACTAGACCACAGGAAATTACATCTGGCCATAAAAGATCACGGGATCTACTGAATGTGAATGGACGGTGACAAACAGACATATTGAGCCTATGACACACGACATCCCACTAGGTCACATTCAGTCAATCGTGATCTTTTGTAGCCAGATGTAATTTCCTGGCTATATAGTAAATAACAATAATGAAATTGGCGTAAAAGTTTGTAAAAAATGTAAGACATATTTAGCTTGTTAACTTGTTTGAATGCGCCCGCCAAGCCCCCAGAAGGGCTGCCACTACCTACTGGCCAAAAGTGGAATTGCAGCACGTTCATGGAGGTGGACGGACCTTCAGTGACGTTCATGTGCGTAACGTGCGTCAACCCTGACCTCAAATTTGTCCGCTCTCAACTTCCGCTCGCTCGAGCTATTGAGTTATAATGGTACTTCCGGCAGTCTTCTAGGTGCTTCCAAACGCCACTGAGCAACTTCCATTAAATTAATGTCGCTCCCGGTCCTCACTCTATCCTTTATAACTCTATGGCCCCCGCCCCCCCCCTGTCAAAATCCTTAAACAAAAGAAAACACTCATCGTTCTCTAATAGCAACCTAAAACATGAACCTTGGTTCACCCAACGTTGTCCTTTAACGAGTTGAAACTAAGAGGGAAGACTGCACGCTCGCAGGCGGGGTGTTAAACATCATGGGTGACTCCAAAGAGGGATGTTTGGGGACGGGGACGGGGGGCGACAGGGGGTGTTACTGGACATGAGTCCTGTAAGAAGAGGAGAGGGTGAATATAGATGGAGGGATAGAAGTGAGGGAGGGAGGGAGGCAGGGAACCATGAGGGATATGTTTGGGGACAGTTAACTGGAAGTGTGTGTGTGTGTGTGTGTGTGTGTGTGTGTGTGTGTGTGTGTGTGTGTGTGTGTGTGTGTGTGTGTGTGTGTGTGTGTGTGTGTGTGTGTGTGTGTGTGTGTGTGTGTGTGTGTGTGTGTGTGTGTGTGTGTGTGTGTGTGTGTGTGTGTGTGTGTGTGTGTGTGTGTGTGTGTGTGTGAGAACAGAATGCACTTGTGACACAGAGCGGTATTGACAGTCAGGGCTGATGCCCCTGAGAAAACCTTCAGAATTCAATCCAATCGATCTCCCAGAGGACTGGAGGACTCTGCCCCGGTCCATACCCTGAGTCATTATTACACAGCCGTGCACGCGTGGCGCGCACACACACACACACACACACACACACACACACACACACACACACACAGAGAGAGAGAGAGATAGTATATAGGCTACTGATATAGTGTCTGTGGATGTTTTTCAGACACTCACATTCTTCTGTTTTATGCAAAAGTGTTATATGGTTCTTTCTTTTCCACTACAAGAACTAATAGCCAGCCTGTGTATTTTGTTGTGGTTTAGAACTAATAGCGAGCCTGTGTATTTCACATGTTGTGGTTTGGTTTAGAACTAATGGCGAGCCTGTGTATTTCACATGTTGTGGTTTAGAACTAATAGCGAGCCTGTGTATTTCACATGTTGTGGTTTAGAACTAATGGCGAGCCTGTGTATTTCACATGTTGTGGTTTAGAACTAATGGCGAGCCTGTGTATTTCACATGTTGTGGTTTAGAACTAATGGCGAGCCTGTGTATTTCACATGTTGTGGTTTAGAACTAATGGCGAGCCTGTGTATTTCACATGTTGTGGTTTTCCATACTCTACGACTTGGCTTCAGATAAGGTTTGGACGGCACAACCTCCTTTGGACCTCGCTCTGGAGGCGGTACTAAACTTGCACTTTCAAATGTTTTTCAAGCATTGTAGAGGATCTACAATGCTCTACATGCTGTGCTGTGTAAGCTTGTAGATCAGCTATGATCTCTTTTTTAATTTGATATATATACAGGCACAGTACACAACCACAATTTGAGTCCAACCACTTTACATTATTAATATCATGAGTTTCCTGGTGATCTTTCACTCAACCACAGTTCACGGACGGTCCTCCCTATTTTGAGCAAACAGTTTCAAAACCTTTTTTAGATTCATTCAACATTTTCAAAAATATATTTGTCATGCAACAAAGTCATGCGTTGATGTATTATACGGTGGTTAAGTGGTTAACATTCTACATAATATGCGTGAGCTGGCCCACATGTGTGTGTGTGTGTGTGTGTGTGTGTGTGTGTGAGTGAATGCCATGTGTGCATGTGAGAAGGAGGAGGTGGTGTGGAAGTGGCAGTGGGTGGGGTGTCGGGGTGAGGGGGTGGATGCGTAGCACAGAGTCCATGTGTTGTGTGACCTTGGTCACTGGTGAGGGGGGACCTAGTTTTCTTGCCAAGCCAATCAATAAGCTAAACAGGCGGAGGATGGCTATTTGGAGCATGGGAAGCCAAACTCAAATACTGATAGGTTATCTGCCCGTCCCAGCACCACTTCTGTGCAAATATTGGACCAGCACATTTTTCACGGTGACTTGCATTTGGAAAAAAGAGAAAAGGAAAAAAGAAAGGGAGCGAGAGAGGAGGGGGGGGGGGACTGGGTAGTGGAGGATGGACATGGTTGAGTGGATATGTTGCAGGGCATTACCCCAGAACCTCCCACCCACCCCCTCTCTCTCTTTCATTCTAAAACTCATCCTCTCTTCTCTTCCTTGAACCACCAGTGCATTCCCTCTCATTCTCCATCTATCCATCCATCCATCCATCCATCCATCCATCCATCCATCCATCCCAATTAAGCAGCCAAGAGAGTGAGTGTGGTTAGTGTCTGCCCTGAAACTAGGAGGTTCGATCCCCAGATGGGTGATACCAAAGGGGTGACGCTGCCAATCGTTTTGAATCCATGACACGAGAGGAATGTCTTATATCTTAAACTAAACCTAAAAAGCCCAACTCCCAAAGTTTCTGTGTTCTCAAGTAGCCTGGGCATCATTCCATTTGGGGTTTATGATCCGGCCGGGAGCAGATGGTAACTTTCACCATGTTGTAGTCAATGATTTGTAGTCATCTGGCAGGAAACCACTAGGCAGAATCAGAAGTACCCGAAATACTTCCCGCGATCATAATTTTGTAGCCTACTAAAATCATTGATGCTGCTTAGTTTAGCTGATTTTTTAAATATAAATGTGAGTGTACATTCCAGAGACTATTTGGGGTCTGTATAGTAATAATACAATAATTCTATTTTATTGGGTAGGTCCTAAAATTACGATCGTGGGGTCTTATTTTGGGTACTTCTGATTCCGCCTTGTGGTTTTCTGCCAGATGACTACAAATCATTGACTACAACATGACATATTTTACCATCCACTCCAGACCGGTTCACACGCCGGTGTGAACCGGTCTGGAGCAGCAGACCAGGCTTTCCTCCGAGGTGGAAAGCCTGGTGACATGAGATTAGTTCTCAAGTACTGAGACTTTCTCCTTTCAGTGTTGCCTATTTGATCCAGCACCGGTCTGCTACTGAGAGACACACCGGTCCGGTCTGCTACTGAGAGTCACACCGGTCCGGTCTGCTACTGAGAGACACACCGGTCCGGTCTGCTACTGAGAGACACACCGGTCCGGTCTGCTACTGAGAGTCACACCGGTCCGGTCTGCTACTGAGAGTCACACCGGTCCGGTCTACATAGCCTATAGCACCTCTTGGACTGCTACTGAGAGACATGTGTGTAAGTGTCCTGCAGTGGATGATGGCAGCTGCATCTGATCAATAATGAATGAGTGACACATGCCAACCTCTCTGGAGATAACAGACAGCCCAGCGTGTGCATGTGCGTGTGCATGTGCGTGTATGTGTGCCGCATGCGTGCGTGCGAGTGTATGTGTGTGACTGTGTGTCAGTGGTTGTGTGATCGTGCATCACATGCATGCGCATGTGTGTAACGTGCAACGAACATCCTCTGAGACAATTCAAAGCTCATCGAGAGCCTGAGTTGAGAAGTGATGGAGGCATGGGGAATTGTGTGTGAGTGAGTGCGTGCGTGCGTGCGTGCGTGCGTGCGTGCGTGCGTGCGTGCGTGCGTGCGTGCGTGCTTTTCTCAGTAGGTGTGGAAGTCAAAGCCAAATCACACTGATACAGTGAGATTGGAACAAT
Source organism: Protomyctophum bolini (assembly GCF_963924005.1). Lineage (NCBI taxonomy): Eukaryota > Metazoa > Chordata > Actinopteri > Myctophiformes > Myctophidae > Protomyctophum > Protomyctophum bolini. The sequence continues at coordinate 26,653,426 of NC_137880.1, forward strand.
GACTTCAAGAGGAGCGCAGCAGCTAAATACAACAACAACACATTAAATATTAGAGAGTGCTGATCAAAGCACTCGATAAATGAATTAAAGCCGGCGAGAAATATACAGTCCATCTGGACCAAGATTCTCAGATCCCTCACAGACAGAGCCCATTGCTCAGATGCTTGCCTTTTGTTCAGTTTTATTTGTTTGTTCTTTTGGCTGATCTTCAATTTCAAATCAATCATCCAGCCACTTGTATTGATTTGTCTTAAAATAAAACGGCTGGGTGCAACACTTGAAACTAGTTTTTCTTCTTACTAATTATTTGATCAGCCCAAAACATTGTTTATTGTCATGATTTGTCACGAGCCGAGTTGCCTTTGTCCGCGGTGTAAACGTCTTTAAATAAATACTTTTTGAGGAATTATTTCCTGGGCCACTCGTCGTTCTGAAAGGGGGCGGGACTGCAACGCTCTATAGCCACTAAAACCCTCTAGTGACAGTTAGTGAAACAGCTGAATTGGCTCTGTACTTGCCTTCTCTTGTTTCCCTCTACACTGCCAGAAATGGCAAATCTACAAGCTGCACAATGCGCCGTAGCTCGGCCATTTCAGGCGAATGTTCCTCCCAGAATAAGGGCTGTTGGGCCCTTGGACCAACGTTCAGGTGATCAACAGTTGACCATTCCCTGGGTTATTGTTGTGGTTTACAGCCATGCTGCAGTAAACTACAGGAAGGGAGCATGAAGTGATTACACATTGAGTGTTTGGTAACAGAGATGCCCTGTCTGCCATGGTGGGATGTTTTCTTACTGTCTCAGTTTCTCTGCTCTCTCTCTCTCTCTCTCTCTCTCTCTATCTCTCTCTCTCTCTCTCTTTATCTCTCTCTCTCTCTTCCAATTTCTCTCCCTCTCTCTTTATCTCTCTCTCTCTCTCTTCCCATTTCTCTCTCTCTCTTTCTCTCTCTGACACTGGGCACTGGTCCCCTCCCTGACCATCTGGGCCTCTCCTCTGTGTGTGTGTGTGTGTGTGTGTGTGTGTGTGTGTGTGTGTGTGTGTGTGTGTGTGTGTGTGTGTGTGTGCGCGTATGTGCGTGCGTTTATGCACTTGTGTGAATATATGAGTTTGAGAGAGGTTTCTCCTCAAGGGCGTGTGTGTGTGTGTGTGTGTGTGTGTGTGTGTGTGTGTGTGTGTGCGTGTGTGTTTATGGGCTTTCACTATCTGTGGTCGACGGTGGTGTATCTGCAGAAGGGTCTTCCTTCGCCAGGTGGACAGCTGCTACTTAGTAGCCTTACAGCCCAGCCAGCTAAAGAGAGAGCTGTCGGACTTAACCCTTTATTCACCTCCAATGTATATGCTAAAGGCACAATGCATTAGCATAGAAATGTAATCGGGTGTATATTGGTATTATTAAGGTATTATGCATGTATATGCATGGCGCTAATGACTGTGTGTGCATGGGGTTAATGCATCCGTGCATGCGCATGCGTGTGTGTACATACTGTATAGTGTATATGCACGCAAGCGCGCCTTCTCGCGGGTATGTGTGATCTGCATCTGCGCACGCGAGCGCATGCACGTGTGCACAACGGAAATGTGTCAGGTGTGTGCGTAGGTGTACGTGCGCGTGTGCGCTTATTTATTTCTAGGCATATTCTCTCTCTGTGCTTTTGTGTGTGCACGTGCCTGGCAGTCGGCTTTAATACTCTTATCCGTCCCAGTGGCCTCGTCTTTGTCTGCTCCTCAAATGGAGGTTTAGTCTCTATAACACATGGATGGGCTTAATCAAACCATTAGAGTGTTCACCCGCGAGGAGCATCTCAGCACTATACCTCCTACTGAGATCTGCTTTAAGACACGGTGGCCATGCTGCAATGGCAAACACTCAAAAACCTCTGGATTATCGGCCCCGGCTCTCAGCGACTTAGCATCCAGCCCCCCCCCCCCTCTCTCCCCCTCTCACTGTCTCTGTCTCTCTCGCGTGCTCTCTCTGTCCCTCGCTTTGTCGTTTCCCTCGCTCTCTCTCTCTCTCTCCGAGAGAAGATAAGGATTGATGTCTTCTCTCTCAGGCTTTATCTATCTGTGTGTGTGTGTGTGTGTGTGTGTGTGTGTGTAGGACTAAAAGCGTTTCCTTTACAGGCCTTTTAGCGGACTTATGTCTTAGTCTGGAATGACTGTAGACACGCAAGTGCGGATCAAACTGCATCAATGCACACACACACACACACACCCACACACACACCCACACACACACACACACACACCCACACACACCATCAGACGCATGCTCGTAATGAAAAGACACGCACGCATCTGTGTGGTGAAGCACTCACACGCACACTGCCATTCTGGGACACACATCCATACGTTACAATAAAAATAATTACTTTACACTTTTTGTTTTGTTTTTCTTCTTACTAATTATTTGATCGGCCCAAAAGTTTATTGTCATGATTTGTCACGAGCCGAGTTAAAGCAGAAATAACATAACATAACATGCATTTTTATTTTTAATTATCATATTGTCTATGTCCCTCAAACTTATTTCTAATGGTTTGAGCCTCAATCACCACTCTGATATAACCCGTTCTTGTCATTTTGTTCTGGACTTTGAAAGCTGCAATGCCACAATGTCCTGAGGTGGTGGGGGTGCTAATATGCAGATTATTTAATATTTGAGTCATTATAATACTGATGCTGGATAAAACCAGGCTTGTTTATACTGTATATGCACGCAAGCGAGCCTTGGTATGACTGTAGACACGCAAGTGTGGATCAAAATGCATCAATGCGTGCACACACACACACACACACACACACACACACACACACACACACACACACCCACACACACCATCAGACGCATGCTCGTAATGAAAAGAAGCACTCACACGCACACTGCCATTCTGGGACATACATCCATACGTTACAATAAAATAATTAGAAGAAAAAAAGGCAGGGTACAACACTTTATGTTTTGTCTTTCTTCTTACTAATACTAATACAATAATAATCACGCAACCTGCAGGAGGATCCAAACTCATGCTATAAGCAATGCTGTTTGCGCTGCAGTTGGAAAGCTACTGTTTTTTTAACCCATTTTGGGAGGGGAGCCCTTTTGGTGTTAGCATTATATTATGCTTTAGCTATTGAAAAATAGCAGATCTACAAGCTCAGAGCTTGTAGGTCTGCTATTCTTGAAAAATAAAAGAACGACTGACAAAATGGGTTAAAGCCTTATTTGGGAGGTGGGGGGATTTTAAAATGTCTCCCCAATTTAGTCATGCAAATTCCACTGTAGACACCCACGACATCTCCTCTGATCCACACTATTAGCCGCTTCATTTCACCTGACGGTGAGGAGGTTTCTGTCAGGCACGTGTTGGGATGCCCTGTTCATCCTTGGGGTTCCGTCTCCCCAGGGAAACGGGGACCAACCTGTAGCAGTCACACAGGTGGTGGTGCGGCGGCGGCAGAGAACACACCTTCCCTGCCGGCGTCCCAAATGAACTTCTTTCTTTGCCTTTTTTTTTTTTTTACTATTTTGACAAAACATTTTAAAATTGTTCAACTAGCCGATCTACATCGACACGTTGTGAGCTCGTAGACAGAACTATTAAATTTTCTTGTTCAACATAGTAAAACAGGCAAAGAAGTTTAGGGATAAAATTAAAATGTAATTACATTGAGGCCCGCAGGTGTTTTAGCCCGTCACCTCCCGAATGTCCACAAAGCTGTTCACATATGTGAGACATCGACCTCTAGTCCTCTACTGTAATGACCTCTGCAGTATGTATCCCTGCATGTGTCCTTGAATGGACAAAACTTCTTCCACTTTCACTGTCATTTCAAATTTAGAACATGTTTGCGGATGTCGTCTGCATATCTCAGACAGTGAAAACCCCACGGGGTGATCACCAACCAAACAATACGACGAACCACAGCTTTCCACGGCCTCCGTTCCCTTAATTGATTTCACATTGCGACTGACTGATGCCCAGTGTGTCTCTGAAATGTTCCTTTTTGGGGGGCGTCCTGCTGTAAACGCTGAAGACAATGCCTTGCAGCGGTCCCATGGCCTCTTGTCTTGGCCGCTCGCGTTGCAGTGTCCTTGTTGTTGTCATCGTCGCCACTATCGGACCCGTTCCTCCTCCTCGTCTCCAATGGACGATGAGCATTATCGCGTTCCAACCCCCGGAAGAGGCCGCGGTCCACTCCGCTCCTCCAGCAGCGAGCTCCGTCCGAGGGAGACAAGTGTATCAAAAAAACACTTCCCACTTTTGGCCGGCTGGCGCGCCGCATTAAAAGATTAGAAGCAATGGCTTAAATCGAAGGGAGAGCTTTGGAAAATATCAAGAAGAGACTGTTGTCTGTCCCCCCCTCGTGTCTAGTTTTTGCAGGAAGTGGATAGAGAAGTCTTTATTGTGGCGCTTGTTTGAGGAAAAAAAGAGGGAGAGAATGAAAGAAATGGGACATACTCTAAAGCCTTTCTGTGTCATAGGAATTAAACAAACGCAAAAAAAAAGTGGGGGTGGGGGGGGGGGTTGGGGATAAAAGCGGCTTAGACTGTTGAGACAAGTACATCTAAGAGAATGCACAAAAGCAGGGGTGTAAACGGTGGATTCTTCCCGGCTAAAAACTTATCAAGCACAAGCTTTGTGCTCAATCCATTTAAGTGAGTCCCTAACACGCCCCTATTGTATGCCTTTAATGGTCGGAAAGTGACTTGCGCGGGGCTATCGCCTCTTCATGGGGATTACAGCTAAGTGCTTAAGTTGTAGCGAAACCCGGATTTATACTGACGGCAGAGAGAGAGAGAGGGGTGGGGGGGGGGGGGGGTGGAGGGAGGAGGAGATGGGGGTGGAGGGGCAGAGAAAGGACCCTTACAAAGGATTTGTGTCAGGATCGCACTGTTCACTTCATGTGCCCGTGACAGGGCCGAGAGAGGACAACCGCCGTTTAGGACATTAGGTTGCCTGTACGAGCTCATGGCACACAACAGTCTAATTTCTCTCTATTATTCCATTCCATTCTCTCTCTCTCTCCCCCCCCTCTCTCTCTTTCTCATCCCTGTTTTAATTAATTTCTAGCTGTGCTGCCGTATGAGGCTTGGCCCAGGAAGTGTCTTCCCCTGCAGTTTCTGCCCATGGCTCCCGCTGTCGCTGCCAGAACATAAGTCGACACTCAGAATGTTTCAAGAAGCAAGTGGTAACAAGGCTAAAGCAAAGGCCAGACAATAAAGCCAGAAGGATACATGATACGGTATGTGTGACGTGAGGATTTGATACGCTTTTGTTCAGGGGACAACTCTATGTTCTCATACGTAGTAATCACTGTTAATATAGAGCGTGTGTTCGGTAAGACGGGTCTCCCAGTCTCTCCATCTCTTTAGTGAACAGAAAATGCATTGTCAGGACACCAGATAACAAATTCCATGCAATCAGGAGACAGGATAAACAAGTGATGAAGAAATAATAATAAAATAAATAAATGAACAGACAAAATTGGAACTGGAACACAACAGCCACATGAAACACATACGCTGTGATGACTCACAGATTACACATTATTATGTATGGTTAACACAGTGTGAGGGTAAACAAACACAATAAAGGGCAGGACTTTCTTCAAATTGTGGATCTCGCACAAAGATAATTTGTCACATGAGGGACAGTCAGTTCAAATAAATAAAACAAATGATCGTCGACTCGTATCATTCTATTACTTTTACGTGCTGTGACCTTTCCTGAAACCAGATTGGAATGTGTTATGCACCTTATTGTTCTGTAGAAACACATCCAATTGATGAAAGATGCATTTTTCTAAACCCCTTGTAGACCCTGTAAACTTACAGGTCTATTTTTTTCCACACCCAAATGAACAGTCTGGGGTTTCCTAACTTTCCTGTGCACACAATTTGAGTCCAGTCACTTTACATTATTCCGATCATCATTTTGTTGCGTTGAGTATCCTTGTGTTTTTCGCTTAACCATTTCAACCTATTAAGTCAAAACTGCAACAGTAGCAGATCTACTACAAGTTCTATTTAAGTTATTAAAACGACAAAGGGTTTGTAGATCGGGGTATTGTCGCTGTTGTCTCATGATGAGGTATATAGAGGGCTTAATCGGGTTAAACAGAAGTCAATGTGTAATAACTCGTCACCCTGCGTCCAACAGAGGTTGTTTCTGTTTGTAACACAGGAAACGGCTGCCTGACTGAAGCCTGACACATCCGGCCGCTGGACACGGCACAGACCATGAACAGTAAGCGATATGATACAGTACACCATAAGTTCATTTACTGTCTTTACATGAAATAATGTAGGTAGAGATGGGAACCCATGTCATTATTCTATCACAGACAGGTGTGCAAGAGTCAGAAGGAAAGCTTATAGCCTTGAGCGTTGTGTGCCCGACTCCCTGATGTAACCAGCTGTAGGTAAACCAGGGAACACCTGCCCCTATTGTCCCCCTGACTCAGTCAGTCTCACACACGCACACACACACACACACACACACACACACACACACACACACACACACACACACACACACAGCGAGAGAGACACACAGACACACCGATCTTCCCTGAGCACACAACACCCAACACTGAGTAAAGATGAAGAAAAGGCCCGGCCCTGTACACAGTGTAAACCCTTTTCTTTCACTATAAGCCTTGATATGTTCCTCAAAGCCAGTGAGACCTATTGTGTGCCTCTGCCTTTTGTCATGGTGTGTTTAAGCAGGGACGGCTGATCATAATGATGATGATGAGGACGATGATGCTGCTAATGATGATGGCGACGACGGTGGATTAAGAAGAAGCAGCTGCCAGGGGGGAGATGAGAGGAACGCAGACAATCATCCTGTTTACTCAAGAAAGGTACACATAGTGACTGCTGTTGAATGGCGACTGTCTTTGTGCGTGTGCGCGCGTGTGTGTGTGTGTGCGTACGTGCACTCGCATGTGTGTGTGAGAGTGAAAGAGGTGTGCACTGATAAAACGTCTGCGACTCCTATGGTTTCAGGTTCCTTCACATGCTCATTTAGTTTTCTATTGAGCTTGAGTTAAGATAAGATATAATTGAGATACGACACAATAAGATGAGATCAGAAAAGATGAGATGAGACAGCAAGGAAGTATTGTCCTTCATGGTTTGGGATGGTTTATAATATGAATATTATTTTACAGTATTACCTTTTGTGACTTCCAATTGTACACACATGTGAATCATAGTACGGTTTGATGGTGTCACGTGTCCAAAATGCCGATACACGTGGCTATTTGCACAATATTTTTTTCAATGTGTACAATATTTATTTAAACAATTGAGCTTTTTTATTATCATTATTCTTGTAAAAACAAAAACAACTAGTAGGAAAGTGCGTGAAAAATGTGACTAAATGTGAGTAAATTGCACGCTGCGTTCATGATTTGAGGCTTTTTGTTCAAAACTTTGGAAGCCCATGTTAGCCAATTAGGATGGAATATAAAATCTGGAGTGTTTTACAAAAGTCGGCCTCCTGGTGGCGCTATAAAAGGCAGATGTTAAAAATGCAGGTCAAAGGTTTTTCCTTGGCCTCTAGGGGGTGTGCATGCAACGTTTCACGCAGATCGGTGCAGTTATACAGTAGGTAAATCTGAAAATCTGCCTCCTGGTGGCGCTATAACAGGCCGTTCTGGAGGTTTGTCGTTGGCATCCAGGGAATGTGTGTGCAAAGTTTGGCATTGACCGGGCCAGCGGTGCCGGAGATTAGCTGCCTGGTAACAGACGGACGGACAGACGCACACACACGGACGGAGTGCATATCATACTCTCCCCATGCCTTCGGCCGGCTGGTGGAGACAAAAATGAAAAAAAGAAAAAGAAAATGTCCTCCTATGACGACATGCCCAAGAATATGGACACCGGGTGAAAGTGGTTGATATGGAGCAGAGGAGTGATGCCAAGTGAAACCAGGGCGCACAAAGTGAGCTGAAACTCACTCTGCTCCAGTTGCAGTCAGACTCTTCCACCTGGTACATCTCTACAGCATGTGACCTGACCCGTATACCTGCCTGCACCTTCCAGCCCTCTGTCTGGGAGATGTCCCGTCCCGCAGCGACCACCGGCGTGACAGAGACACGGTGGCTGTCGCCCTATTTAAGCATCAGATGCAGAAAGGCTCCTTGTGCAGCCAGAAGGGCCAAAGAGGTTAATGCACCCAGGGAGAGAGAAGCAACCAGCTGTTGGCCTTCTAATGTTTAAAACCACCTCCCTCCCTCCAATCCGTCCATCCATCCCTCTCTCCCTGCCCTCCCCTCTGCCACCCTCGCCTCCAGCCCATTCTCCCCCCCCCCCCCCCCCCCCCTCCGTGTCTCTCTCCTCCTCTCAGAAGAAGAAAGCCCGGGCAATAAAAAGCGCTCAAATGGCGAAACATCTGCTGGGAGCATTTCGGTGCGGCCAAGAGCGTCTTAACTCCTCGTGGGCAACAATGTGAGGCCATTTTCTGGGAAGGGGCGACGGGGACTTAGCAAGAGATAAGAGGAGATAATGGCTGGATGGAGGACTTGGCAGGGGCGGGGGGGTGGTGGGGGGGAGGCTGCAAATGCACAATCAGTAGGTCCGTGTGGAGATAGAGGAGGGAGAGGAGAGAAGGAGGGAGGAGGAGGAGGAGGTCTTACGAGGCCAGAGAAAAGTGGTTTGGTAAACAATGCCTGAGCATTAGTATGGTAATCTGAACATGCCTTTATTTGGATAAAGATGTAGGTTATTCTGGGGGAGGAGTGCGTGTGTGTGTGTGTGTGTGTGTGTGTGTGTGTGTGTGTGTGTGTGTGTGTGTGTGTGTGCGAGTGTGTGTGTGCGAGTGTGCGTGTGTTTGAGGCTTTGTGCGCACATTCATACGTGTGTTGTCCTGTTTTGCATGTGCCTCTGTATATTTGTCTACGGTATGTTACAGATATTGGAGATTGCAGGAGCTGATGTTAATGTAGGAATGGCCTCCAGACACAACATGACAAGTTTGTGAGCTAAGCAGCTTAAACTGTGCCCTTATGGCCTTTCTGTATTACACAGTGTTTTGACATTCCTATATATCCTTCAATGAAAGCAGCATGTGCAATGCTATAGAGCAGTGGTTCCCAAAGTGGGGTCCGGGGACCCCCAGGGGTCCTTGAGGGAGTTCCAGGGGGTCCCCAGCTACATGTTTGGGCTAATTAGTGTCAATTTGGGGGTCCTTGACATGAAAAAGTTTGGGAACCATTGCTATAGAGACTGTTTGCAATGCATTGGAGGATCTTTGATGGATGTCTGTGACAACAAAGTGCCTTTTCCACTGCGAACAGCTAGTCTCCGCCGCCGTTGGCCCGTTCACTGCACACACACTCCTTGCATGCATGCCAATTCAGAACCTCTGCCCCTAATTCCTCAGATGAATCTGTCATAGCGCCACCATGAGGCCGAACACATTTTTGCTATTACCCCTACAGATTTTGTCCAAGAAGCATGTAAATCGGTACACAGATTGTCCATATTCCATCCTGATTGGCTTCCAAAGTTTGCAGTTTTGAAGAAAGAAATCACACCTGTGTGAAGTGAGGGGCGCTAATATATTAAAGTCTAACTAATTAGGTGATGTAATGGTGATGTAAAACAAACCGTGCCAACACAACCATTAAATGCCATTAACAATAAAGAGACAATATGACGTAATGAGGGACAATATGACATACATTTTCCCTTCATTGTCAATGGCGTTTTTAAAACAAACATTGAACTAAAAACAAACATAAAAAAAAATCCTGAACACAGCTTTCGATTCATATGAAATGTTGCACGCACATTCCCACTAGACAGAGGACAAAAATGGCACTTGAAATTTTCCACATCAGCCTCATGGTGGCGCTTTAACAGACCAATTTGTGTTTTTACCTATAACTGCACCATCTGTGTGAAACTTTGCACGCACACTCCATAGAGGCCGAGGAAAAACCTCTTCCCTAAATCTGATTGTTATAGCGCCACCAAGAGGCAGACTTTTGAAAAACACATCATTTGATATTACCCCTTAAGATTTTGTGGTACACAATAGCTCTACAGTCTATGGATGTGTTCATGTCGGATATGTCATATATTTCATATGCCATGAAAATTGTCATGGAAAGGACATCTTCAGTGAGATGGCATTATCAGTTATATACTAAGTACAGCAACAAGCAGAGCTCTCATTGTAATGCTAGCAATAATAATCGTAATGGCTCTTGTAAATTGTGGTCAGAAAATAGCCCAGAGTCTGTCATGGTTGGCAAGACGGAGGCATTCTAAAACATGACCATTTAAGCTGCTGAGACACTAGATCATATAAATGTCCATAAATCATCTTTATGATTTCTCTGTTTAGCAGACTTGGGGTTTCAGGTCACACTGTTGATGCCCTCTATATACTGTATATATAGAATATATAATCAACAAAACACACAAATTGGTATTTTTGACTTTTTTCTAAATGCGATGGTGACATTGAGGTTATGCTCAGGGACGTAGCTGACCATTTGGTTGCCCTACTCGTAGGATTTCGTTATTACGAAATGTGTTATTATGAAGGTCGGCTTGGCACTTTTTGTTGCCCCCCTCGGCGTGTTGCCCTACTCGCAGTGCGTATTGCACGTATACGTAGCGACGGCACTGGTTATGCTCATTTAAGCAACTAGAGTCTAAAGAAAATCTATCCTTTTTGCAAAGCCTCTATTCATGAAGTAATTAATGCATTCATTCATTCACGTACATGATCTGAACCAATTACTGCCTAGCAGTTATGGTTGATACATATATGGTTGTCCATGTGATCCATCAAAGAGGAAACGGATCATTTTAAGTAATCTAATTCTTTTAGGTTTTATAACCTCAATTACACCCACACAACCTGAATTTTGAACATTCAGTGGATTTTCTGTGGTCTGGGGTTTTCTCTGGGTTCTGAAGCCTTTTGAGCTGCAATGAAACAGGCAAACAGGCCTCAACAGTGACATCTGCTGGTAATTGTAATGTCACATATGGGATTTGTGGACTCTTACATCACAGTCCACAGGCAAATCAGAGCACTTGTTTAAGCCAGAAAACCCCAGACCACAGAAAATCTACGGAATGTTAAAAATTCAGGTTCTTTGGGTGCAATTGAGCTCAGAAAGAGAAAGATTACAAAACCTTTTTTATGTCACGATGGACATGGACAAGTTTGAGAACCACTGATGTGATGAATGTCTTATCATATAATTTTATTCATCATTATTTTACATGGCTTCTGTAATGCCACTAACGTGCCCCTATATGCAACCTCCCCACTACTATCAACTCCAGATAAATCATGAATGCATTTTTATTTAATTCTGCATGACGATGAGGAGGAAACGTCAATAATGATTCAAGAAACACGTAGACGTGCACTCAGAGCGCTGCTGTTGCGTGTCATCACATGCTCTTGTCATGCACTCTGAGAAGACATAACAGCTGAGCTCACCACCACGTCTGTGCGTGCGTGCGTGCGCGCGTGTGTGTTGTACGGTTGTTTATACCAGTCTCCATGAAGTACATTCAGTTAAACTATGAGCAGAGATGTATTAGTGTGTGTGTGTGTGTGTGTGTGTGTGTGTGTGTGTGTGTGTGTGTGTGTGTGTGTGTGTGTGCGTGTGCATAGTACAGTATGACAGTCAGTCCAGGCGCCGCTGGCCCTGATAAAAGCCCTTTGACACTCAGCTGTTTAACAGCTCAACCAGTCTTTACTTTGTGGATTACACACATGGGGGGACCTTTAATGTCCCAACAGTACCACCACAAGCCCCCTGCCCCCTCCAAAAATCTGTGTGTGTGTGTGTGTGTGTGTGTGTGTGTGTGTGTGTGTGTGTGTGTGTGTGTGCGTGCGTGCGCGTATGCACATACCCCTATCCAGTGGCCTGCTGAGGGCGTCCTTCTCCATACAGACCTTCTGTTCCTCTCTCTCTCTCCCCTTGTCGTCTGCATTTTAACACTGTGGTGACAGGTGCTGCTCACTGAGACAATGGAGCTCCTCTCGAGCTGGCAGCAAGCATGCATTCTGCTGGGAGAGAGAGAGAGAGAGAGTCAAATACCTCCACTCCTTCAGCCAGATTTATAATTCCAAGACGACGAATTGTGAGCTTGTTTATTGGGTATTATTGGTGCGCGACTCCGTTGTACGACAAGTACAGACCGAGCTTTCCAAGTGCAAAGGCGAGAACAAAGCCCAGAGAGTGTAAAATGTAAGGGTCTATTTGGTAGCATTTGTACACTCTGAGTTGAGAATAAAAAACACATGAATGCCTTCTTCACTTGCTCAAAAAGTATATCGTTTAATTGGAAATGTTTCGGTCAAGGAACTTCTTCTGGCATCTGAAGCCTGACCTGCATGAATGCACTTTTGATTACACTCTTGAGTTGTAAATAGATAAATTAACACTGAGGATATTACTGTTAACAAAGAACAAACAAGACCTAAGAGGGGAAACAAAACACGTGCGAAACCTACTGCACTGCAGTAAAAGTTGGACTTTTTAAACTAATGTAAGAATTTGTGGCACCGCTAGCCTAGCGTTTAAGGCGCATGTAACTACATAGTCTCTAATGCAGCCTGACAGCGGGTCACAGGTTCGATTCCAGAGCCAGAGAGACGACCTTTCCTGCATGTCACTCCCTGTCTCTCCCTCTCCGTTTCCTCTCTGTTTCTCTACTGTGTGTAGTAGGCTAGTATGTAGTTGTGTACCAATAAATGCAGAAAAGGCTCACGTGGGCTCACGTTGCGTATGTCGTTACATTGGTTCTGCTCGGCCGTAGAGCCTCGCTGCATTGGTGTAAACAAACAGCTGTGATAGGAAGCACTATAGGCGCACGACCGATACAGGTTTTTGTATTTCCAGTTTGTAGACGCTTGCAATGTGACTTGGTCTCCTGATCACACAGCAGCAGAGCATCCTGTTGTATTTATAAATTGTTTATTTTATTTTGTTACGTATTCACCAGGCCACTTATAGGTGATTCACACTGAGACGGACTGAATCCGTTTCATTCGAACGGTTTCCGAATACGGTTTCCTGGTCCCCGATGGCCATGATTCACATTGCCCGAGATTCAACAGCGCACCCAGGTACACTTGCATAACACACTTTAATCCTCCAGATGGCGGTGTACTTGACGGCTGGCTCGCACGGACACTGACCATCAACTCTGCGACATTGTCTCCAATAAATCCAGACACGCATTGCATTGCCTCTTTGGCTCGTTGCCGCTATACTACTTCACTGTCAGCCTGCCTGCTATTCACTGTGTCAGTCAGTTCTGTGCTCCAGTGTCGTTTTTGATATTAGTTTGCTATGGATTCTACTTTAGCATTATTATTATTTTGTTTTACTTTGGAAACTATGCCAAGCAAAGCCCAAGAGCCACATGTAGTCCGCAGAATAAGATCAGCGCGTACTGCAGTGCTGCGCGTATACGCAGATTCAACAGACGGGCGGCGTTGAGAAATGCGCTGGTGTTACGCGTTGACACTTGGCTCGTCGACTAGAGATTATGTCACGTTCTTTAAAAAAAACAGTCCACTTCCTTCTTTAGGTACGCATGCGTTCACATTGGAACGGTCCAGAGACCCACCCCCCCATGCGGTCCCGGGGACGGTTGGGCGATCCGCTCCCGGGAACGGTACGCATCATTCACACTACCACAACATCTGCCAAGTGGTCCCGAGTGCGCACCCGGGACCATAGTGTGAATCGCCCCTAAATCTACATGGATGATTCATGCCAAACTGGATTCCATGGCCCCAATTCAACATGTTTGGTAGCTTCTGATGGTGTAATTTTAGTACGAATGGAGAATGTAACGTAGTATGTTTCCTGGGTGAGAGCCTACACAAATAAAAGGTTCCTTTTCCCTGCCCACATCTAAATGTACCCACCATGCACGCGCGCACGCACGCGCGCGCGCGCGCACACACAAACACACACACACACACACACACACACACACACACACACACACACACACACACACACACACAATTCTTAGAAAGTAACATGGCGTGCTCCTTTTATATTTGTGTGCAACTTATGGCTCACTGAGACAAAATGGCCAAAATAAGAACCCTAAGAAGAAGTTGATGCCCTGATTTTGAGGCCCATACTTTGGCATGCATAATGAAACTGAGGACCTCCCCACCCCTGGGCCAATTTTAGAAATTAAGTAGTAGTGAGTATTTCACTATTATGACTTGTGAGATTGTGATTGTTAACTACTTTTTTACACTGTAGAATCCTAGTGTTCATTTAACTCTCACAGCCTATTTAAATTAGTTGTTTGTTTGCTTGAGCGGTGTAGTGTGTGTGTGTGTGTGTGTGTGGGGGGGGGGGGGGGGGGGGGGTGTGTGAGAGGGAGAGAGATAGGGTGAGTGAGAGAGAGAGAGAGAGAGAGCATACATACTGTACGTAACAGTGTGTGTGTGTGTGTGTGTGTGTACTTGGCATTTCATAGGGCCAGGTGCAGGGCTGGGTCGTGATCACGAGTACGGGTTCTGGTCAGGATAAACAGGGTCTCTTCCCCCTCTCTCCAGGGGCCACCGTTTCCTGGTTGCTCTTTGTAATGGGAGGAACACGCCATCACAACAGCAGAGAAGATCAAACACTGGTCATTCGCTGAGTCAGGGTTAAGAACATCCACGAGCCAACTGAAAAACATGCATGACTGTGACTGAACGTGTGCAGTTGTTTCTTTAAGCAGCCATGCAGGCCATGAGGCCGTAGCTGTGCACAAACGCAGGCCTGTTGCCAGGGTTGAATTGAAATGGCAAATCCATTTTGTATTTATCTCCGCCTGCAGGCTCAGAGGCTGAGATTCTGTTTGTCAGTATAAGGGCTTGAAGAACCTGTATTCTCATATTTGTTGTCTTTTCAGGTCTACTGTACACTGTAAATTCCTGAGTGTTTAACCAATAGTAATCAAATCTCACGTTTGTTTATAAATGGACTAGTACTTAGTATTGATTCAATTGATTATTTATTGCAAAATGATACGATACAAAGTCAAACAATACGATATGATATGTGTGCGATATGTACTTAGATTTTTTAATTTTTATCTATATTTCGATACAGTTACCCCCGCTCCATCACTGTCTCTGTTGTGCGATTCTCAAAGGTCTTTAAGGGGGTTCCAGGAGGTCCCCATGCAGCAAACTGAGATAATGTAATCAAAATCAATGTAATCGCTTTAAAGGTCCTGGCTGCGTTTTTCTGATTTTCTTGCTGCGCTTTTCCGCCTAAGTCTGCAAGGACCTTATCTCTTTATTTTATACTTAGTTTATTTGAAAATAGGCGATCTGCAAGTGTAGATCTGCAATTGTTTGATTAGTCAAATACATTTAAATAATTCATATAATAATGCAATTGGGGCATGTCCTTGACATGAAAAAAGCTTTGAGAAGTTGAGAACCACTGCTCCAAAGCCACAAAAGAAAAAAGTCTCTGATTGTCTTTGTTTCTTCAGAAACCCCCCGCGTCTCACCAGAGATAACCTGACCCCTCCGATACCCCTGGTCCCCTCCTCCCCTCCTCCCCCCTCTCCCCTCTGTGTGCCTTGTAGGGCAGGAAGACGTACTGTACGGTCCCGTGCGTCTGGGCCGGAACCAGGATGTGTTGCTAGGCGCAGGGATGATTGTGTCAGCACTTGCCTTGGCCGCTTCGTTTCCTTACAGGTGATCTCCTGAATGGACACTGACAGATATACGTTTCCTGCTATTTTTCACTTCTGCAGGAGGGGGTGGGTGGGGGGGGGGGGGGGGGGGTAGAAAAACACGGGATTCTGTGACCACAGGGCGCCAAACTCTGCGAGGCGGCTTTCCCAAGTTAGCGGACCTTCGGACTAGGGCGAGGCCGAGCGACTGGACCCCCGTTCAGCCAGCCAGCCGCGAGACCCCGAGTTGACCCGCTGACCTAACACCAGAGGAGGAGGAGGGTCCTGTTAGTAGCGGTCGTAGATCCGGGAGGGGGGGGGGGGGGGGGGGGGTTCGCTGTTGTTGGGGGTGATTGGGGGAGGGTGGGTTGTTGGCAGGCAGGCAGGCAGGAGCGAATGGACAATGGGGAAATATTGAGGAAGCCACTCTTGATTTCTGACGTGTTTGATGAACTTTGATGGTCGAGGCTCAATTCGGGGCGGGAAGGGAAGGGTGGGAGGTCGAGGAGGATGAGAGGGGCGGAGGGACAGGGGGGGGTTGATGGCGTGTGGCAAGGTAGTTGAGGTCGTTCCTTTTTGATTTATGATTTTTCTACCTTTTTAAACAGTGGGCACAGCAGACTCTATGCATGGCAGGGGAGGAGAGGGGGGGCTCGGGGATGGGAAGTGAAGGAGGGATCGGGGGCTTTAGGAGTGGAGTGGTGGTAACACTCTTTTTGATTTATGAGGCCAGTGATTTATGTCCGAGGATATTACCCCTTGGAAAAAGCTCTGGCCCCGCCCCCCCGCCACTGAAGTTCTGTTTTGTTACATGTCTCAGAGGCCGGAGTGATTTGGCCTCCTCTTGTTTTCTGTCGCCCAACATGAAGAGGGGTCATCTTTGTTGGGCGGCCAGGATATATATTTTCAATCGATTTATAATGAAAGCACTTGCAGCTCCTTTGACCAATATAGGCTTTTATCTAAGAAAGACACCATTTATCACCTTCCCAGGGCTAAAAATAAAATAGAAAATGATATAATGATAAAACAAAACACATTTTATAATTTCCCTACTGATAAGATTTGCTATTTTTCGGTGGGACTATAGTGTCAAAGTGTCAAAGGGAAATTCTGTATAGTTGTGTAAGATTAACAGTAAAAATACTGTCCACAATCATATCATGCCTGCCATTGAATGGCCATTCCTTGAGTCTACCAGAAGTCATTCAAAAGAGTGTAAATGTCCATAAACAGCACACAGCAAAATATAAATAACATCTCATCTCAGCTTCCTCTCATTCACACAGTCCACACACACACACGCACGCACACACACACACACTGACACACACATACGCACACGCACGCACACCACAGCTCTCTTGTCTAGACGGTCAGTCGACGGTCTGTAGTTACATACAATGGTTTGTTTACCATGCTATACAGTATATATATTTGGGTATGTAGTGGTACTGGTCCCCCGGCCTTGACTGCATGAAGCAGTTCTTCTCTACCTTTCTTTAAGCTCTGGTCCTTAAGGACCATCCTATACCTCCCCACATTTTGTAAGAAGGCATAACAGTCATTTGTATTTCATTACATTTATTAAGTTAGTATGTTGAATTAACGTAAAGCTTTATATTTAGTTGTGAGCTCGTAGACTGCACACAAGTAAGCCATATCAGTCATTATTTCACTGTAGTCTCCTTCTTCCCAAACTATGGGAGTATTCGTTCAACAATTGTCTTACATTTGATGGACTTATTTAAAGCCATGATTTTTGTATCTTTCCCCAGTTTTTCATGTGTTCATGAGGTGACAGTACTTCATTGGACCCCTTGGTGTGGTTGTTATGTGCAATCTTCCCTTTGTATTTAGGGTTTCTTCATGGCGGCTGAAACCTTGACAGTCAAATGTGCCAATGAACTGGTGGGCGTGTCTACATAAAAACACAACACAAAATTGTAACAAATACTGTAGATAGTGGATCCAACGGATTGGATACATCACTGAGGATACGTCCCAGGTGCATCCTAGCGATGTATTTTCGTTCTGAGGTATTCTATTTATATAGTGACTCATAGGAATAGACTATGTGACAACCAGGTATAGTCTGGTGACCACCGACCGGAGAGACGGGTGACAGCCGTAATGTAGACGGCACGCCGGGAGCAGTGAGGAGGAAGCCCAAAAGCCTTCGATGAGGCCTTTAGGAGGGCCATTAAAGCCACAAGCGGAGCCTGCAGTACCACCATTGCGGCTCAAGAAACCACCACTTCTGAATGAAGTGTCTGGTGCAACGCACAGGTCCTGGTGCTGGGAGTCTGGTGCAACGCACAGGTCCTGGTGCTGGGAGTCTGGTGCAACGCACAGGTCCTGGTGCTGGGAGTCTGGTGCAACGCACAGGTCCTGGTGCTGGGAGTCTGGTGCAACGCACAGGTTCTGGTGCTGGGAGTCTGGTGCAACGCACAGGTCCTGGCGGTACTCCTGGTGAGAGCAGCAGTGGACCTGGTGAGACGTAGGAGGGGCCCGGACTGGAGTCAACCCACAGAGCCTAGTCTCTCCAAATGCCAGAATTGTACCTCCCAGTCCCGGCAGCGTAGTTCCGGAGTGGATCCAGGGATTGTGTGGCCCTGGTCTTTCCCTAGTGGGTCTGATCGATAGCTATAACTGGGACGTAAGTCGGGACTTGATCACCCCGGCTGGGTCAACCGAGTGAGGGGTATGGTGTTCGCGAGACCCGAAACCCCGATGACCTTGGGATACATCACTGAGGATATGTCCCAGGTGCATCCTAGCGATATATTTTTGTTCTGTACACTTTTTTGACAAAAGTTCTTCCTCCTTATTTAATAATAATACCTAATGATCATGTTTTATTGTGGGAAAAAAACACTTACAAAAAAGAGATTTCAACCTTACTACTACTTTGTACTACTAGGACTTATGTTAAAAAAGTATGTTAAAACTTTATGCACATTTATAATAATGATATAATAAATTAATAATTTACATTTGGGGGATATCTTTCACAATAATGAATAAAACATGTTCTAGACATTCTAATGATCACAAAAAAACATATATTACAATTATTTTACTTACTTTTATTAGGGTTAAAGGTCAAATGTCATAGGTCCAGACATTTTTTATTTGTGTGAATTTCAGCCTCTGTGGGGGGTATTTATATGCAAATATCATGACCAATGGCATTGCAATGGCATTGCAATGAACATCAATAATGACGTTTAGGTGAAAAAAGAACAGAACAAAATTATAATAATTAAGTAATTAATTAAAATAAAAATGTACATTTTCCCATGAACCACCTGTAATTGTGGCGTAAAGCACAGCTAAACTTCTATAGTGAATGCAAGAGTGTGGTGCAGTGGATGTCTTGTAGACATGTGTGCATGGTGTGGTCATTCCCCTGGGTCAAGGTGCTGAGAGACAAGTACACTGGAGGAAACACATGTATCTGTATCCTAACAAGTAGGTCCAGCTTGTGTGTGTGTGTGTGTGTGTGTGTGTGTGTGTGTGTGTGTGTGTGTGTGTGTGCGCGTGTGTGCGCACGTGCGTATGTGTGCGTGCCAAGGTGAGCACAGCACACACATGTACATGTCCATGTGTGTGTGTGTGTGTGTGTGTGTGTGTGTGTGTTTGTGTGTGTGTGTGTTCCAGGCAGCGCCCCTGTGGTTCAACACAGACACACACACATGCACGGAGGTGACGGGAAACACTAAAGGTCAACCATGGTCTGGGACCCCTGTTCGGCCATCTTGTTTTTTGGAAGACATAAATCACACGAAACCCAGCGGTTCCTCTCCTCTTCAAAGGCCTTTGTTTAACAGCCTCGGCACAGAGGTTATCGACAGGCCAGAGGCAATAGCCTGTATATAATGGACCCACTTTACTCCAGCTGATACGGTGCACTTCAAGACCGCGATGCAGCTCTGGTTCTCTATACGCTGTCAATAAAAAAGAGAGAAAAGAAGGGACTCGGGATGTTTTTTCAGGCTGAATTACATCGCATCATTGTGTGACGGCGCAGACAATTTTTTCCGACGCCGTGCCGTGTCTGCCAATATAAACCGCAGAACCATTGTTTGGGTTCCTGTCTGTGGGTTTCTACGACTGACCCTGTCTGGTGTGATTAAGTGGCTCGTCGGCGCTGGAGGCTTCAGTGGCACTATGGCCCTGGACGGATCAGAAGGTTATGCATACAGCCACATACAGTAGATATTGATGCCGTCAATAAACGTGTCTTTGAGTTATGCCCGGCCGACTGGACGTTCCAAGGTTAAGCGGTGTTAAACACACCTTATTTCTCCCGCGTTTGTCTCGGCTGTCAATCACGTCGTAATGTCGTTGGCCCTCCCTTTTATGTTTGCTCGTTCACTCGCACAACAACTTTTCTTGCTCCCACCACCGCAGCGCGCGACCCTATGCTCACCTCCCCCGCCCCACCGCACGCTTAGCGTTTGCGCTCGCACACACGCACATGCGGCACACACACACACACACACACACACACACACACACACACACACACACACGTGCATCTAATCAGAGGTCACCCTCACGGTCCTACGCGTGTTGAACCAAGAAGCGCGGGGTGGAGGAGTGCTGGGGGTGGGGGGGGGCTGGTTGTCGGCTATCGCTAATCACTAACGCGGGGGATAACGGCAGCGCTAGCCTAGCAGCCGTGTGATCTCCAGCTAACCTTGCCCACGGGCCTCTTTTGTCTGTGCAGCCGCACACGGCTGGCTCCATCGCCTCTCTGTTATTGAGCGGCCTGGCTGAGGGGGGGGAATCAATGGCGAATCGCTGGCACCGTTCTCAGGACAGTGACCGTAGCCCAGGCTGCTGCTGCCCCCACCCCTCCCTTAAACCAAACCTCTCCCCTTTTCCTCTCCCCTCCCTCCCTCCCGCCCTCCCTTAGCCTCTCCTCTGCACCCCCCCAGCCCCTCCTGCCTGATTGACACTTGAAAGGTGGCCGAGGACGGGGGCCGGAGGCGGTGTTGGGCGCTCTGGAACCCTCCGTGCAGGCGAACAGCTGGTGACATCTGCAGAGAGGCCCACAAAAAGGCAGTTGAAAGCGTGCGTCTGTGGTGCCCCCTCCTTCTCTTCTTCCCTTGTCTCTCTTCTCTTCTCTCCCGCTCTCTCTCTCTCTCTTCTCTACCACACTCTCCCTTTCCCTAGCTCTCTGTCTCTCCCTCCGTCCCTATCTCTCTTTTATTTTCTCCTCGCCTCTGTCTCTCTCTCCCTCTCTCTCTCTCTCTCTCAGATGTCCTGTCTATCTCCTAAGAGCTTGGCCCTTTTGTCTAAAGCCATGATAGAGGCATCCGAGTACCTTTGAAATGCACACTTTAAACTTGTAGAGCCTTTTTGTCTAAGCGTGTGTGTGTGTGTGTGTGTGTGTGTGTGTGTGTGTGTGTGTGTGTGTGTGTGTGTGTGTGTGTGTGTGTGTGTGTGTGTGTGTGTGTGTGTGTGTGTGTGTGTGTGTGCGTGCGTCTGTCTGAGAAAACAGTGGAGAGGGCGGGGGGGGGGGGGGGGGGGGGGATCATGTGTGTTCTACAATACCAAAACAGAATGTCTTTTCTCTGCCTCTTTCAAAACAAACTCCCTCCAGTCATTTCATTTATTCATCTGCGTCGGGCGTCTTCACTGAGGATCAACGCCGTGTCTCTGCGTTTGATCTCCTTGCGTGGAAAAGCTAGCGGGTCATATTGATATCCACGCGCGCATGGCCCAGTTAAAAGCTGCCTTTAAAGAGTTGCCATTGTCCCAGTTCAATGGCACTGCCCCAGCTTGACTCACACTGAGTGCCTGGGAAGCGGAAGGGGGTATCGACTCCCGTTAAAAGAATCCAAACGCGTTCACTGACGAGACACACATCGCCTGCAGGAATGTCAAACTTCTGACCCGTTCCCTTTCTCTCTCTCTCTCTCTCTCTCTCTCTCTCACCCCCCACCGCCCACTATACAGTATCTCTGTACTCGATAGTCGAGACAATGGCTAATCACACTAACCTATCCTCTGAGCTCCAGACCTAAACCCCAAACCTTAATTCTTCCTTATTCTTAATGACTTCATGTCAGAGCCACAGAGTAACACAGAGTTACCACAACTCTGTTCACTTTATGGGGCCAGTCCAATGGCTGCTCTTCTATTGGCCTCGTTGAAAACCCAGGTTGGCAGAGGAAGTATAGCGCCCAGGATTACATTAGGTAATTGACACTGGGTGAAAAAATGGGTTGTAAAATAATTTAAAGGAGAAGAAAAAAAACCCCAATGTATTTCAAATTCCAGCTTGTCACTGTCCAGGCTGCATGAACAGCGCTCGAGCGTTCAGTTTTCTGCCCCCTCAATGTCGTAACTCTGTCTTACTCTATGGCTCTGTCCCGAGGGCCGACTCTCTCTCTCCTCTCTAGGCTGGAGTTTATGGGTCACATGGTCACGCCCTACACCTCTGGCCCCCCGCTCCCTCCCTCCCTCCCTCCTTCTCCATTACCTCTCCTCTCCTCCTCCAAGAATGGGGCAGGAGGGGGTCAAAAGGTCGCCGTGCTGCAGGTGCCCCTCCTGGCATCAATATTTCAGCGCCGTGTGAATCCCTCCTTTCAGGGAGCCCGCCCCCGCTGACTGAAGGTATCTCCTGGGCCCAGGGTCGGGCTGACGGACGAGCACAAAGCACCCGTCAAGCCCCAACCAAGCAGCACTCTGTGTGTGTGTGTGTGTGTGTGTGTGTGTGTGTGTGTGTGTGTGTGTGTGTGTGTGTGTGTGTGTGTGTGTGTGTTGGGCAAGCACGTTAAGTGTGTGTGTGTGTGTGTGTGTGTGTGTGTGTTTGTGTGTGTGTGTGTGCATGCGCGCACGAGTGTGTGTGAGATGTGTTTGTGTGTAAGCGGAAGGCGCAGGCAGCTCCCCTGCGGTCTCCTTTGTTGGGCTAACCTGCCGTATGAATGGAGAGAGAGCTGTGAGTGACAGAGGAAAGTGTAGCGGGCGGTAAAGTGAGATATTGACCTCTCAATCGCCGTGGAGGGAGCGAGTGCGCGTGGAGCTAAGCCACCATGCGTGCGTGTGTGAATGCGAATGTGTCTGTACAGTATACGTCCCAAGTTTCTGCGCAAAGGATGCGGAATGAAGACAAGAATTAATGTCACGTAACATATACAGTTGAAGACTAGTGTATATTCAAACAGGTGTTTGTCCTTAAGATGCTTATCACTGGGTCGCAGACAGTGTGTTTGTGTCTCTGTTGTGCGAGGGAGAGAAGAAAGTGAACGTCTCCTGTCAGGTGAAGTGACGGTGCAGCCAACCAAGGACTCGGCATTGGGCAGCGCAGTAACATGAAACAAGATTCCCCCCGACGATAATATTCAGTTTCAGCTGGGCCAGGCCAGAGCAGAGACCTGTCTGCCCCCTGTCCAAAGCCCCCCCCCTCCAAGACAAAAGGATGGAAGGAGCTTGGCGGGGGGAACAGTGGCTTCTTGTTATTATGACATGCGGTAACATGAACTCCTTGGAAGACTTCTCCTGTCATCCCCCGGCCTGAGGTCCCTCTTTATTCCACAGGCAGGGGATCTGGAGGTCACGACCCCCCGGGCAGATTATGTTGGGACGGGCGGGCCGCGGCTTGCGTTGAAACCCACTTGAATAACTTTATTGGCTGAGCCGATGACGCTGTGGTCTTTGTGTTCAGCGTCCCTCAGGAGGCTGAATACAGATTAGTCCGTGGATCAGCTATTCATATCAGATCCTAACACGGGCTGCGTATTGTTTTAACTTTTGCTGCAGCGATGGTCTCTGCATGCATGTACACTTTTTCTATCATGTTTAGTTTGGGAAACATTTGGACCAACTTAAAACAAAGATCTTCCAAAGCATGTGAGATATCTTATCTCAGGTGTAAATATGTAGATATTTTAGTTTTTTAGTTTTATTGTTTGCTCTCCTTTCCCACTTGACCAACCCCACCCCTTTCTTTCTTTCTTTATTTATTTATTTCCTTCCTTCATTCTTTCCTTCTTTCTTTCTTTCTTTCTTTCTTTCTTTCTTTCTTTCTTTCTTTCTTTCTTTCCATGGAAATAACGATACGATGGGAACACAAACATTAAATGCACAATGAATGGAGAAGTTACGTCATGTGTCGGAGCAAATCGGCATATATGTCGGTGGGAACCCTTGGCCAATAAGAGACCACCATTCTTGATGATGATGATGATGTACGTACGATGATGTATACGATGATTAGAGCGCCCCTCACTTCACACGGGTGTGATTTTTTTACTTTGTAAACCTGTGATGTGACAATATAACCGATTCTGATGAGGAGAGTGTTTATTTTAAAAATTAAGCTCCCCTTTTCAAAGTTATTTTTTATTCTGAAATTGGCAAAAGCAGCAGCCTGTGTATGTGTGCAGGTTCGCTCTTCGCTCCTGCAGGTGAGAGAGACGCCGCCTGTCACTCGCCCACTGGCAGAGCCCCTCCTGTTTTTTAAAGTCTTTTTTGTCGCACTATTAATATTCCTGCTCTGTGAGCCCACGGCAGGGTTCAAAGCGCAGGAGATGACAGGTCTGCCGTGGCGGCGGAGCGAGCCAAGAAAGTGACAGCCTCGCTGCCGCTTGCTCTTGTTAACGAAATAAATAAATGTGTTCTGAAAAGCCAATAAGCGGCAGGCGGGATGCGGAGCCAAGGATCGCTGCGTCAAAAACAACCGCTTCAGCCATTAATCTCGCTCAGCTCTCTCTCTTAGCCCCCCCCATGCCCCAAACCCACCCCACCCTCCCTGTCCACCTTCTCTCCCTCTCCCTGTCTCTCGTTCCTCTGAGAGAATTACTGCCATAGATGTATAATTCACGGCGGTTTGGCTTTAGAAGGCAGCGGTTCTGTCGGAAAACACGGCGGCAGCCAAGTCAACGCACCCTCTCATTCAACTCAGCCACCTGTTCACTGGGGAGGGGCGCTTGATTTATATTTCATCTCTCCCTCCCAAAGTGTAATGACTTTGTTGTGAGGTGTGTGTGTGTGTGTGTGTGTTAGGGGGGGGGGGGTCGCCTCATGTATTAAAGATGACAACTCAAAGAAATAGTTCTGACGTGATTGAGCACTTGGACACTTTTGGTCATAGTTTCCATTGTTGCGTCGACTCTAACTTGTCAGTATCCTATTCCCAAGATCGTTTCATGTCGTGTT
The DNA here is from genome assembly GCF_963924005.1 of Protomyctophum bolini. Lineage (NCBI taxonomy): Eukaryota > Metazoa > Chordata > Actinopteri > Myctophiformes > Myctophidae > Protomyctophum > Protomyctophum bolini. The sequence continues at coordinate 26,678,296 of NC_137880.1, forward strand.
AATTTCCGGGTGACTGAGCCTTTTTTATTTTATTTCTTTTTTGCCTTTATTGATAGTATTAAGTGAAGATGGACAGGAAAGGTCGTCATGAACGGGACTCGAACATGCGACGCGCTGTCAGACCAAAGCCTGTGGCATGCTGTGCCTGGACCACTAGGCCAGCAGGCGCCCCACACGTGGCGGAGACTTCATTGGCATCTATTAAACTTCAGACGCAGCAATCTCTTGACAGAAGATCCATGCCATCCCCTCAGAGTGGGCCAAATTCAACACTTGATTTCATTCATGTAAATGTTTCCTAATATTGCCTCCTAGTACATAATTGTATTTCTTGTAGCGTTTTCTTTTTCTTTATTTATAGGCATACGTATGTATTGTGTGTGTGTGTGTGTGTGTGTGTGTGTGTGTGTGTGTGTGTGTGCGCCCCGGCGGTGTCAAAGGAATCGATTAGCACTGCTTCAAAAATTTGGAGACGAGGAAGAATAACAAGTTAGGACTTTGGCAGGCGCCCGCGCTCGCCCATCTGCACCGTCCCCGCGTTCAGTCTCGGGGTTTCCTTGCTGATGATGAGAGCTGTCAGGGGCTCTTTAACCTCCTAACTACGTCTCCCGCCAGCCCTAATCACACATTAATGACATCAGGAGGACCCGGGGGATGGCCGCGTCACTGCCTGCACACCCAGCGTACTGATGTAGGGGCCAATTATACCAACCGGCAGCTAGCTTAACCCCACCTGATCTAGTCGCGGGTTTAGAGGTTAATAGTGAGCGGTTTACATTCACAAGACATTCACAGCACAGGCGGAAGAAAGGTGATACGGTTATAACTATTAGTGTGCGTGCATGCGTGCGTGCGCATGCTCACGTGCGGGTGTGGGGGATGGAGTACTTTTTGTTATGTGTACACTTTGTGGTAACCTGGCCTGGCCTGTGTGTGTGCACGTGCCATTCCGTGCCAATCTCTCTCCTCATCTCGACACATGGGTCTGTGGCCAAATACTCACCTTTGGCAAATGTGTGCGAGAGAGAGAGGGCGAGCTCGAGTCTGTGTCTCCCTGATTACTATGCATGGAGTGTAGCTTTGAACTGAAGCACCTCCAAGTAGGAAACTATTCATATTTCATCAAAATGTCTTTGATTTTTTCCCAGACACACACACACACACACACACACACACACACACACACACACACACACACACACAGAGGAGCATGCATAACATGCGCACAGACTCGTGCTGTGCGCTCAGTGTCATTCTGTCCGTTTCCTCGCTTCGGAGATGAGGGGAGTGTTTGTATGAAATATTAACAGGCCATTTGCTCCTCTGCTCCTCTGTTTGAGAGCTGGATGTTGGCCCTATATGTCTCTGGTCCCTCTTTGAGGCCATCTGGTGGATACGGGCACCAGGGAGGGCTCTGGGAGGGGGGGCCCCTTTCACCTAGGCAGAGCGAACCCAGAAAGCAGCACCGCCCTGGGGATCGGCCCGTCCGACCTGCTGGGTGACGAGGCATCAAAGCTCCTCCAACCTGCCAGATCACTGTACACGCTACGGGGCCCACCGGTGTGTAAGCGCCGCTGCTTCCCCATCAGATCCACCGGGAGCTGCCGCGGTCTTTGTGCCACTTCAGAGCCGCCGTTTTCTGATGTAGTTTATGTGCTATTTATGTGGTGCTTTGTAGAACAGCGGTTTGGTCACAGAGCCCTTGACAGAATGCCCAGGCTCCCCCCCCCCTAGAGAGATGTTCTTTTCCCTTAAAAGGCCACTTGCCTTGCTTAAAAACCTTGTAGAAAGCTTTTAGATTCTGTCCCTGCATGGCCTGGAAGACATTTCACTCAACGAATGAACTTTAAATTCATAATTAGCTTGAGATTTATTTTTTATTTTTTTCTCTGAAGCTATATTCATCCCAGGAGACGCTTTTGCAGGAAAGCAGAGTCATTTGAAGATTGCTACTGAACAAACATAACTGTTTGGGTGACTGACCAATGATGACCTTAAGGATGTGTAGCACCTTTAGTATTCTTCTCAGCCCTCTCGTTGTCATGCCAGTGGCATCTAATTGAGTCTCATTATCAGACTAAATCATATGGGTGTGTCTCACTGAAGCAATAATTTGCATTGCGTTGTTGTTTTTCTCTCTCCGTACGGTAATTGTATCACCGCAAAGGAAGACACCTTTTTTTTCTTTTTACGATATCAATCAGTGCACTCTGGAGCAAGTCTACACAATCTGTGTGTGTGTCTGTGTGTTTGTTGACATTTGATGTCCTTGTTTTGGGTAATGGATTTGTCCCTGGCAGAGAGAGGGGATGGGCCAGAGGCAGTCTTACGAGACCCCTGGGTTAAGGAGACTGCATTAGCCCACTGCTAACTGATTACAGATCAGACAGCTGGTGCACACACGCACGCACACACACACACACACACACACACACCGGACAGACTGCACTGACACGTAACTAACACTCACAACATGCGCCACACACATACACACACACAGAGGCACGTACACGCACGCACATACGCACACGCATGTTTGCAGGCATGCGCACATGCTGCAATGGCTATTAGTGTAATTAAATGCAGAGAAATTAAAAACCCAGCAATGTAAACGGTCAAAAGCAGCTAATGACTGTATACTAATGTATACTTTGATCCTGTTTCAAGAATGTTTGCCATTATTTCTTCTGGAGATTTATATTGCAGGATTTCCCAGTATTTGTAGTTCATTTTGCCGTATATTATGAGATTAGAAGGGAAGATTAGAACAGTATTATTATATCATTGTGCGAGCCATATGAAAGTATAGAATATCACAGGCGTCAAAGACTAGATATCGTTGTCGTCTGGCAGAAACCAAGCTAACTCCAGTTTTCAGGCTTTTTATTTTTTCCGTAAATCAATGCTATTGAACACCCTTTACATCTGTGTGTTGGTTAAAACAAAACGAACCAATGAAAAGTATTAGAAAGTGCTTCTGACAAAACCAGCCAAGTCCATTGCACCCTCAAACTGTCCACAAAGCAGCTAACTCCAACACCTCTCCCCCTCTCATGCAAGTAATTGACAATTATGAAGTCACAATAATACCAATTTGACGAGGCAGTATTGCTTTGTTAAAAAATATAATAGTTTGTTTTCTGTCCGACGGCAGAGATATGTAATATTGTATAGGGAGGTGGATTAACATTGGGATATGACAGTCATGGCTTTACCAGCGAGGCCCAGAGCTACCAGCGTCACGGTTGTACAGTAGATGCCAGCCTTCCATTTAGACCTGAGGCCGCATCGGTGTTGCAGTAGCTTTTAACCACTTTAACCATTATTTTAAACTTTAGCTGTTGAAAATGAGCAGATCTACAACTCATAGCACGGCACGGAGCTTGTAGATTTGCTATTTTTTTTAATCGTGAATATGTGTGCAAATCTTTGAATAGATATTCTTTCACAGTGAACGTTTTTAACTCAAATATTTGCTTCTGCGAGTCCCAGGAACAACATATTTTCAGATGGGGGTCCGCAGCCAAGTACAGATAATTATGGGGGTCCTTGACATGAAAAGGTTGAGCACCACTGACATAGAAACATTTTCAGAAAACTGTCATGATTTTGAAGACATATGTAGAATCAGTTCTCAGGTCTAAATGGCCTAATAGACACAACTCTTAGTTATGAATGGATAAATGAGCACTGAGGATTTTACACTCAAACGTACATAAGCTCTTTCACTCCCTCTCTCTCTCTCTCTCTCTCCCTCTCTCTCACACTGTCGCGTGCCTCACTTTGAGCCGCGTGCATGGCAGGGTCTTGGCCATACCTTATTGCCTGGGCAGAGTGTGCCAGGATGCTGGTGCCATGTGTGTCCATGTGTGATGCTGGTCACACCTGGGGCCCTCACCATAAAACACAGCCATCATCTGGAGGAAGAAGCTTTATTCACAGCCCAGCTCCCTGTCAGCGTTCAACACGCACAGAGACCGCCACACACACGCACACACATGCATGCACGCATGCGTGCGCACACACATGCATGCAAGAACTACAATTACACTATGAATTGTGTGTTCAATTAAGCACGGAACGCACTCACTTACCCAACCACATACACTCTTTCGCACACACACGCGCCCGTGCATGGCATGCACACATTATAAACAAGCACGCAAACAGTCGTGATCCAGTGGTCCAGTTCCCATGCAGGAATCACTGTACTTTATTATCGATACACTGACCATACTAGACTGCAAAAAATAACACCCTTACAAGTAACCCTGACAGGTACATTTGAAATTTGGACTCGGTTTCTTGCTGAATTAACAGTCAGTCTTTTCTGTCCTGAAACCATAGCACCTAAACAAGTTCAACTCATAACCCTAACAACCGGGAAAGCAGCTGTCATTTTAGATTTTAAAGTTGCCTATTCAAAAATAGTAGATATACTAGCCCACAGCACGTTTCTTTGTGCCGCGCTGCAACCTTGTACATCTGCATTTTATTTATTTTACATTTTTGGAAAAGTCTTGTGTTTGAAAATTGATGTGAAAAGATGTGGGAGACCGCGGGGCCAAATTCATATGGTTTTGGGGGTCCTTGCCACGAAAAAATGTTAGATGTTATTTGTAGAATGGGCCTCGGGTCTTATTAGGCTGACAGTCACACCACCATTGTGTAATGTTATGCCACGCTGCCTGTGTTTTGCCCAAAGCTTTAGCCAACTCTTCATCCATACATTTGGGATTCTATTATTTCACTCTGTGATCTACAGCAGTGGTTCACAACCCTATGGGTGTCCACATGATTTGGGGGGGGGTGTCCCCAGATGACATAAAATAGTGACAATTTTATTGACTGGATGTGCCACATCCAGATTGGAATCTGATTTGTTTAAATAAGTCTAAACGCAGACATACAAGTCACATGGAATCAGATTTATATCAGGTCATTGCATTCAGACTGAGACAGATGTCCTCAAATCAGATTTGAATCAGATTTGAAACCACCTCTGAATGTGGCTCAAGTCACATTGTAAAAAATCTAATTCCATGTGACTTGTACTGTACTGTACTGTATGTGACCTGTCTGCATATATGTCTGCATATATGTCTGCCCACTGGCAGCCACATCTAGCCTGAATCAGATCTGTGTCACATCCATATTGGAATCTGTCTAAATTGTCTTGTCTATAGCTGGAAGCCTGGAGGAGAGGGGCAGTGACTTGGCCAATCACTGCTGACCCGCCAATTGAGTGTATAGTGGTTGAGGGTTGAAACACTTAAGAAGTTTGGAAGGAAGCATGAGGCCAGTCTGCTGCCCCCCAGGTTGGCAGAGGGAGTGTAGCGCCCAGGATTACATTAGATAATTGACATTGGGTGAAACAATGGGTTGCAAAATCGTGGGATAAAAAAGGGGAAAAAAGAAGAAGGTTGGAGACCACCTGATGACCTCTCTTCCAGGCCAAGGCTTGGTCACTTGCAAATGGAAGTGTGAATGGTCGGGCCAAAAGATCAAATTTGAGAAATAAATCCGATTTGAATCAGATTTTACTGGATGTGACCGCATTCTAAATGACGCCTATAGACTTATTTAAACAAATCAGATTTAAATCTGGATGTGACACAGATCTGATTCAGGCTAGATTTGGCTGCCAGTGTAAATGTGGCCTTATGCCTCAACACTCACAATTCTCTGGGTCTCCACTCTCCAGTTCAGATATGATCCTTTTTGAGGGGGTCACGGCCTGAAAAGGTTGAGATTGCGAACCAATGAGCTACAGCAGCCTACAGTACATAAAGCAAAAGCTTGAATGTGCAAGGAGGCACTGAAGCCACAGAAGAGTTGAGGAAGTGTGACGCAGCAGAGACGAATAGATTTGGTAGAGAGTGTTAATGGATGATTTTAGTGTCAGGTTACACCCCATGGGTGCCATATACTGTCTAGAATATGCACACAAGGGCAGACACGCACTAGGGCTAGCCCACACGCACACGAACGCGCACACACACACACACACACACACACACACACACACACACACACACACACACAGCAGAGGACGCAAAATAAATGATTTATCATATGAATAGTAGGATAATCTGTGAGCGCGCGCGTGTGTGTGTGTGTGTGTGTGTGTGTGTGTGTGTACTGTGTACTTGTATTACTATACTTGTGAGGACCTTACACAAGTACATAGTGGAATTTGAGTAGAATAGATATTGTGAGGACCATTTTCTTGGTCCTCACAAGGGAAATTATTGGTTTATGGTCAAAATGTTTTTAATAGAAGCTTCAGACTTCGGGGGAAAAAAAATCTGAAAAACATTTTCTGAATTTCTGAATTACGTCAGAATGTAGTTATCTCACCTCCCTTTCCCAGAAAACGTTCGGAAGGTGCATGTACAGTATTGCACTTTCCACTATTTTGATTAGGCACTTCGAGGTTAGGCTAAATGCCTAAATCCTAATTGTAGGCTTAGGTCACAAGTTGTAGATCTGCTATTTCCTGCTATTGGATGAGGGTCAGAAATGGAAAGAAATAGGCTAGTCTCATGCCTGGCCTGGGCTGCGGTCGAGCGGTCCAGGCACCATGGTAATCCAGCCTTGATGGCCGGTCACAGGTTCGAGTCCCGTTCCCAATGACCTTTGCCGCATGTCTTCCCCCCATCTCTCTCCTCCTTGCCTGTTGTAATACTGTAAAAAATAAAATCTATCAGTAAAGGCAAAAAGCCATCTTAAGCTAAGCCTCCCGGTTAGAAATGTTACCTCGAATGAAAATTCCACAATAGCATTAGCATCATGGTGTGCAGATTGTACACTTTTTTAATAATGTTTCCATAGTTAAAATGGCATTCATAAAAACAGCATTCTAAAATGTTTATGTATTGTAATACAAACGTGTTTGCGTCTGCGATTGTGTTTGTTTGTGAGAGAGAGAGAGAGAGACGCACACACACACACGCACGTGAGATAGATAATGGTTAAATGAGGCAGATTGAGGCGTTAACATTATTATTGCACATTTCGTCCCATGAAGTGCCACATTGTTTCCTGTTCAGCCTTCAGGATGGGAATATACCATAATCCCAGATTAAAAAGAATGGGTTAGCAGACCCTCACCAACACACACAATGAGCCTTTTGTGTGTGTGTGTGTGTGTGTGTGTGTGTGTGTGTGTGTGTGTGTGTGTGTGTGTGTGTGTGTGTGTGTGTGTGTGTGTGTGTGTGCTTGTGTTTACTGTACTGCTCCAACACCTGCGCTAGGAGACCAAACGTTCTCATACTCTTTCCACTGCTCAGCTCTCTATTCAGGAGCAACAGCATCCCTCCTCACATTTGGACACATGGTCCACAAATCTCAATATGGAACTGTATTGTCATATGGCAGCTTAATGGCATTTTCATTCACACCACCAGGGAACTGGAATTAGTAGCATTTTCTGTCCGTTTGTTTGTGGACACCAATAATTGTGCTATTTTCTACCCCTTGAACATAACATATTTGAGGCCTTTAAATGTTGTGTTTGTTTGCTAAACTGATATCCTAATTACTTAACCCATTTAGACCTGAGGCCGATTCTAAAAAAGAAATCTTCTAAATGCTAAAAGATGTTTTTCCAGGGACGCCCCAGAAGCAAAGATTTGAGTTAAAAACATTCGCTCTGAAACAATATATATTCAAAGATTTGCACCACATTTTCACGATTTAAAAGAAATAGCACATCTACAAGCTTGTAGCATGACACTCGGTGCCGTGCTATGAGCTTGTAGATCTGCTATATTTCAATTGCTATAGTATAACATAATGCTTAAAACAACAAAAGGGGTTCCCGTCCTAAACTGATATCCTAATTACTTACCAAAGCTGCAACTGTATTCCTACTGCATTATTATTATCAGAACAGTCACTTATGAGTATATATATACCGTACTTTTGCCAGGGCCTCTTCCATCATCATACAACCCAGTTGGTCTACTGTACTTGTAGATCTGCCATTTTGGACGTATGCCACCGCCGTACGACGGAGCATAAATCGGGGCATTGTTGAACGGGGTCCGTCCGCACGGTGGTTTCCACCTGAACGAGTGCAGGGGCCACGGCCCCCTCAACAGATCTCATAGTTCGTGGCCAGTCATGCGTGTGACTTTTTGGGTTATACAGAGCGGCCTGGAAAGAGGCAGCTCACAAGTTGCTCACTGTGACAGATGTCCTCTGGAAGATCCCCCCCCCCCCCTCCCTCCTCTCACGCTTTCAACTACATCGGCCATCCCACCCCCATTTACTCTCACTCTCTCTCTCTGTTCCTAAGCTCTGTGCAATAAGTGGTGAGCGCTGGCCTGTTTAGCCTACTTCCCAAGACTGTGTGTGTGTGTGTGTGTGTGTGTGTGTGTGTGTGTGTGTGTGTGTGTGTGTGCGTGCGTGCGTGCGTGTATACACTTATGCATTATATGACCTGACCTCTTGCCAATATGGCGCTTTGGCCTTTTAACCCCACTGTGTGACTTTGATCTTTTTCTGTTTTACTGTCAAAGTGCACAGAGAAATCTGGACTGTGTTACAGTAATGTAGGCCTACTGTAGTTCACATATTATAACACACTGAGTATTAAAGTTGTGTGCAGTGAGTACTGTTTATATGAACAGTAGTCTACTCTGTCTTGTGTACATAAAAGAGTTGAATCATTATCTGTGGCTAATATTCCACCAACTGAAACATATAGGGCTCTATTTTCATCCATGATATAAACCCTAAACTTGTATTTTTCTTATATGAAGTATTGCTAAACGTTTTTTTTAATTTTGTATTTTATGATGTAATGTTTATATGGAAAGGACTTTGGGTCAACTTCTTGACTTGACTTGACTTGACTAAACTTCTTTGCATTCTTTTTTTTACTATTTTGAAAAAAAACCCATTTTTGAATAGTTCAACTAGCCGATCTACATCGACAACGTTATGAGGTTTTAACTATTCAAAAATGTTTTTCAAAATAGTAAGGTTTAGGGATTAGGTGTTTAGCATGGACGAAAATAGCCCATAGTCCTTAATTCCTGTTTTCCTTTTAGGTTTAGGGTTATGAGTGAACGAATGGATCTTGCTTGAGAAAATGATTTTAAAGAAGATGGTTTCAATCCTAAACACCACGGCATTCCGTTTTTTATCAAAGAGTACAAACGTGATCCGTCCCTTTATTGTAGTTAAGGGTTATTGTCTTTGATGTTCAAGGTTGCCTTCTGGCATCATTCTTCTGCCTTTGAGATTTGGTACGACATCATTATAACATTTCGGAAAACTTTCTTTAGAGGGTCTTTGTGTGCTGAATTGCGATATACACAGTGAAATCCTCAGTGCTCAAGTTATCCATTCATGACCCCGAGAGCGTACACATATAATGACCAAAACGAATCTGAGTTAAATGAACACTCAGAACTTTCATTGTGGAGCCATACTGTACTTGAAGGAACCAGCTAATCCTCCAGATGGTTCTCTGTCTAGATTGGAAGACCATTAGTGGTTGGTGGTAGACCAAAGCACCTTTTATTGTATGGTGTCAGTGCTTTAACAATCGACTTTTGAAGTTTCAACAACTTAGGTCCTTGGAATAAAGAATCCTCTTCGACCCTCGTATATATAAAAAACAATTTTATATATACGATATAGATATGTCAAACATTTCCTGGTGTCCTACCACAAGAAGGTGGCCTCACGTGCCATACAGTACGTCGAACCGTTTTCTTTCTTTTTTTTTGTATATTTTCTCAAGAGCGTAGAGACCCTGAACAGCCAAAAGTCCTCCTGCCTCCACTGAGACACGCGTTCCCCTTCAAAAAAGGTCGGATTAGTGGGCTTTGTGGTGACTAATGAACCCTTCTGTGTAATTTTGCACCCGAGAACAAAGATCAATCAGACAGATGAAGGGA